>NC_134531.1:215427839-215730997 GCF_050624435.1 Tenrec ecaudatus
CCTACTGACTTTCGAATAAAGTTGCCTGGCTGTCAGACTGGCGGCAGAAGCAAATCGAAGGACTGCAGGACTGAACTTAGCTGATGGTGTGGCCTTGCAGTTTACCAATAGAAGAGCAGAGACACGTCTTGCTGCCGGATTCTCTGTCAACAACACCCATAAGATTTGGGGCAGACTCCATCTGTTCCGTGTATTGTGAAAGGTGTTGTATGATGGAACCCTGACCTTTAGTACATTCCTTGCTCTCTGACCTAAAGTATCTGGCTTAGCCTCCGACCTGGGGTCAATGACTTAACCTCAGACTTTAGGTAAAGTACTTAACCTCTGACCTTAAGTATACTACCTAACCTCTGTGAGATGAAGTGTCTTCCTCTGGGAAGTGGGTACCCTGGTATACTTTTCGTAGGCTGCTTGAAATATTTGGGACATGTATATGTAAAGTACCTGCCAGGTTTTCTGCTCCAGAAGCCTTATTCCTTTGGGCCCGAAACTGTGCCGTCTGCAGGCTGCCAGGCCCACAGCAAGCAGGCCCTCAGTGCATGCGGGTCATCAGATGAAGGTTGTCAAGGAGAAGGCTTGGGCAACAATTCATCCAGTGACTCCCGAGGGGACCGATCTTATCATCGATCTGATCACCTGGGTCTAATAGGCACCCTGACATTTACCTGTGGTGATCCCTTTGCATTCCTTTACCCCAGACCTGAGGTCAAGTTCAGTCAGCTGTTGAGCTAACCACCGCACACCCTGGCCGAGCTGGTTTGGGCTGGGACGTCAGATGCTGAGCCCATCAGCAATAACCTGGAGTCCTGACCACTGGGGATGTTCTCCTCTCCACTCCGTGACCCCTTGTCTAACAGACAGATTCTCCGAACTCCTGGGCCCTTTCCCATCCTCCCAACCACCAGGTGGCCCCCAGACTCCGCATGGTTGGGCAGGGAGCAAGGGGCAGAGGCAGGGCCCTCCCTTGGGTCTTCGGATGCCCTTGCACTGCACTCAGTGCTGGCAGCGTCCTGCTGGCCATGGCTGGGGCAGTGGGCAGTGAAGGCACTTGAATAGGATGGCAAAGGGAAGGACCAGCCCCAGCGCTCTCTAGCAGCAGCTCCAACTCAAGCAGTCATTACCAAACGAAGTAACGACAGGCCTGCGGTGGAGGCTAAGAGCACACGAGAAGACCAGTGACAAGTAGTGGTGGGGTCCACTCACTGGCCTTTTGGCCAGCAGGCAAGTGCCAAGACAAGAGCATGTGAGTACATTAAAAAGTATTGTTTCTGGGCATCTAGTTCATACCTGCATGGGTTTATTCCACACAAAACATGTTTAAGCATATCTCTGCAAGCAGTGGTTGGCTGCAGACAAGACCTCTCAATAATACACCTGTTTCGGTTTCATTAAAAAAAAAGTCCAGTGAAAACAGTAGGTTCCGAGGGGATCTGCTGGGCCAGCGAAACTCAAGGGGTGGTGAGTGTGGGGATTCCAAAGTGGCTATCTTGAAGATTTTCCTCTAAAAATATAGGATGACCAAGAAAGCTTGTATGACATTTTAAGAAAATTAAAAACAGTGGAGGTGAGAAAAAGACCCGGAAAAGTGTTACCGAGGGATGTGTTTCCCATCCCAACAAGGCACCTACTTGTTCTTCCGGGGACTTTTGTTGAGAATCCTTGCCTTTTCCCACTCCACAGCCTCCGCTTGCCCCTTCAGACTTTTTTTGTTTTTTAATAACCAAAGCAATGGTTTATCAAGAACTGGAGGTGGAGATGGGAGGGGAGGGGGGAGAAAACCCTTAAGGTAGGAGCGGGGAGGGGGCCAGACTTATTTTTATCGCCCAGACTCAGAGAATTATACAAAGGAACATGATTTGAATACTTCAAGGATGTCAAAAACGGCTGTTTTGACACCAAGGGCTCAGAATTGGGGGGGGGGGGGGCGACGGGTTACAGAGTTGCAAACACTCCCTTCAGAATTGTGTAGATCTCGTTGGAGAAGCAATACGTTCACGTTTTCATGTTTTTGCTTAATAAAGGTTTCAATGACAATAGCAGTAGTTTTTTAACCCTCAAACTCCTGAGAAAACCATCCACTGATCACAGAGACACATTTGAACATGTCTTATTTGGAATAAACATGTGCATGTTTGAACTGGAAATGAGAGTAATTCTTTTGACCTGTCCTCAAATGCCTTCTAGTGGGACTGCTGAATCATGTGTTTATTCCCAACTCTTTCAGAAAGCACCGTACTATTGCCCATTGTGGTGACACCATTTCACAGCCCCACCAGCAGTGCACACCCTTGTCAGCATTTGTTGTTTCATTTTATTTAGTGCTGCGATGCGATGCTATCTCACTGCTGTTTTGATTAGCTTGCATCTCTCTAATGGTTTATAGTCCCTAGCCTTTCTTCACGTGTTTGTTGTCCGCCTGCCTATCTTCTTTGAGGGCATGTCTGCTCACGTCCGTCGACTTATTTTTCAAATGGCGTTGGTTGTCATGTTGTTCTTGAGGTGTCGCAGTTTTCAATACATTTTAGAGATTAGTCCCTCGGCAGATTCATTGTTGTCCAAAAATTCCCCCTGGTCTCTAGATTCTGTTTTGGAGAAGTCTTGATGTCCCAACGTGTTTATTTTTCATGAAGTTCCACTTGTCTCGTGTATCATCTGCTGTTTATAGATTTTTAGTTATGTTTGACAGTGTGTCCCTGCCATGTATAAGGCATTAGAACTTCTAAATATTAGGGTCCTGTTTTTTTCTGGATGATCCTGATAGCTCTATCCATCTTGAGTTCATCTGTATACATGGTCTAAGTTATGGGTCGTGTTTCATTGTTCTGTGAAGGGGTATCCTGTACTGCAAGCACCATTTAGAAGACATCTCTCCCCCAGTTGCCTAGATTTGGGTCCTGTTGACCATCAACTGTCCCGAGGTGAATGGATTTACTTCTGGTTTCTCAAGTCTGTGTGTTGGATTATATCAAATGTCTTTTCTTCATCAATTGATATGATCATGTGGTTCTTGTTTTGTTTGATTCGTTTTGCTTGCATTCCTAATGTTGAACCATGTTGTATTTTTTTTAAATGGCCGTGACCTTTTGTAAACAGACCACCAGGCTTATCTTCAGAGGCACCTCCTGGTGAGTTTGAATTTTGGTCAGTCTGGGTGTCTGTCATTGTACTGCACTGGCTACCCTGGCTGTGTAATAGGCTTGGCAATCAGGGGGTCTGAGGCCTCCTACTGTATTCTTCCTTAGTGGTACTTTGCTTCCCCACATAAAGCCAGTGATTAGTTTATTTTTGTCTCTTTAAAGTGAAAGAATCTGGATCAGGATGACATCATTGTATTTGCATATCCCCTAGGGTTGTACTGACATTTTTAGAATGTAAGTCTTCATATCTATCAACATGGTATGTGTTTTCAGTCCATTCTCTATTGGTTTCTTGCATTAGTACTTCGTCGTTTTCTTTGTATAGGGTCTTGGTGGTGTAGGGCTTACGTATACAGCAAGGCCAGCAGTTCAGAAGCACTAGCCACTCCATGAGAAACGGTTCTATCCTGTTACTATGAGTGGGAATCAACTCAATGGGAATGAGTTTAGAGGTCTTTTGGTTGATATCTCTGGTTAGTTTTGGGGTAACTATTGTAAATGGCATTGCTTTCCTGATTTCCTTTTCAGACTTCTCTTTGTGTATCTGACTGATTTTTGTGTGTTGATATTGTACCCTACCACTTTACTGTGTCCTTCATTGAAAAAAATACTTTTAATGGAGACTCTTATATCTCTTATCACAATCCATACATTCACCCATTGTGTCAAGCACATTTGCACATATGCTGCCATCATCATTCTCAAAGCATTCTCTTCCCACTTGAGCCCCTGACATAGCTTTCAATTTCTTCCCCAGCTGCCCTCCCTTATGAACTCTTGATAAGTTATAGATTATTATTTTCATATCTTACATCATACTCCATCGCCCCTCACCCAATTTTCTGTTGTTCATCCCCCTTGGAAGGGGGTATAAGTTAATCCTTGTGATAGATTTCCCCTTTCTCCCCCTCCCCTCCCGTAATCCTCCTGGTATCTCTACTCTCATTGTTGGCCCTGAGGGGTTTATCTATCCTGGATTCCATGTGTTGCAGGCTCTTATCTGTAGCAGTGTGCATGTTCTGGTCTAATCTGATTTGTAAGGTAGAACTGAGGTCATGATAGTAGGGGAAAGGAAACACCAAAGAACTAGAGGAAAGTTGTGTTTTTCATCGGTGCTATACTGCACTCTGACTGGCTCATTTCTTCCCTGTGACCCCTCTGTAAGGGGATGTCCAATTGTGTACAGATGGGCATTGGGTCACTCTGCCCACCCACCATTCACATTGGGTATGATTTTGTTCTGGGTCTTAGATGCCTGACATCTGATCCCATCAACACTTCATGATCATACAGGCTGGTGTGCTTCTTCCATGTGGGCTTTGTTGCTTCTCAGCTAGATGGCTGCTTGTTTATCTTCAAGTCTTTAAGACCCCAGATGCTGTATCTTTTGATAGCCATGCACCATCAGCTTTCTTCACCACATTTGCTTATGCGATCATGTTGGGAAGGTGAGCATCACAGAATGCTGGATTGTTAGAACAAAGTGTTTTTGTGTTGAGGGACTATTCAAGTTAAGGCCCAAGGTCCATCTTCAACCTTAATTCTTAACATATAGATATGAGTACATAGTTCTATTCCCCTTTTGCTTTATATATATATATATATATATATATATATATATATATATATATATATATATATATGCCCGTTTTATATATATATATATATATGCGCCTGTATTTAGGCCTCTATAAATGTTCTTTGCCTCCTTGGTTCTTTCCTCTATTTCCTTTTACTTTCCTCTTGTCCCACTATCATGTTCAACCTTCACTCAGGTTTAGTAATTCATCACTGCTGCATTTGCCCTTGATTAAGTCCCACTAGCCTTTCTATGCACTTCTCTCCATTGATTTTAATTCAATTGTTGTTCCCTTGTCCCTGGGTTGGTTCCCCCTTCCCCTTCCTTTCTCCCCCACCTCCCTGCCCTTCTCCCATATCCCCCTGGAAACATTGGTCCTGTTCATCCCCAAATTACTTATTCTGTCTACCTTATGTAGATAGAAATACAGATACATTAATAAGCACAAAAACCAGGCAAAGCCAAATATAACAACAAAGGAAGTCAAGACCAATAAAGCAATAACAACAATAAAAAACAACAACAACAAAAAGAAAGCTGCTGACAAAAATAGAAAAGCCTATAAATAGTTCAAGGTCTGTTTGTTGGCCTTTATGAGTGTTTTCCAGTTGAGTCTGATGGGGTGCCACACTCTATCTCCAAAGTCTATTTTTGGTATTCCCCAGGGATTTCATCACATTGCTCCCCTTGCTGCTCTGTTGCATGCCCTTAATGTTTCACCCCAGCGTGGTGGGGTCAGATTGTGCACAATTCCCCCACTGTGTCTCCAGTATTGTTCCCCACAGCACTATGGTTTAGTGAGGGAGGTAGTGTCTCATGGTGGGGCTGACCCTATGGTCCTCTCTGTGCATTGTCTGCTCCCAGCAGGAATATCATCCTCGGGGCTTGGTGGTCCAAGATGTCCTTTCCTCCCTCTCCATCCCTTTTTGTTTCTCCTGTGTGCTCTAATCAGACACACCCTCTCCCCAAACTGTAACCCCAGAGCTGTCATCTGAAGTGCATTCTTGTGAGAGGGAGCGGTGTCTACATATTTTGGATTGAGGCTGGCCCCCCAGACCTCTCTATTGGTGTTGTATTCACGTCTTGTGCATCCGGTTGAAGCCTGGTCTCTCTCTCTCTCTCCCTCTCCTATGACGATATAAGCTCTCCCCTTGGATGGGTTAGTGCCTGCTAACCCCCTACCCATGTCTTTCTCTGCCCCCCCTCTTTCTTTCCCCCTCTTACTTAGTTGGCTGCTGTCTGTGTCCCTGGATTGGGCTTGGCCCCTGCCATAGTTCTGAATCCTTCTTTTAGTTCCAGTTGCTTTCTTAAGTCCCTGAGAATTTTTTATGCATATGATCCCATCATTTGCAACGAGAGAGGTGGTTACTTCTTCCTGAGCACTTTGGGCGCTTTTATTTCCTTTTCTTGCTTTATTACCCTGGCGAATACTTCCAGAACAATGTTGAATGGAAATGGTGACCAAGGGCATCTTTGTCTGGTTCCTGTTCTCAAAGGGAACAGCTCTGGTCTCTCTTCACTGAGAGTAATGTTGACTGTTGGTTTTGTGCACATGCCTTTAATTATGTTGAGGAATTTCCCTTCTGTTTCTATTTTACGTAGCTTTTCTCTCAGGAATGGGTGTTGGATTTTATCAAATGTCTTTCTTTCATCAATTGATATGATCATGTGGTTCTTATGGGTTTTTAATTTCTATTGATTGCATTTCTAATGTTGAACCATGCTGCATTGTTTTAAATGGCCGTGACCTTTTGTAAACACACCAGCAGGCCTATCTTCAGTGGAACCTCCTGGTGAGTTTGAATTTGGGCCATTACTTAAATGCTTAATCATCTTCACTACCGACAGGTCTATATATGAAGGGGTACCAAAAAAAGGGGGGGAACCAGATTTTTTTTCTTCCCAAAGTTATTTATTTTTACAAAACAACTTTCTCACCTTCAAAGTACTCTCCATTACACTTAATACATTTGTCAAATCTGTGACTGCATTCTTGGAAACATTTTTCAAACTCATCTGGTTGGGCGGCTGACAGCACCTCCATCTTTTTTTGCTTCACCTCTTCTGTGTCTTCAAATCACTGTCCTTTCGTGTCCCTCTGCATTCGCGGAAATGAAAAGAAGTCACGTGGAGGCAGGCAGGTGAGTAAGGGGTGTAGGGCAAGAGGGGCATGCTGGTTTTTGCAAAAAAAAAAAACAACCCCAAAACACTGGTGAATTAAGATGGATGTGTGAGCAGGTACATTGTCGTGGCAAAACCAGGCTCCTGTCTGCCACAGATCAGGCCTTTTTGGCTTGAACACTGTTACCAATCTTTTCAGAACTTCACATAGAAAGCTTCATTCACAGTCTGACCTGGTGGAACAAACTCCAAATGCACTACACATCGACATTTCTTCAGTTCAGGATTGATGGATGTGAGAAAGAGGTTTGTCTTCAATCATCATTTTACCTTTTTTGAAATAAGAAAACCACTTGTACACTTGAGTTTTTTCCATAGTGCTGACCTAGTAAGCTATGTTCAACATCACAACAGTTTCTGTGGCATTTTTTTCTGACCAGGAAACAAACTTTCACAGTTGCATGCTCTTCTCTTAAATTCAGCATCACACACACACACACACACACACACACACACACACACGAGGTTCGAGTGAAACGCAATGGAAATTGAACTTTTTCCTGGCATGTGATGTTACACACAGTTGTGAGAATGGATGTCCCATATCCAGATGTCCTTAAAAGCAGGCCGATTGTCATCAATTGTGCTCCTGCCTCAGGACTGGACAGCAGATATCGTGAGCTCACGGAGCCCTGTATCATTCTACGCTATGGTAATCTGTCAGCTCGATTCCTTTCTACGATGCCCCAAGGTGGTCCTCTGTGGGCTCGAGAATGGGGTTTGTCCGATCAATGCAAGTCTCCATGAGGCCGTCCTTGGGAACCTAAGATGATGGCCGTTGTACTTGGACACAGCTGGAGACTGGGGGCTGCAGCTCTACCTTACCCTGTGCACAAATGTCTTCCAAGTCCTGTGCTGTATGGAGTGGCTGTTGTGGACTGCTCTGCTCGGTGTCAACGTAGACCTGGGGAGGGAATGTAGTAGTGATATGACACTGTGCTCACTTTGATGTGAGTTGTTGTATAAAGTTTGTCACATATGGGATATTTTGTTTTAACTTGAGAAATATGCTTCTACTCTTAGCCATTGATATATTTTTTAGTTATTCCTTGTCTAGCTCAGCAAAACTATATATATATATATATATATAAACTATGGATGCACATATTTAATATGTATATATAAACTATATATGTGTGTATATTTACATATAAACTATTAGACTCTATAAAGAACCCAAAGTGACTTGCCTAAGTAGATACATCTCAGTACAATTTATAGCATGGGAACCAGGCTGTGGACAGAGACAGTGGAGGATGTGGTTGGAAACAGAAGGGTGGATGTAGCTATCATCACTTATCTGCATGTGATCATGAGGGAGAGAAAGGAGAAAAGACAGGGAGACTGATCGTCCCTCCCAGCAGAACCCCTGTATGTGGCCATGGTCCACCGCCACTCCCACACTGACCACCTCTCACTCAGTCACACTCCAGGGGACTGCTGAAGGAAATATTTGGTGCACAAGGTGCCTCTGACTTGGCACCAGTTAAGAGGCTGCCTTGTTGTTGCCAACTGCTGCTGCGGTGGCCCCTACCTCATGGCACCCCAGTGCGGGTGGAATAAAATGCTGTCTGGTCCTGTGTCATTCTGTCATCAGTTGTGGGTCACACCATTTTGATCCACAGGAGTTTCATTGCTTTTCAGAAGGAGCGTGTTCGGTCTTTTAACTCTTCCATTGTGGTCTGGAAACTCTGATGAAATCTGTTCAACATAATTGTACCACGCAAGCTTCCGCTGGCAGATGTATGCTGTTTCTGCCTGGGATACATTGGGTAGGGATTGAACTTTCTTTATAGAAGGTGAAAATCCTACCACTGAACAGCTGCTGCTCCCAGAAGACTAGCTAGTGACGCCATAGGATGCCAGTTTCCCTTTCATTCAAACATTTTTTGTTTTTACAACTTTTTATTGTGATCTGAATGAACATTTACCGAGCAAATTGACTTTCCATTCAACAATTAAACCCATTTTGTTTTGTCATTGATTGCAATCACCACGCTGTAATATCATTATTCGCGCTTCCTTCTGTGCTTTTCATTTCCACTCATCATTCTTTCCTATCCCTTCTTGCCTTCTTTGCTTTATCCCGGGATAATTCGCTGTTCTTCTTTCACATTTCATAACATTCCCGTGTAGAACCACAGTGCATGTATTCGTTCATCTGTTGACGGACACGTAGGGTGTTGCCCTCTTTTTGCTGTTGTGCGTAGTGCTGTCATGCACATGGTGGGGGGAGGGTTGGTGTTGAGATATTTGGTCCTGCACCTGGCCTTGCCACGCTACATTTACACATACTCAGGTCTGCTGCACGAGTAACAGACATCTGCTGCATGCCTTTTGTTTCCATGGGGATGCAGGGCCTTCGTGCATTATTACTTCCTTGCCTGCCAGGTGTACTTAGGAAGACTGCCATCTGTCTAAGCCAATATCCCTTCTTGAAACTGGAACAAAGAAGATTTCATCAGGCTCAGTAAACAAGTGACTGCAACCCTCGCAGTATGAATCGTACCAGTCCCATCAAGTTGATTCTGATTTATGGCACCCTCGTGTGTGAGAGTAGAGTAGGGGCCCACAAGGCTTCCGGTGGATGATTTTCCAGAAGGAGATCACCAGGCCTTTCTTCTGAGGCACCCCTCAAGGTGAACTTGAGCCTTTCAGTTAGCAGCCGTGAGCATTAACTGTTGGTCCTGACCTGACACTCACCTTAAGCATACAGTTGTGGCTCTCGGGGCAGAGCAGCCCAAGGAGGGGTGAGAGAGTGGGGGTTTATCATTGGCCTAACTGTCGACTTTGAGAACTGTTTTTAAGAAAATCGTTACCTTTTTGGTTTATCAGCCAGGAGACACACATTCATGCTGTTGTCATGCAGGTTTGGGAACGATTCTAGGGTTGTTGAAATAGATATAAACATTTAAAAATGGATGTTAGAAAGATCTCCCACCACCTTAACAATAACATAACAACATTGTAGTTGTATCATAAAGTAAGAGTTAATATAAAGCTTATCATTCGAGAGGTATAGCTTAAATAAGACGTCATCTTCAAAGCTAGATTAATATCTATTGTTTGGCCCTAAGTGCTGGGTTACTGGGATATGTACATCTCCATTAATTGACTAAAGTCCCAAATCAAAGGCCTCCATTGATTGTTCATTCATCAGTTTGTGTGTATGTGTATGTACACACATGTAGTAGTGCAATATTGGGGCATTGTGAGTGCTTCACATCCACAAGTCCACAGGTTGTAAATGAGATCCATCCTAAGTCTGTCCTTAAGTCAAATGTGTGGTTATGGCTCTTGTCTAGCATCAGTTGGCCAAATATTTGTCTAAGTATATAATATATATTTTGTCTTTCCATGTATATAAGTCACTTAAAAACCCTTTCAAATGCATGGACACATCATAAACATAATAATGTAGTGTGTATTAATAACAAGACCATAAGAAGAAATTAACTACATGTATTCCTGTACTGAATATATATATATATATATATATATATATATATATATATATATATATCAGTGTGTGTGGTGTGTGTGTAGGTTTACGGCAGTACTGGATGGGGAAATCAGGAAAATTAAAATACCCAACAGTTTATATAATAAGAAAAAAAGACCGTGATTAAATGGCCTTGTAACAGTTGCGGCTCTTTATGGTAAACTTGGGTGAACCTCTCTGCTTTAGGATCTTGCTCTTCTAACTTTGGCGTTCTTGCTTCAGTGAGATGAAAAACGTTCACTAACTCTAACTCAAACTCTCTGCTCTCCACTCGATTCCAACTCATAGCATCGCTCTGGGACAGAAGACGTCTGCCCCTCTGGGTTTCCAGGGCTATCAACTTTCATGGGAACAGAAAGCCTTATCTTTCTCCTGTTCGCCAGCTCTACTCCTCTTGTCAAAACAATTATTTTGTATTCTTGGGTTTCGAGGTCCCGTGTGCTTGCTGAAATCCTCTCTGCTCTATGAAAATGAGGCCTTCGCTGGCTAGTTCTTATGCATGGCAGCTGAGCGACTCTCCAACATCACTTTCACCGGCATTTAACGAGTTTGACTGCCAGTATCAACCAGAGCTTGCCTGGTGTCAGTTAGCTGTAACCCCCTGGAAAGCAAACATTCCACACTCCTTTCATGCTTGACTGCTTCGCTTCATTCTAAGAATTAGGAATATTTTTCATAGCCTCATAGACGTTCCTCCAGAACACTCTTAAGCTAATGACACTGGGCTGGATAGTCCTTGCTGCCTTTGAGAAGAAGCTCTTCAAAAATGGGCCCAGTGGTGCTAACTCCTAATTGGACATTTTTTAACCTAGTTTCCAGGCAGCCCTTGGTGACCTAGTCCATGTGCTATAGACTACTGAGACTAGACTCTGTTCTTTCGAGGTATACAATGTCCTTCATAGGCCACACCACAAGGGCTCGATGTGGAAACCCCACTAAGTGAACTGAACTTTGCCTAAGCCTCACTTGTGGCTCTTGGACTTCAGGCTGAACCTCCCCTAAGTGAGAAGAAGCAGATGACTGCTAGCCCAAGGGCATAGAACTGGTACACGTTAGACTTTGGTTCGAATCTCTTGTCTGAGGGTGCCCCATGAATGGTGGCCTGGAACCACCATACACTTACTATTTTACTGCCTTCCTTAATTCATTATAACACGTATTAATCTTGTAGGCATGACTTTGCCATTGTGAATGAATATTATGTAAAGTTTTCCCCTATCACCAACTCCCATTGTTTGTGTAAATGATGTTCAATCACTTAAGAGTTTAATCTGTACAAGTCAACAATTCGTGTATTATGGTTCACAGTTGGTCTATAGTCACATAGTTTCCTTTTCTCAGCTGTGCTTTTAATTCCATTCCATTGGCTAAATTAATGGCACATTGAGGTGCTAACTGCAAGGTCAGCACTTTGCAACCACCAGCTTCTCTGAGGGAGAAAGATGAGACTTTCTAGTTCTGGAAAGAGTTACAGTCTCAAAAACTCACAGGGGCAGTCCTACTCTGGCTTATAGGGTTGCTATGAGTCAGCATTGACTTGAATGGGGACCACTGGTAAAGTTCTCTGATGTACAATGATAATAATGTCCCTAAGGTGAACCAGAGACATAATATATAAACCATAGCTATATGAATGGTGTGTTAGTCTGGGTACATTTGAGAAACAAATACACAGAAACCCATATGTACAAGAGAGAGTTTTATATAAAGGGTAAGTGCACATCAAGAAAACATCCCAACCCAGTGCTGCCCAAGCCCACAGTCCAACATTAGCCCACATGTCCAATACCAATCCACAAAGTCCTCCTCCATCCCACAAAACACACACAATGAGAACGACTGCAGGAGGAAAGCCGAGTCAGTGAATGTGTAAACATCTCAGCACTGGCAGGGGTCCCTTATGGCTGCTCTAGTACCCAGGGCTGCATTGGGGTAGGTCCACGTGGCTTCTCCTCAGGGATGTCTTGGGAGAACCTTGCAAGCTGAATCAGGGAATTGGCTAAGGCAGCTTCACCCTGGTCTGACCATCAGAAAGCAAGAGACCTGAGAACTAGAAAGGCAAGGCTCGCTGAGTCATTTATCTCTCCACCTTTCAATTAACCCCACAAGTGTTTATCAGTCAGATTGGCACAATAAACTTTAACTATCTCAAATGGATTTAGGGATTGAACTTAATTCTAGCCCCAGTTTAAAAATAATTAGTCCTTATGAAATGGCACTGCTTGATGCTCACCCTCATGAAGAGATCACTGAAGATATAGGTGCTATAACAAAGTATGGTGAAGAAACAAGATGGTGCCTGGCTATCAGAAAGAATAGCATCTGGGGTCTTAAAGACTTCCAAAAAGCAGCCATATACGTCAACTGTCAACTAAGTCTACATGAAAGAAGCACCCCAGCCTGTGTGATCCAAGGATTATAAATAATAAAATCCAAATCTAAAGGAGGAAATGGTATCAGACCTTAAATTGTGAGCACCTAGTGTGCAGAAGGCTGTGGGTGACAGTGGAAAACCAAAATCCATCTGTACAGTTCACATATGATTAAGCCTCTGGTGAAACCGTCTGGTCATAGTGGAGAGTGGTAGCTACATAATTTCATGTCAACTTGAAGATATATAAAAGTGTTTAGGGGTGGAGTTTAGCCTGTTAATCAGGTTACAGCCTGATGGTGACTCCTTGTGGACATGGTCTTCTCATAAGGAGGGGCCTGGGAACCTTACCCCCCACCCCCACCCACCCAATTTGCCTTCACCTTCCTGATGGCTGACCCCGATGGCTGCCAGAACAACCACCATTGGGCCCACACAACTTTTTACCCACTGGCCTGTGATCTTTCTGCATTCTGCATCATTGCATTTCACTGCACGAGCCTGAAGAGGAACTTATGGGCTAGTATTGGACTATGGACTGGAGTTGGACTGGGCTGGGATGTTTCCTCAATATAAAATTACTTCTTGATATAAATAGAGCTCTTTCTTACACATATATGAGGGTCACCGGTTTTGTTTCCCTAGTCAGCCCAGGCTAACACATGGAGGGGCGTGACTCGCCGTGTTATCAGGCAGAGGGCATTTAAAGTCACGTAGGAAAGATGTGGTTTGTTTCACTGGCATCAACTCCATGGCAGTGAATATGATTTTAAAAATTTTTTGATTTAGGTTAAAATCTCTCTTCTGATCCATTTTAAAGGTCATTCAGTTTTTTTTTTTTAAGTGAAGGGTAGACACACGTAGATTAGCCATCTGGTGACTGCCCTTTGACTGTAGAGCAGGCATATGAACAGCCTTGCATCATGCACAATGCAGTAGAAAGTGGGCTGTTGCAGGTGTAGTCAGGTCAAAATTTAACACCTTATCATTGATCTCCTTTTTGATCCCCCTTTTTGATTCCTTTAGAATTCTAGTTTTTAATATTTTCTGTTTTCTTTTCTATTGAGGATTTTTTAACCTGTTTTACTATGTTGTTAGTTCTATTTTAAAACATGTTTTTCAGTGTATGAAATTCAGGATAGGAAAAGCTATAGAGACAGGATCTGGATTGATGGTTCCTTAGGAATATGGCAGGGAGGTTAGTGGGAAATGAAGAGCTAATAACCATGCATATAGGAATGAAGAAAATCTCCTAAAATGATTGTGGTGATGATTGTACAACTCTTCTTGATGTGATTGAACTACTGAATTATATGATGTGTAAATTATATGTCAAAAAACTGTCATTAATTAATTAATTAAAAAATTTTAAAATGGGATTTTCAGAACAAAACCAGAAAGAAAGTGCTTTGGAGGAGACTATGATTCCCTTAGCCATTGGGGAAAGTAGCGATGTGGTGTTGGGTAGAAATGCAGAGTTTACACTGAGGCGGAGGTCACCAGAAGTTCTTGATGTTACGCGTATTGCCAAACACAAGGAGATTCCTGAAAGGAATTTTCTGAGCCAAGAAATAATGTTTAAAAGCAATGACAAAAAGGTACAAGAACCAATCTTTAAAGATGGCAATTATAACCCAAGCCTTTACATTTGCCTTCCCCATTGTGGGAAGGCATACGTTCATGATAGAGCAAAGTGCCCCGGAATTAAGGAGTGATTTGCAAGCAAATGTTTGAGCTTGAAGTCCCTGGATGTGTCACCCCAAGGAATAATGTTAGCCTATTCTTTGATCACATGTCCTGGTGTCGACCCCACCCCCTTTGGAAATATATATCTTGTTCAGGCCATTTTTTTCCACTAAAATATGGCAGTTTCATCTCTATTAAATATTTAACCTAACAAATAACCTCCCTCCTCCATAGTTCTTTGAACATTTCAGAAAAATTACTCACAGTATTTACCTGGCACGCCCTTCTTCACCTTGCCTTTAAATGTAATGTAAATTTACCCTTCCTATGAAGTGACTGCATCCACCTCTCTCAAAACCAAACCAAATTCATTGCCATTGAGTCTTACCAACTCACAGAGACCCTTTAAGGCTGTGATTCTCAACCTTCCTAATGTCGCGACCCTTTAGTACAATTCCTCATGTTGTGGTGACCCCAACCATAAAATTATTTTTGTTGCTACTTCATAACTGTAATTTTGCTACAGTTATGGATCATAATATAAATATCTGATATGCAGGATGTATTTTCGTGGTTACAAATTAAACATAATTAAAGCATAGTGATTAATCACAAAACAGTATGTAATTATATATTGTGAAATATTTGTGATTTCTGATGGTCTTAGGTGATCCCCAAAGGGGTCTCAACCCACAGGTTGAGAACTGCTGCTTTAAGGGCGTAGAGAGCCTCATCATTATCCCATGGAACAGCTGGTACCTTCTACCCGGTCACCTTCCCATCAGCACCCCAAGGTGTAACGCACTACAGCACCAGGCCTCCTGTACCAACCCTTACTCGCAACAAATTCTCTATCACATTCACTTCCTTGTGACATGTCCAGGTTTCAAATCACTGAAAAGGTTCTGTGCCTTTCTTGCACTGTGCTGTGGTTAAGGGTTTGTCTAATTGAAAGGCCAGTGGATCGAACCCAGCAGTGACTCCTAGGGAGGACTATTTGGCAGTCTGTTCCTGTGAAGAAAATAGTGTTTGTGGACAAGACCTGGGTGCACGATGAAATGCACAACACTCCTCTAGTTCCTTAGGACTTCCGCCACCCACTATTATAATCTCAGTCCAATCTCACAATCCCCACTAGTCTGGTGTACAGACAGTTGCACAGATGAGAGCTTTCAATATACGGAATTCGGGAAAGACAAATCCCCTCAGAAACAGTAATGGGAGCAAAGATTCCAGGAGCATGGGGGAAAGACATGGGGAGGGAGGGAAGGGGAAATGGATAGCAATTCCCCCAAGGGGAAGAATATCAGGCTAGTAGGTGAAGGGATAGAATGGACGGTGTAAGATATGTATAAATAATAACACTACACAATATATTAAGGGTTTGTGGGGTGGCAGGGTAGAGGAGGAGGGGAAAATGAGGAGCTGCTATTAAAGGACTCAAGGAGAAAGATAATGTTTAGAAATTGCTGATGCCAATAACTGTACATGCCCGCTTGAGAGGACAGATGTATGGTTTGTAAGAGTCCCCAATAAAATGATTTATGTAAACAACTTGAGTGCAATTGGAGAGCAAGATGAGGATAAACGTGACAGAGAAGGCATTGCACAACTACACGCTGCCCCATATTCCTTGCCTTCATGTGTGTTTTATTTAAAGACTCAGAAAAGGTGATAAGGAGAAGAAAAAGTAGAATGTTCCAGACTTCAGTCCTAATGCTATCGATAAACTGTACAACCACAGCTCATTATGAGAGTTTATTGTTATGTGACTGTACAAATCTCATCCCCCAAGTCTATTTGTTCATCCACTCACGTGATAAATGAACAAATATTTATTGAATCCCTATGGTTGATTAATTCATTTATTCATTCAACAGGAATCATTTCACAACAGGCACAGCATCCAGCTAATTTTGCTACAATGGCTAACGTTTTTGCTAACAAATTTGGTTATAGGAAGACATTTTTCATCTCCTCAGCATCATAGAAGAAGCTCCAACACATTCTTAGCATTTCATTTCTTATTTTGTTCTGCCACTCAATTAATGTTAAACAAGTCTTAGAGCTCACCGCCGCTTCTTTGTGTCAACGTACATGCAAGATATTCTGTACTCAATGCAGATGCATGAGTGACGCCCCCAACAGGCACAGCACTGTGCTGTTGCCAGCTAGGACACGGAAGGAGTGCACACACTGGGGCTCTCGGGGCTCCCGGGGAAGTACACACTCAAGACAAGTCTGGCAACGATCATTTCCTCTGTTTGTTGGCTGCATTTCTCAACCTCCTATCTTGGCCTTTTCCTCCTTTTGTTTGAAAATTCCGTGTTACCCTTGTTGACTCCCAGAGTTTTCTGACCTCTGGGATGAATTGTTCCATCTATGACTGAGTGATTCCTGATAGTCAAGGACATTCTAGCAACGTGATCATCCCCACCCCACCCCACCCCTGAAACAGCCATTTATGGGTTTTTTTAATCAAGCAGACCATCTTGTATTCTTTGTGCGTCATTTGTGGGTTCCATGATGAGACCCTGAGTGGTGCAAATACTTAACACCGTTCGTTCATGGCCATTTGAATCTACCAGAGGTACCTCAGCAGCAAGGTCTGGCAATGTACGTGTGAAAACCTAATCACTCAGAGAACTGTGGAGCACAGTTCTATTCTAATACACATGGGATCAGCTTAAGGCAGAGTCAACTCAATGGCAGCTGGTTGGTTGTCCTGGTCGCAGAAACTCCCCCTGTCAGGCCAGCTACTCGCCACAGACCAGAGCCCTCTAGTATCACAGCCTAGGACTGGCAGTGATCTGGCAAAGGTTCCCTGAGGTCCTGGCACTTGTTTCCTTCAGAGCAACATGGTGGTGTAATGATTGTGGAAGTAAAAATAGGATTCCTATCTCCACCCTCTCATTTCAGAGGAGCCAGTGTCCCGGATGCTGTGAGGAAAGGAAGGGGTCAAGAAGAAGACAAAGGAGACCTCTTCTAAGCTGTTGTTAGGTGTTGTGAAGTCTGCTCTGACTTGTAGTTAACATCTGTGCAACAGAATAAAGCCGTGCCCAGGCTTGGACCATCTTCACGATCACGGGTCTTGTTGAATCTATTGCTGTGGTTGTTGTGTTAATTCATCTCACTGGGTGTTTCTTTGCTTTACGCTATCGATTTTTACCTATTCCAGACCCCCTCCTTTTCCTTTTTCAGAGCTTGATCTTGATGTCCCTTCCTGGCCATTGGTCTCCCCTGGTAACATGCCCAAATATTGAGCTAGTCTCATCATCCTCACTACTATAGACTATTCCGGTTGTGTTTCTTGTTGGAGTGATTTGTTTGTCCTCCTGGCAGTCCTTGGTGTATTTAGTATTCTTTATCAATACAACCATGCGAATGTATACACTCTTCTCCTGTCCTCTATTTTCATTGTCAGCTATGTCACACACAAGGGATTGTCAGTCATCAAATGAGGGCAAGCACTGAAGCTCCATGCTTGGCAGCCTGTGGCCCTGTCCCAGCACCCAATCCTACCTAAGAGAGCCATGCCACAAGGTAGGTCCTGGAGCTGAGGGAGGCTCTTCTAGGTCTCATGTTGCCCGGAGGCCATGGAGAGATTGAATGAGCTCCTTTGAAGCCAACCCTTTTTTGTTTGTGATAGAATTGAAGTTGGAGATCGCATGACAGAATGTTGCAAGGCCAATGACTTATTCATAGTAAATACCCTTTTTCAACAGTGCAAAAGGTGACTGTACGCAGGCACTTCGCCAGATGGATAAGATGGAGAAGCTCAATATCAGCAGCTAAAAGCAGGCGAAGGCCTGGCTGGAATAGACCATCAATTGCTCATATGTAAAGTCAGGTTAAAACTGAAGAAAATTAATACAAGTCCACAAGACTCAAAATATGTCCTTGGATCTATCTCACCTGAATTCTGGATATATCTCAAGGACAGAATTGATGCATTAAACATTAATTTCAGTAGTCCCGATGAGCTATGGGAGCACATCAAGAACATCATTCATGAAGAAAGCAAAAGGTCACTAAAATGACAGGAAAGAAAGAAAAGATACAAGTGGATGTCAGAAGAGACTCTGAATCTTGCTCTTAATCATAGAGAGCTAAAGTAAATGGAAGAAATGATCAAGTAAAATATTATGATGACATGTGGAAAGACCTAGAGTTAGAAAACTAAATAGGAAGAAGACACAGCATATCTTAAACTGAAAGAACTAAAGAAAAGAACTCTAGTCTCAAGTTGCAATCTTGAAGGATTCTATGGGAAAAATAGTGAATGATGCAAGAAGTATCAAAAGATGATGGAAAGAAGATACGAAAGTTAATGTGCCAAAAAGAACTAGTTGACATCCCACCATCTCAGGAGGTAGCCTATGAGCAAGAACCAATAGTGCTGAAGGAAGAAGTTTAAGCTGCATCGAAAGCACTAGCCAAAAACAAGGCTTCACAAATTAATAGAATATCGAATGAAATGTTTCAACATGCTGATGAAGCACTGAAAGCACTTACTCATCTGTGCCAAAAAATGTGGAAGACAGCTACTTGGTCAACTGATTGGAAGAAATTCATCTTTGTGCCCATTCCAAAGACAGAAGACCCAACAGAATGCTCAAACTATAAAACAATATCGCTGATACAACATGAAAGCAAAATTTTGCTCAAGATCATCCAACAGTGGTTGCAGCAGTACATTGGCAGAGAACTGCCAGAGGTTCAGGTGGGATTCAGAAGAGAATATGGATCAAGGGCTATCATTGCCTAGATTCAATGGATCTTGGCTCAAAGCACAGAATACCAGGAAAATATACACTTGTGTTTTATCGGCTATGTGAAGGCATTCAACTGTGTGAATCATAACAAACTATGGATAGCTTTGAGAAGAATGGGAATTCCAGAAAACTTTCTTGTGCTCCTGTGGAACTTGTACGTGGATCAAGAGGCAGTTGTTCTAACAGAACAAAGACATATGCATGGTTTCAAATCAAGAGAGTTGTGTGTCAGGGTTGTCTCCTCTCACCACACTTACTCAATTTATATGCTGAGCAAATCATCAGAGAAGCTGGCTTATATGAAGAATGTGGCATCAGAATTGGAGGAGGGCTTATTAACATATCTGATATATGCAGATGACACAATCTTGGCTGCTGAAAGTGAGGAGCACTTAAAGCACTTGCTGATGAAGGTCAAGGGTCGCAGCCTTCAGTGTGGATTACCACTCACTGTAAAGAAGACCAAACTCCTCACAACTGGGCAAATAGGTAACATCACAGTAAACAGAGAAAAGTGTGAAATTGCTAATTATTTTGTTTTGTTTGCATCAGTGCACATTTAATGCACATAGTCAATGCACATTCAATGCTCAATCAATCAATGCAGGAGTCAAGAGATCAAAAGACAAGTCGCATTAGGAAAATCTGCACAGACCTCTTTATAGAGTATTGAAGAGAAAGGATATTACTTTGAGAACAAAAATGTGCCTGACCCAAGCCATGGTTTTCTCCATTTGCATCATATACATGTGAATGTCTTTACACAGTTAATCAAACACAAGTAAGCATCTTTCTGATATTCTCTTCTTTCAGCTCAGATCCACATGACATCAGCAATAATACCCTTTGTACCACATCCTCTTCTGAATCTGGCTTGAATTTCTGGCAGCTCCCTGTTAATGCAGGGCTGCAAATGCTTTAAATTATCTTAAGCAAGACTTTACTTGTTATATTAATGATATTGTTAGATAATTTGTGCACTGTTGGGGCACCTCTCTTTGGTTTTTTTCTTTCTTTCAAAATCATTTTCTTGGGGGCTCAAACAACTCTTATCACAATCCATACATCCATCCATTGTGTCAAGTACATTTGTTGCCACCATCATTCTCAAAGCGTTTGCTTTCTACTTGAACTCTTGGTATCAGCTCATTTTTCCCCTCCATTCCCACCACCCTCTCCTTCATGAACCCTTGATAATTTATAAATTATTATTATTTTTTTCATGTCTCAGAGTGTCCCATGTCTCCCTTCACCAACTTTTCTGTTGTCCGTCCCCCAGGGAGGGGGTTATATGTAGATCCTTGTTATCCATTCCTCCCTTCTACCCTACCGTCCCCTTACCCTCCTGGTATTGCTACTCTCATTATTAGTCCTGAGGGGTTTATCTGTCTTGGATTCCCTATGTTTCCAGTTCTTATCTGTACCTATGTACATGCTCTGGTCTAGCTGGATTTGTAGGTAGAATTGGAATCATGATAGTTGGGGGGCGAGGAAGCATTAAAGAACTAGAGGAAAGTTGTATGTTTCATCATTGCTATACTGCATTCTGACTGGATTGTCTCCTTCCCGCGACCCTTCTGTAAAGGGATGTCCAGTTGCCTACAAGTGGTCTTTGGGGCTCCACGCTGCACTCCCCCTCATTCACAATGATTTGGTTTTTTGTTCTTTGATGCCTGATACCTGATCTCTTCCACACCTCGTTATCACACAGGCTGGTGTGCTTCTTCCATGTGGGCTTTGTTGTCTCTCAGCTAGATGGCCACTTGTTTATCTTCAAGCCTTTAAGACCCCAGACACTATATCTTTTGATAGCCTGGAACCATCAGCTTTCTTCACCACATTTGCTGATGCACCTGCTTTGTCTTCAGCAATGGTGCTGGGAAGGTATCATGGAATGGGGCACCTCTCTTTGAAATGAGCAAAAATATGGATCTCTTCCAGTCGGTTGTCCCAGTAGCTGTTTTCTAAATTTCTTAGCCTAGACTAGTGAGTGCTTCCAGTGCTTCATCAACCATGAAAACAGTAGGCATTCAGTCAATGCCTGGAGATGTGGGTTTTGTTTGGTAATGCCTTCAAGGTAGCTGGCACTTCTTCCTTCAGTACCATCGATTCTTCATCACATGCTATCTCTTGAAGTACTTGAAATTTGACCAATTCTTTTTGATACAGTGCCTGTGTATCTCTACTATATAAAATCCTATTAGTTTCATTTCTGAAAGGATGTGAGGGTTAATTGGCCCCTTTTCTTGTCAACCAATGTGAGGTGTGTTTCCCAAACACCCTGCCTTTGAGAGGTGGTGGAATATACTGCCTCACGTGTCTTTAGGAGGGTCTCCTCTGAAGGGCTGCGAAAGCAGGTCGATCTGGGGGCTTATCCTCTTTATAGCAGGTGAGGAAATATTGCTGTAAAAGGTAGACAAAGGGGGCTTTGTCCTGGCTCCCCTGAGGGGTCTCTGAGTTTTCCAAAAGCCTTCCCTCGATTTCCCTCCCCACCCCATACGTATATTAGTTCTTCACCCAGGCGTTGTTTCCCTTGCAACGATGGTTCCAGATCACACACCAAGGCATGGTCTCCCTTTGGTTCTGATGAAAAGATCTATATAGACTGATTGAATCTGAGAATGACACCTTTATAGACATCAATTATTACCAAGGCCTCCTTGCTGTATTTTATATGCGAGCATTCTGTGCTCTGTGTAATGGCTGAGGAGAATATATAACAAATAATCATTTATACGGATCCATTAACCTCCAAAGTATTTCACTGACCTTGGCCAAGCCCCGTGACTTGACCAAGTCACTCTTGCTCAGAGACAGGAAGCTGTTTTAGTCTCATGTTCTTTCTCCTTCTCCTTCCTTGTAGATTGGGGTGCTATGAGGATGGACAGACAAACAGAGTAATGAAATGTTCTGCTAACCCCCTGGGTCCTGGTTGGGAGTGGGTTGGTGGGTGGCATTCCAGGCTTCTGGCTCACTTCTGACCAAGGAAAGGCTTCCCGTCAAAACTGTTCACCCTCTCAGACGGAGACACTCAACCCCACATTTGTTTCTAGGTCTCTGACTAATGCTGAACAAGCTGCTGCTTTTCATGAACTTCACCCCAAGGACACACGTACACCCACATGTACACTCACACACGTGCACACATGTGCACATGCAGACAGACCTGTATTCACACATGTACACTCTTACATTGGCACACCCGTTTCAGTCAACGTGGAAAGGGAATTTTTGTGTGGAGAGCTAGGAGCGGAGGTGGGGCTTTCTGTAGAAACTCTCTTCTATTGATGAGGTATTTCCTAGTGCGATGGGGTTAATGGTATGTGCTCATCAGACAGAAAACAAGCCCAAGGAAAGGTGGTGAAGAAATGAGGTGGAGCAGCGATCAGAAAGAGTAGAGTCTGAGGTCGTAGAGTTTTGTTTTCTAACAAGCAGCCATCTAAGTGAGGCATCAACTAAGTCCTGTCCATATGGATTATAAAGTTTGGATACTATCCATGACACATTTTATTTTTTGAAGTTTATTTTGTTGTTGTTGAGAATATGCACAGTAGAGCATATACCAATGCAACCGTTTCCAGGTGAACAATTCAGTCACACAGACTACATTCTTAGAGTTACCCTCCTTTTCAGAGTCATTTCTTCCCCATTCACATAAACTCATTGTCCCTTTAGCTTCCTCTGATCTTGAGCTCTTGCTGTCACTTTGATCTGATATAAATGCTCTTAAAGAGTATATGCTCAAGACAGACCTCTTTAACAAGTTAAGTTATTGTCTTTTTAATTTTTATTGTCTGGTTTTAAGAAACTTCAAGTGATATTTTTTGTTTACGTTTTAAAGATTATCTCAGGGCAATAGTTTCAGGGGTTCATCTGGCCCCTTGGCTCCAGGAAGTTTGGGATCCATGAGAATTTGAGATTGTGGTTTCTATTTTCCTCCTTTTGAACTAGCTGTTCATAATGGTAGCTGGGCATTCTGCATTTTTTCTTATCTCGTGGCAAAGGAAGAAGCTAGTCACATTCCATATCCTTTACTGTGTCTGACTCTCTTGCTTCTTCTGTTGACCAATTATTGTCACCTATTTTAAATGCCCTAATGATCCCCCTTTTCCATATTGTGTAGTCCCCCATGTAGCTTAAACAGAAGATGCTAAGCCTACAAGGAAGATGGGGGTGAGAACAGACAGTGGAGGTAGGGAATGATTACCGTGACCTGTATCAGTATTAGGTGTGTGGTGAGGAACATGGTTAAAACCCATGTTAAAACTCACAGTTTAAAACAAACAAACAAAAACTCCCAGTTAAATTTGGAGTTCAGCTACACAATGGATAATTCCTTTGGATATGTATATCTGAAATAGTGCATGAGACAGACTTAATCTGAAAGAATTATGTGTTATCTGAAATTCAGATGTCATTGGCATCCTGTGCTTTTATTTGCTAAACCAAACAAATCTTCTTAGCAGACTCTTTCAAATTGTACTGAACCTAGAAATTATTCTCTTCTCTAAAAGCACGAGTGTCTCTCTATGGGCTTTTAAAAACACATAGGAAGTAACCTACTGTCAGAGGGCCAACTCGTATGAAAGACAGCATCTCTTAGTAATGAGCAGGTGCAGCAGGACCTTGTGGGTACATTGGCAGGGAAGGAGCTGCCTTTGTTGTGGACAGCAGACCTATAAAACCAGTACCTGCTGTTATCAAGTCGATGTTGATTCATGGTGACCACAGGGCCATGCTCCATCGAGATTTTTATGGTTTGGGGGAAATATTTGCTATGCTTTCCTTTTGAGAAATGGTAGAGTCAAACCATCAAGGTTTCACCTCACTGGTGAGCACTTAACTGGTTGAGCCACCAGCAGACTTGTACACACCTTGGGAGGATAGTGCAGATAATGGATCTTTATTTGATTGTAAATAAAAACATGAGAATTCTCTGCAAATACTATGACTTCCTGAATTTGAAGACTTGAATTTAAGCAAGAAGCGGTTCCTGTGCTAAGTGGAGTAAGATACACATGACAGAGTACAATGAAAAATTCTCCTGGTTTAGTGAGCCCAGAACCTAGAAATGAGGAGGGGATCTGACTAAACCTGGGAGGAAGCTATATCCCATGACCAACAGAGGTTTGATGACCTGAGACACACTAAGTTGATTGTGTGTTAGGGTCCTGTGGTAGTTAAGTTTCATGTGAACATGGTTGGGGCAGGATGCTCAGTGATTTGACAGTTTATGACCTACTCTTCTCCTATGATGCTATGTAATACAATGCCATCCACTTCACACTGGAGTCTGGTATGAGGAGCACAACCCCTTTACTCAGGTCATGACCCTGATGAAACTTCCTAAGAGGTAATCAATGTGGAGAGCTGCTTTGCTTCTCGTTGGTTCTGGATCCTGCATCTAACCCGTTGACCTCTGATTCTTTGGACTTGAGCCAATGGCCCACCATATGGCCTGACAACTCTGGATTCATTCGACTCTGCAGCTACCAGCCTGACCTGCTGACCTTGGATTCATCCACCTCTGCACCCATCAGCCTGTTGCTGGTTCTTGATTTGTCAGCTCTCACAGCTACATGAGTCAGGAGACACCTCCAGCTGTACATCTGACCCATAGACTTGACCCTAACTGAACTTACCAGCATCTACAATGGTGTGAATCATGTTCTTGATATAAATTTATCTCTCTCTTCACATACAGAGAGATAGGTAGGTGGGTAGGTAGGTAGATAGGTAGATAGAAAAAATAGATAGATAAATGATAAAGGTATAGATATAAATGTAGTTATAAATATAGACATAGCTTCTCTAGAGAACCTAGCCTAAAACAAATCCCAAATATGAAGTTTATGTTATCCTCTCCCCGTGAGCTCTGGCTATATCACAGTCCTGGCACATGGGTGTGGAAATGACTTCTGACACCAACTACCACAATTGGACCAAGGAAGGGCACAGTTCTCTAGGTTATCAAATCAACCTAAGTCTCCAGACAGTAGCTACAAATGTGAAAGTTCACCGAGCCACCCTCACTTTTGGTCATATGGCTTCAAATTCAGGGGATTTCCTCTATCCCTGAGAATACAGGCTCTCAGCTCAAGGGTTCAGGCCATGGTTACTACTAACCAAAAAAACAAAACAAAAAACCCCCACTGATATTGAATTGGTTCCAATTCCAAATGACCCTGCAGGGCAGACTAAAAGTATTTCCTAACATTTCTAAGACTGTGAATCTTTACAGGAACACACAGATTCATCTCTTTCCTGAGAAGCTGGTGGGCTTCAATCACTGATTTTGTGGTCCAATAATTTTGTCCTATGTGTATTCCACCACAACACTAGAGGTCTAGCACATCTAACCAGCTGGCTACACATTCAAGGACTTTCATTACCCTTCAAGCTCAATCATTCTTGAGACCGACTCAGGGAACCTACCGACAGTGCTTTTATTTAGGATCACAATGGATACAAAGTGAAACTAGCTAGAGAGAGATGCATAGGGAGAGGTCTGTGAGACCAGCTGTCCTCGCCCTGGGAGGCTAGGACATATCACACTTGTGGCACATGGATGGGTGAAAACAGGCAGTATATCGTCCATCAGAGAAGCTCGCCTGAGCTTCGTTGTTCACGGGTTTTAATTGAACTTTCTTTATATAAACATGGTTCATTGACTCATTTCCCACACGATTAAACTCAGTCTCCAGCCTTCCCTTCCATGGAGGCCAGGCTGATATCATAGCCCTCAAAGCCCCAAAGCCCAAATATATGGTGGGTCTTTCTCGTATGGCCAGGCCTCACCGGGAGTCATTTGGTTAGCAACAGCCATTTAGGGGTCCACTTTGAATAAAGACGTGCAAATAACTCAGAACACTCAATGGTTAAGAGCTTTCCTCGCCCATGATGGTTGTTTTTTTTTCAATTGCCTCATATGTAAGTAAACACTGAACAATGGTTATAGAAGTCTTAAGAGGAATTGATGCCTTTAATGACGATGTTTGTGAAGAAGATCAAATATACAATGAACTACCTGAAGAATGAAAAACTCTGTTGGAAGAAGTACAACAAGAATACAACGGGACCGACAGTTCCGGGGGATTGGAGGGTGGGGGAGAGCTTGGGATAGAGGGAGGTGGAAAATAAGGCAGTGTTAACAAACCCAGGGACAAGGGAACAACATGGGATCCAAATTGGTAGTGAGGGGGGAGTGGCAGGCCTGGTAGGAAATGATCAAGGATAAGGTAATGTAAAGAAGAGGTACACCTGTAACCTAGGTGGGGACGGAGCATGATAGTGAGGCAGGAGGAAAGTCAAGGGAGATGGAGGAAAGAGCTAGGAGGCAAAGGGCATTTATAGAGGTCTAGACAAAGACATGTACATGCAAATATATATATATGAGGATGGGGAAATAGATCTATGTGTCTATATTTATAGGTTTAGTATTAAGGTGGCGGAAGGACCTTGGGCCTCTACTCAAGCACTCCCTCAATGCATGAATACTTTCTTCTATTAAATTGGCATTCTACGATGCTCACCTCCCGATACAACTGCTGAAGCCAAAGCGGGTGAACAAGCAAATGTGGTGAAGAAAGCTGATGGTGTCTGGCTATCAAAAGAGATAGTGTCTGGGGTCTTAAAGGCTTGAAGATAAACAAGCGGCCATCTAGTTCAGAAGCAACAAAGCCCACATGGAAGAACACACCAGCCTGTGTGATCATGTGTTTCTGAAGGGATCAGTTATCAGGCATCAAAGAACAAAAAAATCATATCATTAGGTGCATACCTCCAGGATACGATCGCTGAGGACAAACGGATGCATAAGCAAATGTGGCGAAGAAAGCTGATGGTGCCCGGCTATCAAAAGAGATAGTGTCTGGTGTCTTAAAGGCTTGAAGGTGAATAAGCAGCCATCTAGCTCAGAAGCAACAAAGCCCACATGGAAGAAGCACACCAGCCTGTGCGATCACGAGGTGTCGAAGGGATCAGGTATAAGGCATCATAAAAAAAAAAAACTTACCATAGTGAATGAAGGGGGAAGTACAGAGTGGAGACCCAAGGCCCGTTTGTCGGCCACCGGAGATGCCCTCACAGAGGGGTCTAGAGGAGGAGATGAGTCAGTCAGGGTGCGAGTCAGGGTGCAACGTAGCACCGATGAAGAATACAGCTTTCCTCCAGTTCCTAAGTGCTTCCTCCCCCACCCCCACTACCATGATCTGAATTCTACCTTGCAAGTCTGGATAGAGCAGAGGTTGTACACTGGTGCAGATAGGAGCTGGAGGCACAGGGAATCCAGGGTGGATAATACCTTCAGGACCAAGAGTGTGAGGGGCGATACTGGGAGGGTAGAAGGTGAGTGGGTTGTAAAGGGGGAACCGATTACAAGGATCTACATGTGACCTCCTCCCTGGGGGACAGACAACAGAAAAGGGGGTTAAGGGAGATGCTGGATAGGACAAGATATGACAAAATAATAATTTATAAATTATCAAGGGCTCATGAGGGAGGAAGGGGAAAAAAGACTTGATGCAAAGGGCTTAAGTGGAGAGCAAATGCTTTGAAAATGATGAGGGCAAAGAATGTACAGATATGCTTTATACAATTGATGTATGTACATGTATGGATTGTGATAAGAGTGTTATGAGTCCCTAATAAAATGTTTAAATATATATGTATATATATATATATGTGTGTGTATATATATATATATATATATATATATATATATATATATATATATATATATATTTGGCCAAGGGTCTTTGATCTTATGCTTACAGGAAGGCTTCTGCATTTTGAAACTATTTTACAATGTGGTTTGTTTCCATAGCTTAAATAAAAAATGTGTCATGTGTAAAAAAAATAAGAAAATGATGAGGGCAAAGAATGTACAGATGTGCTTTACACAATTGATCTATATATGGATTGTGATAAGAGTTGTATGAGCCCCTAATAAAATGTTTTTTAAAAAAACAAACAGAAAAAAAAAGAATACTTGTAGAAGTAAGAGCAAAGCTTCCTCTCACATACTTGGGACATGTTATTAGGAGGAATCAGTCTTGAGGAAGGACAACACGCTTGGTCAAACAGAGGGTCAGCAAAGAGGAGGAAGTCCTTCCAAAGATGGATTGACACAGTGATTGTAACAATGGGCTCAACATCACAATGACCATAAAGAAGGCATGGGATGGGGTATTGTTTCATTTTGCATAACGTATGGTCATTATGAGTCAGAACCAACTCAATGGCATCTGGCATCAATAAGAGGTTACCTACCAGGTACTTGGGCCAAAGGCCAAGAAATTATTGTCATTGTTCATGTTGCTTGTCCTCTTCCGAGCCATTTATTTCTTCTTCTGGTACTTACAATGTTCTTCAAGCACCGTTAATTCAAAGACAACAGTTCTGCTTTAGTCTTCCTTACTCATTGTCCAACTTTCACAGGTGTAAGAGATGATTGAAAATTTCACTTTTAAGGATACAAGTGGAAAGCAAATGTTTTGAGAATGATGATGGCAACAAATGTACAAAGGTGCTTGGTGCAATGGATGGATGTATGGATTGTGATAAGAGTTGTACGAGCCCCCAATAAAATGATTTTTTTTTCAAAGAAAATTGCACCTTCACCTTCAAAATGTTACCCTTTGTTCTTTAACACTAGACAGAGGTCTTGTGATGCACAACAGAATGCTTCCAGTGCAACAGCTTCAGCTTGTCGAAACATTTCCATTGGTCTACCATCAATTCCAGGAGTCTTTTTATCTTCATGCCTTCAGTGCAGTTTGGACTTCTTTCTTCAATGCAGTGATTCTTTTTTCTTTTTTTACATTTTATTAGGGGCTCATACAACTCTTATCACAATCCATACATATACATACATCAGTTGTATAAAGCACATCCGTACATTCTTTGCCCTGATCATTTTCAAAGCATTTGCTCTCCACTTAAGCCCTTTGCATCAGGTCCTCTTTTTTTTCCACATCCCTCCCCGCTCCCCCCTCCCTCATGAGCTCTTGATAATCTAGATTGTTATTTTGTCATATCTTTCCCTACCTGAGTCTCCCTTCCCCCCCTTCTCTGTCGTCCATCTCCCAGGGAGGAGGTCACATGTGGATCCTTGTAATCAGTTCCCCCTTTCCAACCCACTCACCCTCCACTCTCCCAGCATTGCCCCTCACACCCCTGGTCCTAAAGGTATCATCCACCCTGGATTCCCTGTGCCTCCAGCTCCCATATGCACCAGTGTATAACCTCTGCCCTATCCAGTCCTGCAAGGTGGAATTCGGATCATAGTAGTTGGGGGTAGGAAGTAGCCACGATCTGAGGGAAAGCTGTGTTCTTCATCGGTACTACATCGCACCCTGACTGACCCATCTCTTCTCCTAAACCCCTCTATGAGGGGATCTCCAGTGGTCGTCAAATGGGCCTTGCGTCTCCACTCTGCACTTCCCCCTTCATTCACTATGGTATATATATATATATATATATGTATATATATATATATTTATATTTATATATTTATATTGCATGATGCCTTATCCCTGGTCCCTTTGGCACCTCGTAATCGCACCAGCTGGTGTGCTTCTTCCATGTGGGCTTTATTGCTTCTGAGCTAGATGGCCGCTTGTTCACCTTCAAGCCTTGAAGACCCCAGACACTTTCTCTTTTGATAGCTGGGCACCATCAGCTTTCTTTGCCACGTTCACTTATGCACCCGTTTGTCTTCGGTGATCGTATCATGGAGGTGTGCAGCCAATGATATGATTTTTTTGTTCTTTGATGCCTGATAACTGATCCCTTCGGGACCATGCGATCACACAGACTGGTGTGTTCTTCCATGTGGGCTTTGTTGCTTCTGAGCTAGATGGCCGCTTGTTTATCTTCAAGTCTTTAAGACCCCAGACACTATCTCTTTTGATAGCCGGGCACCATCAGCTTTCTTCACCACATTTACTTGTTCAACTGCTTTTGCTTCAGCAGTTGTGTTGGGAGGGTGAGCATCGTAGAATGCCAATTTTATAGAAGAAAGTATTCATGCATTAAGGGAGTGCTTGAGTAGAGGCCCAAGTCCCTTCTGCCACCTTAATACTTAAACTATAAATATAGACACATAGATCTATTTCCCCATCCTCATATATATATTTGCCATGTACATGTCTTTGTCCAGACCTCCATAAATTCCCCTTGACTCCTAGCTCTTTCCTCCATCTCCCTTGACTTTCCTCCTGCCCTACTGCCATGCTCCGTCCCCACCCATATCTTACCTCTTGAAATGGTTATGTGTCAACCAATTTGTTTTGGGACAGTGATTCAGTGTATTCTTTGGATACTTTCTACATCATTCAATATTTTGCTCAGGAATATTTCAATACTGTAATTCAGTTTTATTTTTTCCCCAATTCACCTTGAGATTTGCTGGGACTGTACTTTTTTTTGGTTTTCTAACTCCAGGTTTTTGCACATTTCCTTATAATACTCTATCTCCTTGAGCTGCCCTCTGAGATTTTCTGGTTAGTGCTTTGACTTCATAATTTCTTCCATTTCTAGCCTTATCTACTCTATAATTAAAAGTTTCAGAGTCTCTTCTGACATCCACTTTGATCTTTATTTCCTTTTTAATGATCTTTTGCTTTATTCATGTCTGATATTCTTGATGTCCTCCCATAGCTCATCAGATCTTCTGTCATTAGTGTTCAGGACAGTAAATCTGTTCTTGAGATGTTCTCAAAATTCTGGTGGGATAGACTCACGGCCATATTTTGACTCTGTGGACTTGCTTTAGCTTTCTTTAGCTTCAACCTGAAATTTCATATGAGAAATTGATGTCCTGCTACATAATCAGTTGTTGTCCTTGTTTCTACTGATGACATGGAACTTCTCCATTATCTCTTCCTACAGGTGTAGTCAGTTTGTAGGTAACCTATCAAGGCAGGTTTTTGTGGATAGATGCTATTTATGCTGTTGAAAAAGTATTTTCAGTGAAGTTGTTGGTCTTGGAAAAATTTTATCATGTGATCTCTAGCTTCCTTTTTATCACTAAGGCTGTATTTTCCAAGTACCATTCCTACCTGTTTGTTTCCAACTTTCTAATTCCAATGGCCAGTAATGATCAGTGCATCTGGTTCCATGTTTGATCAATTTCAAACTGAGGACGTTGGTAGAATTCTTCGACTTTTTCCTCACTTGCTTTAGTGGTTGCTGCCTAAATTTGAATAATAATTATGTTCATTGGTCTTCCTTGTAGCTGTGTAGGTGTTATTTGATCACAGACAGTATTGTTTCAAGATAGATCTTTTTGATGATGACTGTGTTGTCATTCCTCTTGAGTTTGTCATTCCTGGCACAGTAAGCCATATGACTGTCTGATTCAAAATGCCCAACACCAGTGTCTTTCACCAATGTCTTGATATCCATCTTTATGTGTTACATTTCATTTGTGATGACTGTCAAATGTCCTATATTTTGTATGAGTATATTCTGTGTTCTGATTATTGAGGTATGATTGCAGTTATTTCTTCTCATTTTGATTCATGCCCCATCAGCAAATGAAGGCCCTAAAAGTTGACTCCATCCGCACTATTAAGGTTGACCCTTCTTGAAGGAGGCAGCCCTTCCCCACTTGTGTTCTAGGTGCCTTCCATCCTGAGGGGCTCACCTTAGGGCACTGTGTTTGCTAGTCCTCCACTGCTATTCATAATGTGTCCAATGGCTACACCCTCAGAAGTGCACTGCCTAATCCTTCTTCATAGACTCTTCTTAGTGTGAAAGCTCCACTGAAACCTGCTCATCGTGGGTGACCCTGCTGTCCTTGAAATACAGGTGGCATAGCTTCTAGTCTCACAGCTACACGCAAGAACACCTTAATCCTCAAAGTAACATCCTTGCTCATCAACACTTGAAAGAGGTCTTGTGCAGCACTTGACAACAAACAGCAACAAAATGTGCAAACATTAGGTATCACCAGACCCGGTACATATGGTTGTATAAGGATCCTTGGTGAGATTTGGTATTTTGTGGACTACCTGATATTTTGACCCGAATTACTTATAGCCTAGGTTATACATCTGTTCCTCTCCTTCCGCACCCCATGCATCAGGCCTCATCTCTAAAGGAAAACTTTACCTGCATCAGGGTTCCTTGGTTTGAGGTTCTGACCATGTGACTTGGATTCTCTCCCCTTTTCTTGCCTGGAGTAATTCTTTTCCTAACTTCTCTCCAAACAACCTGACCTCTTCCAGACAGTCTTCCTTGCCTCGGGTCCTGTTGCTTCTATCATCTACACTTGTGCCATCCATTGTGTGCTGTCAAGTCATTGCCAGCTCACAATGGCCAGAATGTCATTTCTGGGTGGCCGATCACCAGGTCCTGGTCTTTTCTCCCTCAGGGTGGCTGGCGGGTCCAAATTGCCAACCTTTGGGATAGCAGCCAAGTGCTTAACCATTGTGCCATCAGGCCTCACATTTATCATGCTGGGTTCTTAGTGACATTTTGGTTCCCCCAAACACTTCTGAGTACATACTTTCTTACTGACTTCAATGGAGTGGTCTGCCTGTTCATGCATGAGTGAGTCTATGCTCAATCCTGTTTGTGCCCAGGCACGTACTAACGTAAGCCCACTCTGGATCTTGTAACGTGAATCTTTCTGAGTTGGGTTCGTTGAAGGAGCCCGAATTTTGCAATAGTTAAGGGGTTGGCTGTGCGCTAAAAGGTCAGCTATGCGAGTCCATCCAGTAGCTCTGTGTTGGCAAAAAGACCAGCCCATCTGCACCTGTAAAGATTACAGCCCAGGAACCCCTCTAGGGCAGTTCTCCTCTGCCGCAAGGGGTCTTTGTAAGTTGAAATGAGCTCTCAGCACAAAACAGCAACATGAGGAAAATCAACTGAGGAGACACGACGGCATCACCCACAGCAGTGGCTTTCCTCATCACATGGGGTTTCACGCTCGTGCTCCCAGTAATCAGATGGCACGTGACGCAGCTCAGCTAATTGTAGGGGCGCCCCAGCACTATCTGTGATGACATGACAGGTGTTGGGCAAGGCTGGCCTCCCACACACACATCTGCCTGCTGTTCCCAGCCAGTCACGGGAACCAGCTGCTGAGCCAAATGACGGGCGAATTCTTGGGCGAGGTCTTTGCTGCTGCCAAGTGTCTGAGCACAAGGCCTGGGCCTTTCAGACCGCCGGATTGTCTCCCGTGACCTGATGAGGGCTTCTTGGCCATGACCTTGACTGCTGCCTTTCGAAAAAAGCTCCCCTATGAAGCATCTGTGCACTCCTCCTAGTAGCCTTGGGCCCAAATGGGTCTATAAGAAATGAAAGTCTCTTGGTAACTGATGGGCACACGGAGTCTTTTTTATTTTGGCAGCCATGGTGTTTCGTGTCCGCCACAGAGATGAGAGAATGACAGTGAGAATCAGAACTCGGAACTAAAACCATCTCGCATTGTAGGAGCTTGGCTAGGGCTGCAGTGACAAAGTATCATAAAGTGGGCAGCTTATAATATCAGCAATGTATTGTCTCATGACCCTGGAGACTGTGAGTCTGATTCAGGCAAAGCCACGCTCCCTCTGAAAGCTCTGGAGGAAGACTCTTTCTTACCTTTCTAACTCCTGCTAGCCCTGGATGGTGCTTGGCTTGTAGGTATCTCTTCACAGAGTCCCCCTTCCTCTGTCTCTGTACTCTCTTTCTTTAAGGATCTGACCTACTCCACTACGACCTCAGGTTAACTCTGCACAGGTGGGGTCGCTATGAATTGTACATAACCCAATGTCAATGACTGTAAGAGTCTGTGAGAGCTGGACCATGAAAAAGGAAGCGAGAAGAACCGATCCATGCAAACCGAGGTCTTGGGGAGGCATATCGAGTGCACCGTGGCCTGCCAGAGAATAAGCCGTCTGAGGAAGAACCAGAAGCTTCCTTAGAGGTGAGGATGGTGAGACTTCTGGTTTACTTTGGGCATGTCATGAGGAAAGACCAGTTGCAAGAGAAGAGTGTCATGTTTGGTAGAGGAGACACAAGGCCTGTCTTGGGGCTGCCCCCATCCCTGGTGATGGTGGGCAGCACATGTAGCAGAAACTAAGTGCACTTGACCTGGGGGGGAGGGCTTCATGGGCAGAAGATAAGGCCCTTTTCCTACAGCCAGCTAACAGCTTGCATGGAAGACTTCCCTCTCTCCGCTGAGACAGCTTCCAGAAGGTCATGTGGCAGTGTTTGACTCTTTCTATCGCTTGTTGATGATGCATGAGAACTTTTCTATATCTGCCAGGACAGCTTTGGGGGCAGAGGAGTGGGGAGCCGGCTTACCTGTTATATGCTGTCTGCTTCTTGTTATGTATAATAAAAGCCACTCACCATGTACCAATGCTCTGGGAGCATCTAGTAGGCCTGGCTCTGAATGGAGGGATGTGCTCTTCATGGGCACAATCTTTAGTGCCCTTTTTTCTAGTGACCTCTGGCTCTTAAAAAAAAGGGGGGGGGTAACTTGTGAGCATCTCAGACCCTTTGGGGTCTGCCCACAGTCAAATCTAAAATTCCAAGGGTGGAGATGGGGATACTTCCCATGTCCTCCTGGGTATGCAAGTCAGGCCCCTGTGAGACCCAAGGGCCATCTTTCTAGCACTCTGACATCTGAATGGTAAGCAAACCATTTCCGGGACAAAGCATCGAATATCTCATCCTGCCAAGTGCAGCATTCGGCTCCAGGGCTCCAGGGGCTGGGCCCAGCAGGGAACGCTGACTGCCCTCTGTCAGGTCACCTTGTCTTTGTATTTGCAGAGAGTTCCTGCTCAGTCTCTGGGAACCAGTAGGAAGAAATTTGGTATTTGCTTCTGGATTCATCTTTTGTTCTTTACTTTGAATTCTTCCCACACGGCTTCAGCACATGAGGGATCTGCAAATATTCCAGCGGTTGGCTGGGGTCATGGGGGTGACATCAGCACTCAGGAGGGGTATGCACTCCTAGAGTGGAGGAAGGGCTTCTTAGGGGAAAAATATTCTTCCTGGGCACGTGTAACTGCCAGGGTGAAAGACGCCTGGCTGCATCCGCTGAAGGAATGTGGTGTGTGGGAGGGAGCACGCAGAGAGAGGAGCCAAGAAAAGATCATCTGAGCCGGTACCTGGCCTGCTTCTGCGTGGGTAAATGACACTGGGTGAACGGATAGCCTTGGTTGAGACCCACTTTCTGGCTGTGAAAGAATTTCAAGATCATTGTACCATCATGCTGCATAAGTTTATTTCCAGAGACTGTGAATCTGTTGGTTCCCAGGGATGGCATGTGTGGGATCGGCTAGCTCATGTACTGTAGTTTGTAGTTGTTTGTTTGCAAGTATTGTTGCACACAGATGGTCTCCTCCTCACCCCTCTTCCTTGTCTTCTTTGACTTTGGTACCAGTGAGCCTGCTGGTAACTGAGATGTTACCATCTCAAAAGGACACAGGAGGAGGGAGCTGGGTGGTCCTGAGGGAGGGGACTGGGCCCCAGACTTCCCAGTGAGATCGCCCACCTGGTAAATAGCGATACTGTGTGATGCCATCAGTAATGGTTCTAAGATGTGTTCGTGTGTGGTAGATGAATCAAAGGAACTTGTGAAAATATGGAATCGTGGGGGAACCCCAAGGAGTCTGGTTCAGCAGGCTCAGCTACCTGCTTTCTAATAAGTGCGCGGGGTGAGTCCCGGGATAAAGAACCCTAAACCTGTTGCAGAGCCAGAAGGGAAACCTTCTTCCCATGGAACTAGCTGAGGTCAGGACATGTTCTGTTCACCTGTGCTGTTGAGGCAATATCAGCATGATGATTTGTTAAAACAGGATATCTTCTGGTACAGTTTCTACCCCAAGTAGACTAAACACAAAAGCTTAAATCTTGCTGCTGCTCACAACTACAGTAATAACAAATACTCATTCCAGATCATGTGACCCCGTGTGCTGCAGAGTAGAGCTGCGCCGCAGGATGTCCTTGGCGGTCATCTTCATGGGCACGGCTTGGGAGGCACAGTGTCACCAGGTGGGTTTGGCTGGCCAGTTCGTCGTCTTCTAGCACCAAGAGTTTCATTGTGTAGGAAGCTAAGAACGGCAACAAACTGCATTTAAAACATTCACCTTCATTTAGATGATGAAGAAGAGCGTGACAGTCATGGGGAGAATTCTTGCCTTCCCGGGGGAAACCCAGCCTCAATGTCTGGCCAGTACACTTCTTGTGCAGCCACCACCTCCCTCTCTGTCAGGAGGCTTGCGTGTGGGCCGTGAATGAGTTTAAATGGATCTTCCAGATGAAAATGGACTAGGGAAACTGGCCCGGTGATCTACCTCTGCCAATCAGCCAGGGAGAACTGTACAGATTCCAATGGTCTAATCAGGCGCAGGGCGGGCAGTGTTTCATTCCACTGTCACGGGGCCCCTGTGACTTGAGGGCTGGCTTGATGACAACTGACAGCAACAATGGATCTAGGGGACCTGCTCTTAACTGTCATGGTGTTCATTTGAATATCATGTCATGAACAGCGACTCCATGTGTGCAGAGGATAACTACTACTCCTGTTGGCAGAAGACATAGGGAAGGAGTGGGTTAAGGGATGGCACATTGAGAGGATTGCAATAGATGAGTTAAAACAATACATATGAATTGCTGAATGTAATAACTGATAATCTACCTTGTAAACCTCCACTTTTAAGAGCTTTTAAAAGAAATGCCAAGATATCCTTAACTGATGATCTACCTTGTAAACCTTCACTTTTCAGAGCTTTTAAAAGAAATGCCAAGATATCCTCCTTATGGAACAAATCCAAGGGCAAGGCACAAGTGTCTGTCTTCACAGGGCCTACAATCCGTGGTTGGGATCACATCTTCAAAGATGAGTTTTCTTTTCTTTTCCACACTTCGATCCAGGACAGCCATGGTCTTGTCGAGAAAGGGACCGTCAACATCTAATTTGCCTCTTGAAGTTCCGGTGTTGAGATGCAGGGCTTCTTGTCAGAGCCTAGATTTCAGAGACACTGACGATCTGTGCCAAGGCAACTCCAGAGTCCAGAGCCTGGTGTTTTTGCCCTCTCAAGTGGGACAAGGGTGATGATGTGTGACCTAGATTCCTAAGTGAGAGAAACTCATCACCCAAGACCATCCCAAGTACTCAACCAAACTAGAATATGTTTCAAACAATGCTTTTGTTGTTAGGTGCCATTGAGTCAGCTCTGACCCATAGCAACCCTATGCACAATAGATCGAAACACTGCATGGTCGGTCCTGCGTCATCTTCCCAATTGTTCCTGTGCTTGAGCCCATTGATGCAGCTACTGTGTCGTTCCATCTTGTTCAGGCCCTTTCTCTTTTCACCACTCCCCAGAGGAAATTCCTCATAATTAATTTCCCCCAAACCAGCCACTGAAAGTCCTATGAAATATAGTTCTATTCTAACATCCATGGGATCTCCATGGATTGGGATTTCATGGACAATAACTGGTTTTATTTTGTTTTTTAATCTTTTTATTAGGGGCTCATACAACTCTAATCACAATCCATACTTACATCAATGGTGTAAAGCACATTTATAAATTCACTGCCCTAATCATTCTTACAACATTTGCTCTCCACTTAAGCCATTGGTATCAATTCCTCATTTTTCCTCCTTCCTCTCTACTTCCTCTTCACTCATGAACCCTTGATAATTTATAAATTATTATTATTTTGTCATGTCTTACACTGTCGATGTCTGCCTTCACCCACTTTTCTGTTGTCTGTCCCCCAGGGATAAGGTTATATGTAGATCCTTATAATCGGTTCCTCCTCTCTACCCCACATTCCCTCCACTCTCTGGTATTGCCACTCTCACCACAGGTCCTGAAGGGATCATCTGTCCTGGATTCCCTGTGTATCTAGTTTCTATCTGTACCAGTGTACAATCTCTGGATTTTTAAGGTAGAATTGGGATCATGATATTGGGGTAAGGAGGAGGCATTTAGGAACTAGAGGAAATTTGTATGTTTCATTGTCGCTACACTGCACGCTGACTGGCTTGTGTCCTCCCTGTGACTAGTCTGTAAGGGGGTGACCAATTGCCTACAGAGGGCCGTGGGTCTCCACTCTGCACTCCCCCTCATTTACAATGATATGATTCTTTGTTCTTTGATGCCTGATACCTGATCCATTCAACATCTCATGGTCACACAGGCTGGTGTGTTTCTCCCATGTGGGCTTGGTTGCTTCTTGGCTAGATAGCTGCTTATTTACCTCCAAGCCTTTAAGACCCCAGATGCTATATCTTTTAATAGCCGTGTACCATCAGCTTTCTTCACCACATTTTCTTATGCACACATTTGTCTTCAGCGATCGTTTCAGGAAGGTGTGCATCATGGAATGCCAGTTTAATAAAACAAAGTGTTTTTGCATTGAGGAAGTACTTGAGTGGAGGCCCAATGTCCATCTACTGCCTTAATACTAAACCTATAAATATATGTACATATATCTATTTCCCCATAATCCTATATAAATGTATTTACATATGTACATGCCAGTATTTAGACCTCTATAAATGTCCTTTGTCTCCTAGTTCTTTCCTTTATTTCCTTTTACTTTCCTCTTGTCCCACTATCATGCTCAGCCTTTATTTGAGTTTCAGTAATTTCTCTCAGTTACATTGCCCTTGATGAATCCCTACCAGGCCTCTCAGCCTCTCACACCCTCCTTGCCACTAATTTTGGATCACTTGTTATTCCCTTGTCCCTGGGTTGGTCAACACCACCTCCTTTCCCCAACCTCCCCATCTCCCATGTCCCCCCAGAATCATCAGTCCCATTATCTTCTCCCCCAGACTGTTCATCCAGGCTATCTTCTCTAGATAGACCTGCAGAGATAATACTATGTACAAAACAATGGATCACAAATTGGGACCAAGGATCAAATATCAAATACAAATGGTTGAGTGGGTGCAGGGTCACAGGTAAGTTGTTCTTGTTCAGGGAACTTGACTTGTTTAGGAGAGCCATAGTCTATACCTGGTGTGATTATCAAGAGTGCCCCTTGCACTTACAGAATGGATAAATAATAGTGTTGACCTGTTGTAAACTCCAAGCCTTGCAATCTTGAGCAAATTACTTAATAACTCTTAAGTCTTGTCTGTCTACCATGTAAAATGAAGCTAATAATATTTGCATATCATGAAAAACAACTCAGATTCTAATTGAAAGCTGTATAAAGGGGGTGAGGGATGTACAAATAAATAGTGGTTATTCTTATTATAAAATCTACATGGTTTGAAATTAGAAGGCACTGTGGCAGAGTGGTTAAAATGCTTGTGTTTGTCTGGGTAGACTAGAGAAACAAATTCGTAGACACTAATATGTGGAAGAAAGAGCTTTATATACAAGAGCAATTAAATATTGAGGAAATACCCCAGCCCAGTCCAGATCAAGTCCATAAATCTGATAATTAGCCCATATGGCTAATACCAACCTATAAATTCCTCTTCAGACTCATGAAACACAGGCAATGACCAGTGGGTGAGAAGTCTTGTGGATCCAGTGGCGTTGCAAGCATCTCAGTTGTGGCAGGGTCTCCACGTGGCTCCTCCAGCTCAGAGCACTGGCATAGCTTCATGTGTCTTGTCAGTTGCAATGTCTCCCAGGGGGTCCCAGTGTGTCCCGCCTCACACGAGCTATTTATCTCCCTAGTGCCTCCAACTGGGGTCATCAAACTGCCACCTGACTGACAGGCTAACCTCCACCCCTTCACTCTTAATCCTCAAACTGACAACAGATCACGTAACTACCACAGTGTTAACCATGGGAGAAAGGTATGGCAGCCTGCTCCTGTCGAGACTGCAGCCTTGGGATGCTACGGAGCTATTCTGCTCTGTCCTCGCCATGAGCTGAGTCAACTCGAGGGCAGTGGGCTTAAGGATTTTGGGTAATCTCTGCTTGTTAAGTTTGTCATACTGTGGTGGGTTGGTGTTACTATGGTGCTGGGATTTATGCCAATGGTATTTTAAATTCCAGTCAGGTCACTTATGGTGGATAGGTTTCAGAAGAACTTCCAGACTAAGACAGATGAGGATTAAAGTCCTGGTGATTCACTTCCCAGATTGAGCCAATGAAAACCTTATAGACCACACCAAACGACTGTCCGATATAGTGCTGGGAGAGGAGCTCCCTAGGTTGAAAGACCGTTGACATACACACGGTCACCACAATCCCCAGGAGGATGGCACAGGCCAGGCAGCACATCTTTGGGTCGTCCATGGGGCCCGAGCTGACTTGATGGCAGCAAACAACAGCATTTTGTCTAAACTCTGGAATCTGGTTTGTTTTTGTTTATAAGGACTGTCCCTTTCTTCATTTGGGCTCCTTTCTCCTTGAGCCCACAGAGCCAGGGCCCCTTACTACCCTTTGCTGGGCCTGTTACCTTTCTTCCTCCCCCAAATAGTCTGTATTTCTGAGCCACTTCCCAGCATTACCAGTCTAAGATTTCATGATTGTTAAGGAATGCTTGGTTTGCTGGTATTGGTTTATTGTTTTTTTATAAGAACAAAGAAAGCCAGTCAAACTAAACATGAAATACAACCCCAGCAATGAATTACATGGGCTTTGAAAACTGCATTAAGCAAGAATGGTTATGTCTAATATTGGGCCTGTCAGCCCGGCCAGGACCTGCAAACCAGAATCAGATGTCTGAATTTGATCTGCACCTGCAGGTACAGTTACAGCTTTTAATCGACCAAGTCTTGCTGTTTAAGCTGTTTGAAAGTGTTCAATAATTTTCTTTTTAAAGCCGTGTGTTATATGACTCTTTGTTTTCCCAAGGAAAATGACGGATGTTTCCTTGCGCTGACTTCAGCTCCTTGGCCTTGCGCAGGAGGCTTTTGTTTGGATTTGTTTTGCATTTGCAGTTTCGGTGCACTCTCTCGGGATGTCATCCAGTAGTTACACTGATGTCATCGAATGTATTTGAGGGGTGCTTCTTGGTCTTCTCCTTTGTACTAGAGAATGGAATTGCTGGAGGAACTCTGATTAGAATAGTTACAGATGAGATTCCAGAATGCACGATGCTCTGAATCATGGCTCCAAGACAGAAAAAGATATAAATGAGAGAGAGGGGTGGGAGGTAGGGCCGGGGTGGAGAAGAGAGCGAAAGGAGTGAGAGAGGCAGGTGACTAATTCTCACATCTTAACTAAAGCCCATACCATCGGGCTCTCTGAATGATTTCACAACATTGCATCAGCGTGTTTGTCTGTCCCACAGATATCAACCGTGTAACAACCTGGAATTTGGTTGTGTTATTATTGGTAGGTCCCCTGGAGCCAACTGTGACTCACGACAACCCTATGAACCCCAGAAGGAAAGCCTGTCGGGTCTGTGTCATTCTCACAATTGTTGTGCTTGAGCCCATTGTTGTAGCCATTTTGCCAAAACATGTTGTTGAGACTCTTCCTCTTGTTCCCTGACCCTCTACTTTCCCAAGCATGATGTGCTTTGCCATGGGCTGGTCTCTCCTGACAACATGTTCAAAGTACATGAGACGGAGTTTCACCGTCTTTACTTCCAAAGAGCAGTCTGGGAAGCCATGGTACCTTCAATAGTCTTTGTCGATTCAAATGCATTAATTCTTCTCAAGTCTCCTTGGTTCATTGTCCAATGTTCACATCCACATGAGGTGATCGGACAGACCCTGGCTCAGGTCAGGTGCACCTTCATCCTCAAAGTGACATCCTTGCTCTTGAAAACCTTAAAGAGGTCTTTTGTGTCAAACACACTCTTCTGGGCATGGGAAGTCCAGTCTTCTGAACTGCCATTTCAGGAAGTCCTGAATTCCTACGTTAATCTTATTTCGGGAGCATCTCATTGTGTCCATCTTCAATCCTCATTTCTCACTAAGCCAGAACAGACATGGACTTTTAGGTCTGTCCATTGGAAGTCCTCTTGTATAAAGCATTGTGTGTGTTCGATTTGGTCAACAACGTAGCGAGTTGGAGCACATACGCTGGAGCAACAACAGTGACTTTTGGAAGTGACAGCTCCTCACCGGATAAGTCCCTGATGGGCCGTTTTCTCTGCTCTCCTTCAGAGAGAGTGGCTATCTCCTGCCTCTTGCCTTTCTTCTTTGCTCGTTTCTCCTCCCCAGCTTCTGGAGATGAGACCCAGTGTTTCAATCTAGTCACCTCTTTCACACTCTAGTTCGTGAGTTCTTGAGATAGTTTCCTAAACACGGACCATTATTTCCCTAAAAAGTACTCTGGTAATGTTGAAGATAATACATTTCTAGAAATGCAGTCAATCCCGATTGTCTTCAGGATCACTGTTTACTAAGCGCTCACTTGGTCAGGATAGAAAGACAAGCACATCACACTTTTCTGTTCTAGAAGCCATTAGCCCTGTGAGGGAGACAGTGCTCAGTGAACAACGTCAGTGAGTGAAGGACCATACGTGTAAATGGAAAGGAGGTAGAGCATGGGCTATTCGGGCTGAGGCGTCTGGGAAGACTTGGTTAGTGGAAACAGCCTTTGATGCTGTAGCTGCTTACTTGGTCCTGACTCTTGGCGACCTTTGGTTAAATAGTATGAAACATCACACCATGCTGTACCATCCTCCGGATCATTGATTGGTAGGTTTGAACCCATTGTTTCAGCCACTCTCTTGATCTGCTTTATGGAACTTTCCCTCATTTCCTACTGATCCTCTTCTTTATCAATCATGATGTCTTTTCTTTTTGATTGGTCCTTTCCTTTGTCCAAAGTAAATAAGCTAAAGAACATTCTGGTTCTATTTTTTTCTAAGGCCGATTTATGCGTTCCTCCGGCAGTCTATCCAATATTCTTGGCCAACACCTCCATTTGGATGCATCCATTCTTCTTGTTCTTCTATCTTCTTTCAGCATTATTCCATTTTCCATACCTTTGAGTGATTAAAAAGATCACAGGTCAGACACCTCTTAACCAAAATATATATATATATATATTGATAGAAGTTTGAAAGGTAGAACTTGAGGGAGCAAAAGAAAGAGAACACTCCCCAGCATCACAGAATCCATCAAGTTCAGCATCATCAAGTTCACAGCATCAAGCAAGTCACCATGGAGGCAGTGCATGGTGGGTACCAGAAGGTGTAGCTGAATCTTGGAGGGAGTGGAATGGGATCCCAGAGACAGAACATCAATTCAGAATGGTGTGCTGTGGAGAAAGGGGATGCAGGTGCCTGGGGATAGATGTGCTCCCATAATACACCCCCACCCCCACCCCCCCCGGAGAGCTTGACCTCATTATTCCCAGTAGGATGCCTCTACTTGGCTCAGCCTTACACTCTGCTCAAGATTGGCAGGCGTGGGTTCTCCTAAGCCCCTGGTCTCTTTTTGGATTCTTGTCCCAACAACCCAATGCCTAGGCTAGGGCTAATCTCACCACCGCCACCTCTGGGAGGCCTATTGGGCTGCTTTTTCACGAGGCCAGGGTTCAGCTGAAGTCCGCTTCCCCAGATTGAAGACAGGAGAGAGTAATGGCACCCTGATGAAAGCAGTGACTTTTTATTGTTTTAGCAGACAGATGTCTGGACAGTCCATCCTGCCTGCCTTCCTTCCTTCCTTCCTTCTTTCCATTCATCACTCAGCACTTATCACCAGAATGTGCTAGCTCACGTTGTGTACCTTAGCAGCAAAGATTAAAACAACTCACCAATACAGATAATATTAGGAAGTTGGGTCTAGTGTCATAGGGAGTGAGGATAGTGCCTTATTGGGACACAAGGTAGGAGGGTCCATCCGGAGGAGAGGCCAGCCAGCTGCATCGTGGGTGTGGCCACTACAGAAGCCTCGCTCTAAACTTTTGGAGGGAACAGTAGTTTTCCCTTCTAGACCTCTTTCCTCATCATTTGAGATCAGACCTCATTTCCCCTGACCACAGGCTTGAGTGGCATTTGTCTGTCTAGCAACTTGGCTGTGAAGGTACATTCCGGCTCAGTGACATAGCCCAGCACACGACAAATCAATGTGGAAGTCAAACTTGGGTGATCTCCTCGTGGCCCCTCTGTGACTTCACCTCCTGTTCTGTAGGGACATTGGAGACTTTAGCAGCTTTGAGTTCTAAGTCTTGAAATGAGGGTTTTCACATCAAGTCCTCTGACCCTTTTGCATGGCCACCACTTGGTATAATGGAGGGTATCTTTTTGCTGCCAAGGGCCATGTAGAGATTTATAACAAAATCCGTGGGCCATTCAACATCATCAATTCACATTAGGCTTCTGTATTTGCTCAAACCTGTAATCGCCTCATCTCTAATGTGATGAAGACTGGAACTGCTTCTCTTTGGTGAGGTGCATGATGTTAGCTGGGATCGATGATTTCGAGGGCCTTGGACAGACCTCAGGCTCCATGTTCCCTACCCATGCTTCAGGATTTTGCTCTCAGCCAACTGTCTTTGGGCATTGCAGTTGCATCCTTTAGCTGCAACACGAAGGTAAGTCAGAGTCAGTCACTGTGTTAGTCCAGGTTGACTAGAGAAACAAATCCATAGAGAGTCATGTGTGTCCACGAGAGCGCTTTATATGAAGGGTAATTGTACATTAAGAAAGTATCCCAACTCAGTCCAGTCCAAGCCCATAAGTCTAGTATTAGCCCATATGTCCGATACCAATCGATAAAGTCCTCTTCAGACTCACGAAACACATGCAATGATGCCAAAATGCAGGATGATCACAGGCCAGTGGGTAGAAAGTTTTGGATCCAGTGGTGGTGTAAGCATCTCGGCACTGGCAGGGGTCTCTACATGGCTTCTCTGGCTCCCAGGGCTGCATCAGGGTAGGTCCATGTGGCTTTTCCTCAGGGATATCTCACAGGAAGTCAGCCTTGTCAGTAGAGTGTCTCGCAGGGAGTGGGCCAAGAGAGAGAAGTGTCTCCCACCTCCAAGGAAGAAATATAGGATTTCCCCGAATTCTTAGGAGAAGGCCATGCCCACTCAGAGGGCTCATTGGCTATGATCTAATTGACAGGCTAGACTCTACCCCTTCACTCTTAATCCTCAGAATAACAAATGATTATATAGCTATCACAGTCACAACCACATCACTTGTACTAAAGCTCCAAAGCGCCAGGAGCCAGGCGAGAGAGCATATAGTGGACACCCCTGGAGCCAGCTCCACTGTGCTCACACTCGGGCTAGTTGAATGCTGGGGGATGAGCATGACATTGGCGTTCGGTGGATCTGCCACTTACTAGCCGTGTGATCTTCATCAAGCCACACACATTCTCTGAGCGTCACAATTCTCAGCGGTGACAGTAGATCACAGTTCTCCACTTCCAGGGTGGTAGTGACGTTCTCTTGTAGCAGCCATGGTGTCTGAGGCCTCGGGGTCAGTGCTGCTCAGAGCAGTGACCAGCTGAGCCCTACTCGTTGACCTAGGAACAGGTTTTGTATCATCCCTTTTCGATAGAGAAGGAACTGAGGCACCTCTCTGCTAAGGACCCCAGCCTGGGCCATACTGTCCCGAGTGGTGAAGCCGAGCGGTAAACCTGAGTGGACGCGCGGAGCCTTTGGACCACCCTCTCTTTTGTAAGCTGAGTGCTCGCAGAGGTCTCTACCAGGTGAACGGCACCTGCCTTCCCTTTGTTTCCTTTTCTCAGGGAACACAGCCTGAGTGCTTCTGTGGCCTAAGCCCACACATGGCAGGAGCTGCAGAAAGGGGTGAACAGTAGCTGCTGTGTGGATGGCCTGGCGTGGGATCAGGGTCGAGGTGACAGGCAAAGAGCCCAATTCTCCGTGTGCATGTTACATATGCATGTACTCACAGAACAGGCGTGGAAGCAGCTGGTCCCGCACACGTGCTGAGCAGCAGCCCTCGAGTCCACTGGACTCTTACCCTCTCCAGCGGCTTCTTCATTCTGTTTGAAAACACAATGGAACTGACCCTGCTTCCGTTTGACGAGAGCCAGGAAGACACTTCGGTCAAACTGTTGAGAGGCGTGGGTCTGCGACTGGGAGAGGATAAATGCCACGCAAATCCAGGACCAAAGCGCGGATCCCATTACTGGTCTGGATGATGCTTTAAGAGAAGCGTGGAAGGAGCTCACCGCATATGATTTAAAAGGAGAATGGTTCTGAGATGGTTCAAGCCTAGGTCGATTTTACCTGGCTCCTAAGTAACGATATGGGAAATAATCCCCAAGCCTGGAAGAATAAGAAGAGAAACTTCAGGATGACCGAAGACTCAAAATAACAGCACTGGTGTTCTTTAGATTAATGAGGAACCTCCAGGTCTGAACACAAAGCCTGCTTACGAAAGACTCTCCACCGCAAGCCTCCAGCATGCCTGGGTCTGGAGTGACCCTGGGCATTCCTACAGGCCTTCAAGAACTGTTGTGAAACGGTTTGAGGCCCTGCTCTGCACCCTCTCCGGAGCAAGGTTATAGACATTTCAGACAAATTAAAAAAAAGAAAGAAAGAAAGACTATGCATAGCCTTCTGCCTTGCATACTTATCTGTGCATCACAATCATCAAGACTGGCTGATACAAAAGCCTGCTCTGTGAAGATGCCCGGTCTTCAAGTCATCACAAGGCTGTACTTTGCCTCTGGCACATGGTGGGGTCCAGTAAACGGTAGGGGTCTAGAATGGCTAGGAACAATCTTTCTTCATTTTCAGTTTGAAGACCAAAGCAGACTCGGAAGAAAAGCCAGTGGACACCATATGGGTCAAAACAGAATATCTTCTCATATAGTGCTATGAGATGAGCCCCCTCAGTCAGAAGACACTCAAAAGACACAGTGGCCACGGCCACGGATGTGAGTGAACCAAGGATGACCAAGATGGTGCAGCTCCAGGGAAGGTTTTGTTCTGCTGTTCACGGGATCATCAGAAGTCAGTTGACTAGATGGTCCCTGAACATAACAACAGCTAGGAAGTAGGCGGGCCCAGAAGGTGAGCCTTAGTCTGTCTGGTTTGTCATGAATTAGTTAGAGGTCCTTCCATAGGTCATTGGATGTCGCTAAACCTCAGTCTGCTCATCGGGCAAAAGGGTGCGTAAGTGTGGTTCCGGCCCACGTCACGGGGTGTTGTGGGAGAAGGGGATATTGCCAAGTATACTGTAGGGGCCGGTGGTTGGGGATGTTTCAGTGGACAGTTCAGCTTCACTTGATTTCCCCTAAAGTTGCATCATGTTTGGGAAAGCCACTCTCGCATCGCCTTGGAAGCAGTCTTCTATGTAGAATGAACGGGAACAGACAGGCTGGGCCCAGTCGCCTGGGTCCTGTGCTCTCCCAGAACTCCTTCCCTGTGAAGCCAAGCTTCCTTCCCTCGACTCAGCCTGTGGTCAGAGGCTGTTAAACCACAACAGTTAGAGGCCCGCTTTATGGGGAGACTCAACTGCTCGCTCACTTTGCTGGGATAATTATGGTGGGTGTGGAGGCTGGCGGTTAGCTCCCATAACAGGTTAGACATCCAGAGTCAAGCATAGTTCTAATTTCTTTATTCACTAAACTACACTAGATGGGCGGTTCTCAACCTTGGCACTGTTGACATTTGGGGCCAGATAATTCTTAGCTGGGGAGGGAGCCTGGTCTAGTGCATTGTGGATGTTCAGCAGGATCCCTGGTCTCTGTGTCCTGCAAGTTGTGACCACTGAAAATGTCCCCAGACAGGGCCAAGTGCACCTTGGGATGGGCTGACAAGGACAGCACATCGGTGGGCCTTCAGAGGAGTCACAGATCCTGTGGAGGATGCAGTGCTTCTGACGTGTTTTCTACTCTGTACGTGAACCCACCCTCCTGTCACTCTCATGTCCCCATGAAGCCCACCAGCGTGTGATCAGTCCGATACTCAGACTGATCATCTGATCACCACCAAACACAGCGCCCTAAGAAGAGTCCCTAAGATGACCACATCCCAGCTACAGTCCTTTAAAGCACAATGAGGACTAACTCTGGATTCTTGGTCTTTCCACCTCAGGTCAGGGAGTGGCACTCACCAAGTTTCACAAGGGAAGCTATTTTCAGTGCCTGTATATCTTCCCCACAGAGTGATAATTTTTGTGCGTGGGCGTAACTTGTTTTATTGCACACTGCTTTATTGAGTTTTACAGATACTGATTTTTTTTTCTTAATGAGTTGAAGATTTGTGGCCATCCTGAACTGACCAAGTCTATCGGCATCATTTTCCCAACAGTATGGGTTCACTGTGTGTTTCTGTGTCACAGTTTGGGAATTCTCACCATATTTCAGAACTTTTCATAGGGCACTTACTAGATCACAGCATAGTATAAACATAGCTTTTATACACACTGGGAAACATCCAAACAAATGAAAGGCATATGACTTGCTTTATTGTGTCTTCAAGACCTGCTTATAAAGTTCTGATTGGGTAAATGTCATAAACTTCCTCGCAAATATTCCAAAACAAACCCCAGTCACTGAGAATTGAAAAACAAGTATGTGCTACACGAAAGACAAGTCCAATGAAATCAGATCCTAGAGAGGTGGTTTCTATGTTAAAAAAAAAACACCTGGGGTATCTTTCTTTATAGGACGATTGCTGGGTTCCTTGTTTCCCGGGGGATGAATCCCCTTGCCACACATCCCCACCCCCCCTTGTGCCTGGACTCGTGAATTGGGTGTCACGCAGCCTGTGGGGTTGTATAAGGGGAAGATGTTGGCAGCAGCCTGGGCTCTGGAATTTCCCTACAAGAAAGGCTTGGGGATTAAGTCTCCCTGGAAGGGGAGGTTATGTTTGCCTATCAAGTTGGCAAGTTCTCGCTTAGATATCATGCTTCGGATGAAAGAAATCAGCAACATGTTTTTATCTGCATGGTCACAAGGCTGGAAAAATAAAATCTAAGATCAAATCATATGTGTCTTATGAGTTCTAAGTGTGGCTTTGACAGGAATTAGATGCATCTAATGTGCCACTGTTGCTGGTCCTGACCAGGTATCAGTGGAGCTTCCAGACTGAGATGGATGGAGTTGGTAAGCTACTTCCCAACATCAGCCAATAAAACCCCCATGGAAGACAGCAGTCTGGCCCACCGCCGATCACGGGGATGGCACAGCCCGGAGTGGTGGTTCATGGTCTCACCAGGAGCTGGAGGCTGACTCGATGGCAGCTAGCAGCAAATGCTCTTGGACTGCACCGCTGGAGGCTGAGGACAGCCCCCCACCCCCATCCGGCCGCTTGCCTTTGTGCCTCTCGGCTATTTCTCCTTGCAAGGATGCCGCGTGAAATATCACTCTAATTCCGTGTTTTCTGACCCACTCTGCACTCCACAAACAAACTTGAATGATATTGAAGTTCCAGGAGCCCCGGTATCACAGTTGGGTAAACATTAGGCTGCTGAACAGACGGTCAGGAATTCAAACCTACCAGGCACTCTGAGGGAGAAAGAGGACTCTCTGCTCCTGAAAAGGCCTATTGCCTTGGAAACCCGCTAACCAGGGCCAGTATGTTGTTGGTGTTGCGGTTGCTGTTGTGGTTACGTGCCTTGGAGTTGGCTCCAACCCATCGCGACACTTGTACAACAGCATGCCATCCCATGCAGGACGGCACCATCTGTGCAATGGTTATGTTCGAGCCCATTGCTACAACCCCTGGGTCTTCTCTCCCTGCTCTTGCACTTTCCCACGCATGATGTCCTTTCCCAGGGACTGGCCTCTCCTGATCACATGTCCACAGTAGGGGAAATGAAGTCTCATCATCTCGGCTCCGGCGGAGCATGCTAGCTGCACTTCTTCCGAGACAGATTTGCTTGCCCTTTTGGCAGTCCATGTACTTTCAAGAATCCTTGCCACCATCGTCGCTCAGATGCATCATTGTGTATTTGTTCATTTGGTCTTCCTTATTCAGTGTCCAGCTTTCACATGCGGATGCTCTAGCAAACACCTCATTGCCATCGAAGAGGTGACACGGACTCCTAGGGAACTTAAAAGACAGGGGAGAACTGCCCAGTGAGTCCGAGATGGCAAATGTGAATCCGAGATGGCAAATGTTTCCCTGCCTTTCTTGCACAGAGCAGGTGGTGACGTCAAACTTCGGAGGGACCTTGTGGATAGCCACTGCCTAACGCGTAACAACCACCCCACGAGGGCTCCTCGCATGCAGATGAGGTGACTGAAAGCACCATGACTTGCGTCAGGCGCACTGTCGCTCTCAAAATAACATCCTTGCTTTTCCACACTGTATTATTTAATTTTTTAAATCAGCTTATTGGGGGCTCATACAACTCTTATCACAATCCATCCATCCACTGTGTCAAGCACCTTTGTACATACGTGGCCATCGCTTTCAAGAGGTCTTGTGCACAGACTTACTGAAGGCCCCCATCGCGTAGGGCTTACACAATGGGCTGCTAACCTCAAAGCCGGCAGTTCAAAAGCACCAGTTGCTCCGTGGGAGAAAGAGAAGGCTCAAGACCAGTCAGAATCAACCTGGTGGCCGTGGATGGGGATGACCGGACAGCTGTGTGTCACTGAACAAGTCACTTGCCTTCTTTGAAGTTCACCTTCTTTATCCATAAAATGGAGATCAGTATAATACCTCCGTCATAGGACCTTGCTCAAATAAAATAAGATGATGTTTGACAAACCCTTGCCATGGTGCCTGGCATGTGACTCTGTTGTTTTTGTTGTTCATAGTAATAGGGATTGTTGTGCTCTGCAGAGCCAATTCCAACTCACTGCGGTCACCCAGGACAGAGTAGAACTGCCCCGCAGGGTTTCCTGGGCTGTAATCTTTGAGGAAGCAGATTCGGGTTCTGTGGCTCTCCCTCCGAGCAGTTGGTCTTTGAAAACATCCTGCTTTCAGTTCGCAGCCGCGTGGTTGCCCTTTGCACCCGGGGCTCCTTGCAGCAGCAGGTGGTGTTCACATGCACCCTCTCCTTCATCCAGTGGCCTGCAGCAGAGACCCGCAGCAGAGGCCCGCATGCATAGGGAATCATTAATATTCTCAGCGAGGCAAACGGATTGCCATCTTTGCCGCAGTAAAGGAGTGGTGATAGTAGTTGTGCTATTTTGCTTTAAAACTCCAAACTCGCTGCCAACGGGTCGATGCTGACTCACCGCCACCCTGTCGGACAGGGTAGAACTGCCCTGTGGGTTTCTGAGACGGTCACTCTTTACTGGAATAGAAAGTTCCGTCTTTCTCCCACCATGGGTAGGTTCGAACTGCTGACCTTGAGGTTAGTAGCTCAATTCATGTCCATCTGGGATTTTAGCAAGTACACCCCATTAAGCTTTGAGAAATGCACATTATTTCCCCCCAAAACAAACAAGCAAACAAACAAAACCCACTGTATTAATCAGGCATGGCTCGGCATAGAACTGTAACAAGCAGCCCCCGAATCTCAGTGGCATAATACATCAAAGATGATTTCTAGCTCATTGCAAGCCAGTCTTTGCTCAGCAGTGGTGGAGGTCTGCATTGGGACTCTGCTTTCCATTATTATTTAACACACCCCCCCACTCTCCACCACCACCACACCCTCTCCACTCTCCAGAATCTTTCTGGTTGCCATGGCAAAAGAGAAAGAGACTGTTGACTTGTGGAGGGGCTTTGCACTTGGGGCTGACAGTGAAGGGCACTGCTTGTGTTTCATTGGCCAGAACGGGTCCCCCAGGCTGGGAATACTGCCTCTCATCTGCTAGGAAGGAATGGGGAACCAGATTATTTGTGAGTGCAATTAATTTCCACCACCCCCATAGATGAAGGCCACAAGGTGGTACAAATGCTTTGTACTCCTAGTTTGCTGGCTCACGCCCACCCGTGGCTCCTGCCCCAGAGAAGTTCGGATGAACTGCGTCTGTGAACACTGCAGCCATGCAAAGCCAGCGGAGCTGTTCGGCTCTGTAATAGGAATGGGCTTTACCGGGTCCCTGGAAAAACTCCAGTTGGTTTAGACAAACTTTTAAAAATCTCCTTGTACAAGGAGTCACCAGCGCTTTAGGACAACTAACAACAAAATGCCCACAGATAGTGTAGGCAAGGCCAGGGGCTATGTTTAGACTTGTTTAAAGCTGGGGTTGTGCAAATGTTTTCTTAAAGGACCAGAGAGTAAATATTTTAGGCATTTCTGGCCACAGTCTCCTCCCAGCTACTCAAGTCTGGAAGGCAACCGTAGACAACGACATGTCAATACAGGGTCATGGCTGGGTCCAATATAACTTTATTTACAAGGTGGGCCATTCGGTGACAACCTCCAAGTTTTGAATGGCTCCGAGCATCCCTTAGAAAACCAACATCATGTTTTATTAACATTCCAAGCAAAGCCCCTCAGCTTGTCACATCAGCAAGACCATTGTGAGGAAAGTGTGATGGGTGTATGTAAATGTCCCTGCAGGCTGTGGGAGGGAGGGGGAAGCCTGGGGGGGGGGCGGTTCAGGAACAGACAGCCACGTCAAACTTCACCTTTGTTCCTTTGTATCTTCCTTAAAGTGCCTCAGCTTTCTTGTGACTTTTTTTAAAGGTGTAAATAGAGCAGTTTGTGGGTTTGAACTGCTGACCTTTTGATCAGCAGCCGGGTAGGGTGCATGACACACTGTGCCAAAGGAGCCCCTAGAAGCAGAGGAGAAGAGCTAGCATCTGCCCATGTCTTGTTAAGCATAATCCATTTAAAACTGTAATCTGTGTAACTCTACTTTTCCAATATCTTAAGAGTTCTAAAAATGCCTTTGGAAACGTCTGGGAAGTTCTTCAGGGAAAAGCCAAAGCTCTCCCTCCTTCCTTCCACAAATAGATAACAAACAAACAGTGAGAGCCAAACCCAGTTCTAGGCTCAAGGGCATGTGTGTAGGGCAGTGGGGTATGGTGAGGGGTGGGTGGGGGCAGGATAGGGGCCCTCATAGAGGTCACAGTTCAGAAAATCAACATGCAAACAAACAGCAGTCATGACTCCCTTTCAGGGGTGGGGGACTCTTTCCTGCCAACGGCCATTTGGAGATTAATAACATGATTCATGGGCTATATTGGTCAAACCGTTGAAGAACTCGCTCCTAATATGGTGATTGCAACACTCCTAATATGATGAGGCATGCATGGGATGTTAGTTGGTATTGATGATTTCACAGGTCTTATACGACCGAGGGCAGGATGCTCCTCACCCTTGCTTAGATACTGTGATGGAATAAATTGTGTCTCTCCAGAAGATGTGCTAAAACCCTGATTCCTTGTGCCTGTGACCTTGTTTAGAAATCACATCTGTACGGATATAATTAGTTTCACATGTGGTTACATTGCAGTAGCGTAGACGCTAATCCAATATAGTTGGTCTCTGTATGGAGAAGAGGAGACCAAAGGCAGGCACACAGGGAGAAGGCTGGGTTAAGATGAGCAGAGATCGGCAGGATGTGTCGATGAGCAAGGGATGCTGGCGACAGATGTAGATTGCGGCGACTCCCTCAGAGGCAGCAGAAGGAATCAGCCCTGGTTGCACCTTGAGTTTGGACTTCAACCCTCCAGAAGGGAGAGAGAAGATGTCTATTGTGTGACGCTGTCCTGTGTGTGCTACTTTGTTGTGGTAGGCCTGGGGAACAAATATCAACAAGCGCACTGAAAAACACAACCTAACAGAAGCAAGTGGTGCAAGAAGTCTCCCTTAGATTGCCCAACCAGTGGTGGTCCCTCTGGGCAAAGTAATATTGTTACCTAAATAGGATGTTATTAGTCAGTGTTTAGATGCCGAAAGTCCAACCATTCTGGGTAAGGAGAACAGGACTTAATGGAGGGAATGGGGTACTTTTCAATCCTTGGAAGAGCTAGGTCTTTTGGAAGGACTCTCTCAAGACATCAAATCCACAGTCCAGACATCAGGAACCATGGACGCAGGGTCATGTCACAGTCTACATCCGGATCTGAACGTGTCTGTAGTTGTTTCCAGAAGCACCTCTTGACACCCACAAGGCGAGAGAGAGGGGACTGGGAGACGAGGCCTGCCTCTGCTGCCTCCACAACTGCCTCTTGATGCTCACGGAGTGAAGTCGGTGCTGCTGCAGGAACACCTGACACCCCGTGACCGTGCCTCCCAGAAGCAAGGCAGCCCGTGCCCACGTCTGCCCTCGGAGTCTCCTGTGAATGCATTCACTCGCGAGGCCCCGCTCCTCTGAGAATCCCAGCTGCGAGCTGCTGTGGGTTTTAGCCTCCCCAGTGTCTGCGGTGAGTGGAAGGGGGACACCTGGAAGGAGACTGCATGGATAGAGAAAGCCAATGGAGCAGAAGGGCAGACCCTTGGGGACAGATCTGGTACCAGGAGAAGCCCGTCGAGAGACCTATGTGTCTCAGGTGTGAGCTCTCAGCCAAACTGCAGCCACATTCACTGAGTGGAGGGAGACGTGGAAGCGGAGTGTGACGAGGGGCTGACGAGGATGGAGTTCTTGTCACAGCAGGAAGAAACATCAGCGGAAAGCTGACACACCCCTTGGGCCTACTCTTGGGGTGGAATAGCGCTGATGACATCTGAGGCAAACCTTCGCTCAGAAAATGTAGTTCTGTGTGGCTAGAAAAAGGGACTTTGGTTTTAGGAACTGATCAGCGTAGTTCTGGGAAAAGCTGATTCAAACATACTTTACCGTTGCTTCTGTTAAAGTCACAAGATCTTATTGTGTAGCTGTCAGATGCGGTGAGAAGGATGGCCTCCCTTCTATAATTTCAGTACAGTACTGGCATCAGTCTAATTTGTCTTCTTGTTTTAAGCCGAGTTTCCTTTAGATAACTAGCTTGTGTGTGTGTGTGTGTGTGTGTGTAAAATATATGTGAAAAGCCTTTCACTTTAGCCAGTAAGTGCATAATTCAGCGGGATTAATACACTTATCATGCTGCTCAACCCCTACCACTATTCATTTCCAAAATTTCCATCCCCCTGAACAAAACGACTATATTTCTTGAGCACAAATTTTTCCTTCCCACATCTCCCGACTCTTGGTAGTGTTGTTGTGAGGTGCTGTTAAGTCGGTTCCAACTCACAACGATCCCGTGCACAGCGGAATGAAACACCTCCTGGTCCTCCTGTGCACAGTGGAACGGAATACCGCCCGTCCCGAATCATCCCCCCAGGCATTGCTATGTCTGAGCCGATTGTTACAGCCACTGGGTCGATCCATTTCGTGGAGGATTTTCCTCTTGATATGCAATGAGATCTTGTCATCTTCAATACGAAGGAGCATTCTGGCTGTACTTCCTCCAAACAGATCTGTTTATTCTTCTGGTACCCCTGGTATCTTCAATGTGCTTCGGCAAGTCCTGAGTTCAAATGCAGGCTTTTCCTTCAGTTCTCCATATTCGTTGTCCAACGTTCACCTGCATACGAGGCCATTGAAATACCATGGTTTGGGTCAAGCACAACTTAGACCTCAGAGTGACATCTTTGATTTTAATACCTCAAGGATATCAGATGTGAAGAAAGTTGAAGGTCATCAAAGAGACAGGAAAGAAGTAAAATGCCAAAATAGATGTCAGAACAGACTCTGAAAATTTGATGTTGAGTGTGTGGTAGCTAAACTGAGTGGAAGCAGCGATCCAGTGAAGGAGCAGTGCTTGGTGACCACTAACCAACTTTGGTCTCTGTGTTGTTAGCTGTCACGGAGGGGCGTGGTCTCTACTGTCTCCAAGCACAATGAACCAGTTGTGATCCACGGGGTTTCCTTGCCTGGTTTTCAGAAGTTGTTCTCCAGGCCTTTATTCCTAATGTGACTTACTCTGGAAGCGCTGCTGTGCGGCGCCTGATCTGCATCATGGCAACACTGACAGATGAGTGGTAGCTGCACATGAGGCGCATTGAAGGGGAATCGAACCTGGGTCTCCTGCCTGGAAGGGGAAAATTCTAACATTGATATACCACTGCCCCCTTTGTCTCCATGCAGTTGCTTATTCGAAATAGTTATACAAAAGGGGTCATGTAGCAGTTGTCCTCCTAGGGCCGGTTTTTCTCTCAGCACAAACTTCTCAAGGTTCATTCCTGTAGTAACGAACTGTTTCGCTTTATGGTTAAAAAATATTTCATTGTATGGCTCCTTCTATTTATCCATTCATCGCTTGATGGACACCTGGCTTGTTTCCACATTGGCCTGCTGTGAATAACTCTGGGGTCATTGAGCTCTGGGGTCCAAGGGTAATCACTCTTTACTTGATAAAACAGATCAGATAAAACAGATAAGATCAGGTTTGGTCTTTGGAGCTTGGGTTCCTCCATTGCCACATGGCTTTCAGAGACAGGAAAAGATGGAGGCCGTACTTAAGGTGGATTGTCGTCACTGACCATGGCCACGGGACTGCACCTTGTTCCACGAACCAGAGTTTTCCTCAAAGCCTTGCCAGGGCCACTTTGGCACTGTGCAAATGTGGATGATGCATAATTAGAGACATGTAAAATGCCTACAACGCTAGCCAGTTACCCGGGCTATTTTGAGAGCTGCCAGTTTGCTTAATGTTGCTGGCATCTGAGTAGCGTGTTTTGGACGGGCATTTGGGCAGCCTTGAATTTCATATGGAAAGAGACTGGAATAATATGGCATTCTTGTGGGTACTTTGTTGTTGTTGAGAAATTCTCCAGTTGGCCTCATGCCTTATCCTCTACTGGATATTCTCCAGGAACACAGAATCCTGCAGTAAAAACTGCCGTTTGTCCGTGGCTGACAGGGCTTCATACACCCTGTTAACTGTTGGGTGGCTCTCAGGAGGTATCGGCCCTGGGCTTCCTCTGTTGTTACAGTCAAGGTATACGCTGCGAGGACCACGTGCCTTCTGCCTCTGGTTGTGCAGGCTGAGTAATGAAAGCATCAACAAGCCTGGCAGGCACAGCTACCAGCTGCTTGAGCTGAGGCCACCATCTCCCTCTGGATCGCTGGCTTTCTTGTTCTTTTCTCTCTTGGACCCTCAAAGGCTCCTCCCCTTCTTGGGGCTCTGCTGATCAACTAAGGTCATTCATGCTATGTTCGTGCCCATGGCCCGGGCTCTGGTGGGTCTCTCTTTACCACCCACTGCTTCACTTTCAGGATGAAAGTTACCGTTCAAAGGAGGCCTTCCCCGATCCTCTACCAGGGGTCCTCAAACTACGGCCCGCGGGCCACATACGGCCCCGCTGAGGACATTTATCCGGCCCGCTGGGTGTTTTTGCCCCGTTTTTTTTTTTTACTTCAAAATTAGGATATGTGCAGTGTGCATAGGAATTTGTTCATAGATTTTTTTATAGTCCGGCCCTCCAACGGGTCTGAGGGACAGTGAACTGGCCCCCTGTTTAAAAAGTTTGAGGAGCCCTGCGAGTCTAGGCCACCTGCCCTGTTGGATGCTCACATGGTACTCTGAATCATACTACGCTTATTGCTTTTATAACAAGCTAAAATAAATGTGTTGTGGATGTTAGTGACCACTGAGTCAGCTCCGACTCATGGCGCCATTATGTGTAATAGAATGAAACACTGGCCTGTCCTGCTCCATCTTCATGATCCTTGGTGCACTTGAATCCGTTGGTGTGGCTGTTGTTTCTGTCCCCTTCATGGGGTCCTCTCATGGTCGCTGACCCTCTACTTTCCCAAACAGGATGCTCTTTTCTAGTCATTAGTCTTTCCTGATAAATTAAGTAACCAAGTTGAAGTTTTGCCACCTTTGAGACTTATTTCTTCTTAGACTGACTGGGTAATTCTTCTGGAAGTCCATGGTCTGTTCAATAATCTTTGCCAATACCACAGTTCAAATGTGTCAATTCTTGCACATTCCATTGAGCAGTTTTCACTGATACATGAAAAGACCATGACCTAAGTAAGTCAAGAGCACCTCACTCATCAAAGTGACACGCGCCTTAGCACTTTAAAGAGGTCTTTTGCAGCAGATTGGCCCACAGATATAAACAAACGTAGCAACTCAAATTCCCTTAGATCAGAGATTTAGGCACAGTCTGTCAACCCATTCTCTGTTCAGGTCTCACAGGTCAAAATCAAGGGGTTGGCAGAGTTGTGATCCTTTTCCAGAGACTTTGGGAAAGTCCATTTCCAGACTCTTCAGATGATTGGCCGAATTTCGTTCCATATGGTTATAGGATCAAGATCCCTATTTCTTCACTGGCTGTTGTCAGGAGTCATTCTACCTGTCTATGTGTGGTGCTTTCCTTAATTTATAGATGCTCTGGTGGCACAGTGGGTTACAAGTTGGGATGCTAGCCACAAAGTCAATAGTTCTAAACCACCAACACCTCCTTGGAAGAAAGATGAGTCTTTGAAACCCACCAGGTCAGTTCTACTCTGTCCTATACGGTCTCTGAATTGGAATCAACTCAATGGCAATGGGTCTGGTTTTGGTTTGGGATCCTTGGTTTACGACTTCCCAACTAACTCCCTCCATCTTCAAGGCTCAGAAAAGATGGCTTGAACTCTTCTCACACTTAGAAATCACTTTGATTTTCTCTTCCATTCTTTGGCCATCATATTCACATATTGAAATAGAATTCTTAGCTAAGGAAGGTGCTGGAGGATTTTGGATGAAACATTTAACCTCTCTGATCCTCAGCTTCTTACTATGAGGGAGATAATGTCATCTGCATACTTCTCAGAGAAGAGGAAAGCATTTTCTCTCCTGCATATAACTGAGAAATGTCATTCATTTCCCAAGGTGCTCTCTGAAAGGGGCAGAGGCTAATGTTATGAACAGGCAAAGTGATGTCACCTGGCTCCGTGAGTTCCAGGGGTCTTCACGACCACTGGCATCCACTCACCTGTGTATCATGAGCAAAACATAAGCCTGCTACCACCTCTGCAGTTTGGGTTTTAATTGGTCTGGGTGGTGGAAACTTTGATGGGCTGTCTATACCCGATGGTCTCCATCTGAGTCTTATTTGACCAGAGGTTGAGTTAACCATTTTGAAGATGGCTCCATTAGTATACTGTGACTACCAAAACAAAATATACCCCAAGGAGGGTAACTTATGACAACAGAAACTCACTGTTCCACATTTCTGGAGGTTAGAAATTCAAAACAAGAGTATGGACTAGGCTAGGTTCTCTCTGAAAACTCTAGAGGAAGATAATTTCTTGTTTCCTCCTAGCCTCTGGTGGTTTCTGGCAATAGTTGATGTTCCTTGGCTTGTAGATACATCATTTTAATGTCTTCACTGTCCTATGGCTTTCTTTCTCTCTCCTGTCTCTTTTCCACTTGGAGGTTAGCTGCTAATACCTTCAACGACTCCATTGTCAAACAAGGTCACATTTACAGGCACCAGAGTTTAGGGTTTCCACATATCTTTTTGAGGAACATAAGTCAATCCATAACAGTGGCCTAGGAGGACAAAGTAATTGGAGTCGTTTTCCCCACAATGGAGGATTTGCAGGTACTTACACATTGTTAGATTGCTGTCCTGATTGCTGATGGTGGACTAGAACAATTGTACTGTGCTGACCAGGAAACAAACCTGGGATATGAACTCAGTCATGTTCATTTCTGGCCAAACGCAGCCAGTGGGTCACGGGTAAAGCACCTCAGTGGTCAACACATAAATAGTCTTTCAATATACAAATATTTCTTTAACATCAAATCTGTGCCAGACACTGTGGTGGGTATAGGGCTATAATCAAGAACCAAGAGACATAATCACCATCTTCAAATTCTCTCAAAAAATTTTCAACAGCAAATGACTGTTGCCAGATCATTCTTGTGCCAAACAGACCCCTTCTCCCCACTCCACTGCTGTTCACATCCTCGTCCATGGAGCCTAGGAATATCCTGGTTTGTAAAGCAAAGGGAAATTAGGTTGTAGGTGAATTAGGATTACCTATTAGCTGATTTTGAGATGGGGCCTATCATCCTGGATTATCTAGATGGGGTCAATATACTCATTAAGGTCCTTAGAAGTGGAGCAGGGGCAGAAAGAAAGAATGTCAGAGGGATGGGAGGTGAGAAACACTCAATTGCCATTATGACTTTGAAGATGGAGGCGGCCGTGACTCGAGCAGTGTGGACAATCTACAAAAACTGAAAAAGACAAGAAAACATAGTCTCTCCTGGACCTCCAGGTAGAACCTCCAGTACCTCCAGGTAGTCCTGCTGACACTTTGATTTTAGCCCAGTGAGACCCATGTCGGACTTCTTACCTCTAGAACTATGGGATAATACATTTGTGCATCAGCTACTAAATTTGTGTCATTTTGCTACAGCAGCAAGGGTGAACTAATGTATACATATATGCCCTTACTCTCACTGCCATTAAGTCCTTTCGCTTCTATCGGACAGGGTAGGATGTTTTTATGGGTTTCCAATATTGTGACTCTTTGCGGAGTTGAAAGCCTCATCCTTCTCCTGCTGGATTTGAACTGCTGACCATGTGGTTAGCTGCCCAACTTGTAAGCCACTATACCACCAAGAGCTTGCAACTAGTTTGCATGTCACTCCTCACCCCTGTTTTTTCTCCAAGAGCCTGTATCTGAACCAGAAAGTATTTCCCAAGTATCCTAGAGGCCCACATCCATTTTTGGCTGCCCCAAGGCTTGCTTTAGCCTATTGTAATCTCTCTCTCATCCTTCTGTCCCCTAATACACTGCCTGGGACCACCCACCTAGCTAGCGTGTTCTTGGGCACCACTCTAATCCTTACATTTGTCCGACAGTGGTGACTTGCATTTCAAATACCAATAGGCTTCCCTGTGGTAGACACGTTTTAGTTGAGCTTGCAGACGAAGATAGACTGGGGAGAAAGTTTTAGTGATCAACTTGTAAAAATTAGCTAATGGAAATCCTATGTGAAAGCCTTCTGGTGATGATGGACCAGGCAAATAGACTACACAGATCCTTCCACAACAAAGGCATGAGAGACCAAATGAAACAATGATGATAGTCCTGGAACCATGAGCTCCAAAGGGAAGGCTAGAAAGTAGATTGAAGACTGACTGGAGAGAGATGAAAACGAGTGGTGAGAGATGAAAACAGGCAGGTGGATTGATAGTTAGCCTGACATGGTGTGACCATACCCAATTCCACTTGCTCAGAACTAGTACAAGCAGCCACATCAGGGGCTGAAGACAAGACAGGTAGGATCCTGCCTTGTTTCCTGCTCACTCCTGGAGACCAGAGGGGTGGCCAGCACCCAACCTCACCCATTCAGTGGCTGGTTACACCCTTTCTACACAGCCCTGCTCTGTGTGAGGTCAGAACCTTGTCCTTCCGTACCAACTCTGGGCACAACAAGCCTGTGTTGGGATTGCTGTGAGCTCTGCCTCATCAGAACAGCAGAAAGAGCAGGGGCAGACAAGCAACCTGAGGTCAAGTCACCCTGGTGGGCAAGAACTCCTTCAATAGCCACCTCAGCTGCCGACTGGTCCTGAAGGAGTTCCTTTCCTGGAACTAGCACCCTGACCTCAGCCACCATGTTGGCCTGAACGAACTATTTCTGGATCAGCCCCCTGACCCTAGACAACAGCTAGGCAAGCAGAAATGTCATCTGAGATCAGTCTTCCCACCCTCATGCCACCCAGGGGCTCCTTGGCTCGCAGAGGGTGCTGACGTATACAGGATGCCCTGCCTTGCAGAGTTTTCTTCTTTCTGGATCCTGCCTCTGCCAGTTTATGTTCCTGCTATTATTTCTCCCCCACCCCCTTTTATCCTTATTTTCTGTGCTTTCTTCTTTTTTTCTTTTATTCTATTTCTCCTTTTCGCTTTTAACTTTTCTCTTAGTTTTCAAATTTGCATTTCTCTTATGGTTAATGAATGGGAATACTTTCTCATGTGTTTGTTGACCATACAGGTCTCCTCTCCAGTGAAATTTCTTTTCAGTTCTTTTGCCCACTTCCTTATGGGGCTAACTGCTTTCGCCTTTTTTGCAGGCCAGGAGGGTACTGTAGATTTTAGTGATAAGTTCTTTGTCTGATATGTCATTACTAAAAATCCTCTCCCAGTCTGTGGGTTGCCTTGTTACCCTTGGTGAAGCCTTTCGAGGTGCACAGGTGTTTTCTTATTATTAAATCCCATTTGTCGAGTTCCAGTTCACCTGTGTGTGGACCCTTCCCTATTGTGGTGAGCCTATGAATTCCCTAGGCCAATGATCTTAAGCTAGTCCCGATTTCTTCCTTGATGGTCCTGATGATTTGGGGTTTTACTTCTAGGTCTGTGATCCACCTTGAGTTTGTTCTTGTGTATGGGGTGAAGTAAACATCTTTTTTTTTTCCTTTTTCTACATGTGGATATCCATTGTGTACAGCACCACTTGTTAAAGAGGGCATCTGCTTCCCACTTGATATTTTTGGGACCCTTATCGAAGATCAGTTGTCTATATGCTGATGGTTTTACTTCTGAGTTTTCTGTTCTTTTCCACTGTTCTGGGTATCTGTCATTATGCCAGTATCATGTTGTTTTGACCACTGTGGCTGTGTGGTAGTTGTTAAAATCAGGTAAAGTGAGTCTTCCGACTTTGTCCTTCGTCTTGAGTTCTCTGCTAATTCTGGGCTTCTCCCCTCTCCATATGAAATTGGTGGTTGGGTTTTCCAATTCTTTGAAGAAGGCTGTTGGTATTTGAACTAGAATAGTGTTAAACTTATAAAGTGCTTTCTGTAAGATTGCCATCTTTTCTCTTTTGAGCCTTCCAATCCACGAGCAGGGGATGTTATTTCATTTGTGGAGGTTGCTTTTGATTTCCCGTAGTATGGTCTTATAGATTTCCTCGTATAGGTCTTTCAGGTTTTTTTGGTTAAATATATTCCTAAGTATTTCAGTTTGTTCTTTGCTATTGTGAAGGGTACTACCTTCTTGATCTCCTCTTCCATTGCCCTGCCCGATGTATATAGCAAACCTATTGACTTCTGTTTGTTGATCTTGTATCCTTCCACTCTTCCATATTTCTCTATTGCTCTTAGGATTCCCATTGTGTAGTTTTGAGGGTTTTCAATGCATAAGATTATGCCATCTGCAAATAGCAATAGTTTCACCTCCTCCTCTCCCATTTGGATATCTTTAATGTCCTTCCGCAGTCTTATGTTGTGAGCTAGGACCTCCAGTGCGATATCGAATAGACATGGGGACAAGGGGCATCCCTTTCTCAGTGGGATTGTTTTTGTCTTTTCTCCATTGACTATGATGTTGGCTGTTGGCTTTTCGTAAATAGCTTGTGTTCGCTTGAGAAATTTTCCTTCCAGTCCTATCTTTGTGAGTGTCTTAAATAGGAATGGGTATTGGATGCTGTCAAATACTTTTTCGGTGTCTATTGACATTATCATGTGGTTCTTATATTTTTTCTTATCAATGTGGTGTATAATATTGATGGGTTTTTGCATGTTAAACCATCCCTGCATCCCTGGGATAAATCCTACCTGATTGTGGTGGATGATATGTTTTATATACTTTTGTATTCTATTGGCCAATATTTTGTAACGGATTTTTACACCTATGTTCAATAGAGATATTAGTCTGTAGTTCTCTATACCTGTGGAGTCTTTGCCCTGTTTGGGTATCAAAGTTAAACTTGCTCTGTTGAATGAGTTTAGGAGTTTGCCATCCATTCTATGCTCTGGAATAGTTTGTTTAGGTTCAGTGTCAACTTTTACCTGAATGGTAGAGTTCCTCTGTGAAGCCATCTGATCCTGTGGCTTTTTTTTTTGTTGGTAGCTTCTTGATAACCCTACCTATTTCTTCTTTTGGTATGGGTTTTTGGTTTTTCTTTGGTTTCTTGGCCTCTGTCTGAGATGATTCAGGGAGGGACTGTTTTTCCAAGTATTTATCTATGTCTTCCATGTTTCTGAATACATTAGAATACAGTCCTTCATAGTACTTTGTGATTATCCTTTGAATCTCAGTGCTGTGTGTTGTAGTTTCCCCTCTTTCATCCCTCAACTGGCTATTGATGTTTGCTCCTTCTTTTCCTTAATTAGGTTCACCAGCTGTCTGTCAATTCTGTTGATCCTTTCATAGAACCAGCTTTTGTCTGCATTTATCTTTTGAATCGTTCTTTTGTCTTCCCACTGGTTTAATTCTGCCCTGAATTTTATTATTTACTTTCTTTTGCTATTGGAGGGATTGTTCTGTTGGCTCTGTTCTAGTTGTTGGAGGTTTTGTGATAATGTTTCGGTCATAAACCTCTCTTCTTTTTTTATATATGCATTTATTGATATGAAGCTACCTCTGGTAATTGTCTTTGCAGTATCCCATAAGTTTTGATATGTTGTATTCTCAGTCTCATTAGGTTCTAGAAACTTCCTAACCTCCTCTCTAATCTGGGCCTGTACCCATTCATGTCACAGAAGATCATTCATTCTCAAATTGTTTGCCCTTGGTTTTCTGGTTGTTCATTTATTAATCTCCAGCTTTATGGCATGGTGATCTGAGAAAGACATCTGAATAATCTCTATGTGTTTGAATTTACTCAGGCTTGACTGTGTCCCAGCATGTGGTCTATTCTTGAAAATGAGCCATGTGGGCTTGAGAAAAATGTGAGTTAATTTGAGTTTGTATGGAAAACTACAAATGTCTATCAGGCTCAGTTGCCTAATTGCACTGTTTAATTCTATAGCCTCTTTGCTGAACTTCTTTCCCAGTGATCGATCTTTCTCAGATAATGGAATATCACCTACTATGTCACCTACTATGACTGTTGAATCTGTGATTTATTTGTTCATCTTTTCAATAGTTTGACAAAATTCGCCGCTCCATTGTTTTACTATTATATGTCTTGGTGAATTCTTCTTGGAGTTTAGTCTAGTTGGTGTCCCGTCTGCTTCCTGTACGAGTGCCTGCTTTTCACTCATTAAAGTGGGAAAGTTTTCTTTCAGAAATTCCTTTGCTATCTTAGCTGTCAACTTGTGTGGTGTGTCCTGCTCTGGTAGACCAATTACTCAAACATTATTCCTCTTCACAGCATCTGTCGTTGATCCCAGGTTAGCTTCCACTTCTTTAGTTTTCCTATCTGAATGTCTTTCTCGCTTGATGAGGTCGATGTGAGTGTCTTGAGTTGACTGTTATGGTTCTCTGACTCCTCAAGTCTAATAATAAATTCTGTAACCTTGTGTGTGTGGCTTCTACTACCTCATCCATTAGCACCTGTATTTCCCTTTGGTGCATGGACTTCATCCCCTGTATTGTGGACCTCATCCCCTCCATTGTGGATTTCATCTTCTCTATCATTGCATCCTGATTCTGCTTTGCTTTCCTCAGCTCCTGTATTAATCCAAGCAGACTTCTGAAAATTTCCTTCTGTGATAGATCCATGTGTGATTCTTCTATGAGCATCATTAACTCTGCTACTGTCTTTTGTCTCTCTAGTTTTTTGTTGAGAGTTGATTTTTCCTTTATCCTTTGTTGATTTTTCCTTTATCCTTTGTTGATTTTTCCTTTATCCTTTGTAGACCCAATGTTTCTGGGAGACCAGGGGCCCCTTAGGTCTTTCTCTGTGTTACTTTTAAGGATGCTTTCAGGGGGCTTCCTGTGACCTACTATAGAGGTGGGTCAGACTGCCATGTAGGCAGAATTTGTTGGTGGTTCAGTGGCCAACAGTGGTGAGGAGTTTCAATGACTAGAGTGGGAGATGGAGCCTATATGTATGTCCATGGGCTGCTTTGACCTGGTCTATCAGGCCACGCATGGAGCATTTTTTCTTGTTTAATAAAAAAATTTTTCCCTTTATTTTTTTAAAGCTTTTAATTATGATTAAAATTGTACAGAATAAATTTGTTTTCCATTCAACAATTCCATACATTGTTTGCAGTCCCCAAGATGTAACAGCAGGCTTCCCACTTCTGCCCTCCCTTCTTCTTTAATCCCCTTTCTTGCTTTCATGAGTTTTTATCCATTAGCAAATTCTGTCCTTTTGACTTTGTATGATTGATTGTTCTAAGGCGTGTATACCTCTCATATTCTTCTTCTTCCAGCCTGTATATTTTTTTGGCTGAAAGTTGAGTCAGAGGAGAGAGTACAATTCCACGAGTGAAGAGATGCTCAGGGTCATAGTCTTGGGATTCCAACTTTCCATCAGGCCAATATGATTTTAGGTTTTGTTCCACTTTGTTCTCCCACTCTACTCAGGACCCTGATTTGTGATCCCTTTCAGCATAATTAGCAGTGGTAGCTGAGCACCATCTAGTTCTTCAGGTCTCAGGGTGGTGGAGGATGAGGCTCATTGTGGTCCATTTGTCCTCTGGACTAATTGTTCCCATGCATCTTCTATTTTCCAGCTTTCAGTGCCTGAAAGAGCTGGATCTGGTGTTTCTGGATCACAGCCACACCAAGCAGTAGAGTGCCCACCCAGATGCCAGTAGGGCCTGCCCCACCTGCATGTTCTTTGTTACCCTTTAATTTTTAAAGATGCCAAGTAGAAGGCAAAGGTGGGGGAGCCTCACTGCCACGGTAGGTGGTGCTGATCTAGGGCTCCAAAGCCTGGCTATGTGTCGGAAATGTCTGCTCTTCAGTTCAAGAATTCACTCCCCTCTCCCTGCAGGCCTGGAGTGCTGAGCTGCTAGACAGAAGTGGCGCGGGCAGGATGCACATGGCAACGTAGCGAGCCTCCTGCGCCAGCAGGAACAGGCTGGGGCATCAAGGCAAAGCTCAGGGCGGAGGTGCTGGGAGCATACCGCAGGGCACTATAGTGGCAGGCCGGCCTGGGAGTGGGCAGAAGCGGTGTGGGTTCAGGCAGCTGGCATGTGGCTGGAGGGAGCTGTGGGAGTGCCCAGGGCTGTGGGATCAGGGATTGGGCAGCAGCAGAAGCCTTCCAGACCCATTTGGGGAGCGGGAGCAGTGCTGACAGTAGCAGGCCAGCAGGCGGGGCGCCGGAGGAGGGGTCCCAGGTAACAATGGGGTTGGATCTCCAGGCACAGTTTCCAGGGCCCTGGGTGAATGGAAGGAGAGATTCGAGTCCGGGGGTGGATGGATCACTGCCACGTGGGGAGAGGGGAACAGCGGAAGAGGGAAACTACTCTTCAAGGGAAGCACCGCGAGTGGGCAACTGGTGCAGGGGTCCCACCACAGCTGCGTGTGTCTCAGTGGGACAGTCAAGCAGCCTGGGGGTGGGGTGGGTCAATCGCTGACCGCAGCGGCAGTGGTGGCACATGCTGGGCAGCTCAGCCTGATAAGCAGAGATGTCCCAAGGATCAGATCCCAGATCGCAGGAGCTCCAGCTCAAGACAGATGCGTGTTGTCCTGGGGGTCTCTCACCAGAATCCTTCCACTTGGCCACCTGGTCACTAGACTTGCCATGCACAAAAGAGCCCTGTGTGTCATCTTGACCCGCTCTCCATTTTTCACTTTTAAAAATCTATCTTTATTTTTTTCCTTTCTGTTTGCTTTATATTTGTAGTTATTAAATTCATTTTTCTTGCTATGTTTTTCTGCTCTCTTCTTATTTGTTTACTTTTTGTGGTTTTTCTCTCTTTTTCCTTGTCCCACATGTAGTGCTTATATGAATCAGCTGCACTTGTATTTGTGCGAGGCCACTAGCCTCTATTGTATGACCTTATCATCAATAGATATCAGCTAACACCAGCCAAACGCACCCTCAATTATGCTATACCAGCAAACAGAAAACACTGAACACACTCACATTTCCATCACACCTACTGAGACAGGTTGTAAGAGCCAAAGAACCCATCAACATATAATTATCAATTAAATACAAATTCAACAATACCACAATGCCTCTGAGACAAAAGACAATTTCAGTTCCTCTGAATAAACAAGACTGAGTGACTCAAACAAGTGATCAAGACACAATCCAAAAGACCTTTTGCTGAAATTAAAATTACCTGATTAAAATTACCTAAAGTTACCTAACATTACAATTAGCTTTCCTAAATTTAAATTATAATTAGGAACTTAAAATTACCTACATTAAAACTACCTTTAAAAAGGTTCAAAAGAATGTTATTCTGACTTCTTCAAAGGATTGGGAGAAAGATTTTTTTTAATGCAGATGAAAGTTAAGAATACACAGAAAAAACTTGAGGAGAATTCAGGGAAAACTACAAGGTTAATCTGACAAATTAAAAGAAAAATTAATAAACATGTAAAAAAAGCAAACACAATCCAGAAGATTAATTCTAGCATTTCAGAAAAGGATAACATAATGAAAAATCAATAGAAGGCAGATTTAGTGTACTTGAAGTCAAATTTCTCAATATTAAACTGCTAGAGGTACAGTCAGAATAAAGAACAACAACAATTTTTTTTTTAAGAAACCAAGAATTGTTTGGGACACCTACAAAAGGAATAATTTATGTTTGATGAGAATTCTAGAACCAGAAGAGACCCCCAAAAAAGGCACAGGAAAAAATGGCAAAGAGTTATTGGAAGAAAACTCCCCTAATATCATGAAGGACAAGAAAGTATACATTTGAGAACCTGAACAAACCCCAAATAGGACAGACACCCACCACCTCCAAATGATTGAAAGATGTCATAATCAAAATTTCCCAAATCAAAGACAAGGAAATTATTCCTGAGTAGCTCGAGAAAAATAAAAAGTTATCTCAAAGGGCAATCCATAGGCTAAGCTCGTATTTCTCAGTAGAAGCAATGTGAGCAGGGATGTGATGGGACAACAGTATAAAACTCTCAGGGTGGAGGAGGAATGCCAACCAAGAATCATATAGCCAGCAACATTGTCCTTCAAATATGATACTAGTTTGTGAAGCCACACAAACCTTCTAAGAAATATTATGCTTGAGCTCTCCTAGAACAAAAACTAACAACAGTAGACAACAACTGTGACTAACATCCATGACCACACCACTCAGAAGTCAACCCACATATAGAAGTATCCAAAGTAAAACAAAGCTACAAGACTGAAAATAGGACATTAGGGACATCACACCCACCAGGAGATTAAGTGTCTAAAAGCCCTTCAACATGCAATCATCGATTCAATAAACACACAACACCACCACAATGCCTCTGAGACAAAAGGCAATTTCAGTTCACATGAATAAACAAGAAAGAGTGACTCAAATGATCAAAATGCAAATCTAATTTGAAGACAATTACAATATAAATAAAGGGAATAGAATAGTTGCAGAACTTTAAAATGGAGATGAAATCAAGTAGATTTCATGAAAGAACAAACTCTTTGAAACTTGGAGAGAACGTAATAAATTACATGTTAAATTCAAAGAAAATGGAAGGCAAAAAAAAAACCTCATCAAAGCAAAATAGAGGAAAATCGTGAAGATTTAGTAAACACTAAAATAACAGCAATGAAGAAAATGACAAGAAAACCCATGAACAAAGTGAACTCAGCACAGAACATTATGTGGAGTGAATTAGTCCATAACAAAAGGGCAAATGTTATGTGAGAGCACTAGTCTAAAAAGTCAAGGAAAGGTTTTCACATTAAAGGAAGCATTCTTTGATGGTTATCAAGGTGAAAGGAGGGAGGGTAGAGGGTAGAAAGGTTGCAAATTGGGCAAAGGGGAAGATAATGAACAATAAGTTAGCAAAAACAATGACAGAGGTGGGAGAGACATTGGGTCGTTTATAAGAATTAAAGGCAACAGAGATCTGATATATACACAATAATTCTGTTCTACACACAATCCTGCAATAGCAATGATCTATGCACAGATGTATATGAAAAGTGGAAGTATACGGTATGAGTATATACAGATTTGGCAGATATTTTTAGATGTGTATCTACAACTTTTCTGCAAAAATATGCATGAATTTTTTGAAACACAAAGAGGGCAAAGTTATGAAAACTTTGTAGACATAGCGAAACACTTGGGGGAATGAGCTGCTTGGGCTGGGGCTTAGGATCATAACCCTGGGGGCATAACATAGCTCAGAATAATAATGTTCTACATCCTAATTTGGTGAGTAGCAACTGGGATTTCAAAATGCCCTGAGCAACTATCTAAGAGGTTTCTCCAGTCCAGAGGGAAGAACGGTGATGAAAATGGAAAGATATCAGAAAGCAATTAGTCCCGTGGATGAATGGACCGTGCAAACATTCATTTCTACAATCCTGACAAGAGGAGAACTAGATGGTTTCAAGGTTCTAGAAAGAGTGGGAGAAAAATGTGGAAGAGAAATCAAAGTTATCAGAGAGAGAAATCTTACTGGTTGGATAGAGACTGATGGGGCCCTTAATTACCCCCATTTCTGGAACCGAACTCACCCCTGTGGCACAGTAATCAATCAATCGTTTAAGATCAAAAGGGCAGCATTTACCCAGGTACAAAATTCAGAGGGTTAAGAAAGAACCAGGAATAAAAACAGGAAACACTGGGCATAAGTAGGATTAGGGTGATACATTAAGGCGACGGAAATGGATTGGTTGAAACAAAATGTATATGAATCATGGAATATAAAATTGATTATCTGCTCTATAAAGCTTCACTCCATTCACAATCAAAAGTTTTATCAAAATGAAAAGAAAGAAAGAGGAAAAAAGAAAGAAAGGAAATGCTATGGGTCATAACAGAATATTATCTGATACAGTGTAGGAAGATGAGCCCAAATATATCAATGAGCAGGTGATGGCGTAGGAGTGGTCAGTATTTCATTCTGTTAGATGTGGTCATTCTGAGTCAGAGCAGACATGATGGTAACTAACAACAATGTTAGTTGTGGAGTGGCACTCTTAATACCACCTGCTCTTACCTTTGAAGCAGCCTCTGTACCTGACTTGGCTCCTTTACCAGCCCTGAGTCATGTCAGTGACTTGCAGGCAAGACGTTCTATAGTATATTAAAAAGTCTTCAATGAAGCCCATGGGGTCCCTTCTCTCTCCATTTCTGCCTCAAAATGCTTGACTGCAGACAAATCTTTAAACAAGTCATACCTTGTGTTTCCTCACTTGTGAATTATAATTACTAGCATTTTCATCTACATTTAAATCTCTGAAGGTTATTGGAAGACTTCATAAAATTTTTGAATGCATTGTATAATGAGGATAATTGAGGCTGCCATTATCTTTATTCCAAGTGATTAGCACCAATAGCTAGAGAAATAGGTAAAAATTAGATATTTGCCTCATATCCGCTTGTACAGAGTTTACTACTCTGCCTTTTCTTCCCATCTCATCCAACCAGAAGTTTCTATTGCTAGAGAAAATACTTCAGTTGTGGAATGGGGAGTTCTAAAGACATGGGAAAATCTAGTTTAAAAATGTGGATTCCGAGGAGGAACTATAGAATAAAATAATGATTACTTCTTGTTCATCTAAGTGGGTCTCAATCTTTAGGAAACCTGCCACATATTTCGAGTCCCATCTCTGATAATTATGCACAGCTAGAAGACAGTCATACCAAAGAAGCACTATCGTATAGGAGTGGTTGAACTCCATGAATTCCATCTTAGTACCCTCTTCGTACCTTAGTACCATCTTGGTAGTCTAAGATTCTGTGATTTCACGAGAGTAGATGTAGGGAAATATGGCCAGGATGGTTATCTTAAGGAGGGCAACAAGGGCTTGAGATGCTAACCGAGTGAAGAGTCAGAACATTCATGTCAAAATAGCTAACAAAACCCCTCTGGTTAGCAAAAGAACATTGTCCAGTTGTAGTGCTGGAAGATACACCTCTCAGGTTAGAAGGCACTGGCAGTGTATACTTTCACTGAAAGGGGACGCGGGGGAAAGAGTCAACCTTCATGACACAGATAGAATAAGGCTTTGCGGTCCTTCAGTCCCTGCTGTCGCATGACTCGACGTGCAAACTTAGAGTTATAAACATCCATTAGCAAATGGAACGCTGGGTGCAAGAAGGATGATAGGATTTCAAAAAATTCACGGGGAAGTTTCATCATTTCTAATTTAAATTTCCCACACACTTCTTGACATTCCCTTACATGACTCTAGGAGATGTGGAAGTTGTCAAACATGAAATGAAATGCTTTAAGATTGCAGTCCTGGGCTGAAAATGCTGAAGTGGACAGCTCTTTTGCCATTTGGGATCAGACAATCGTGGTCTACTGTGCTGGGAATGACATGAAAAACTCAGCTCCGACTCAAGGAGACCTGATGTATAATAGAGTGACTCGTTGCCCAGTTTTGTACCATCTCCATGATGGTTAGTATGTTTCCATTCATTGTTGAAGCTAATATGTCGATCCACCACCTGGAGAGTTTCCCTCGCTTTCTGTTGGCCCTTTACCAAACCGGATGTCTTTTTCTAGAGGCGATCTGTCTAAAGTGAGCAAGTCAAAGTCTCACCATCCTTGCTTTTAAGGACCATTCTAGTTTTATTTCTTCTAAGATGAGTTTGCTCATTTTTCTGGCCACACTACAATTCAAATGCATCAATTCTTCTTTGATCTTCCCTTTTGATTATCCAGCTTTCACATGCCCATGAAATCACTGAAATGACCTTGACTTAGGACAGGCTCACTGAAACCACTAAAATTATGTTTGTTTTTTAAAACTTTAAAGAGCCACTTTGACTTGCCAAATGCAAATACATTTGATTTCTTGACTGCAGTTTCATGGGCATTGATTACTGATACAAACCAAACCCAAATTAAAACTGATCCTCGGTTGCCATCAAGTCGATTCTCACTCATGGCCATTTGTCCGTTGCAGAGTAGAGTTGCTTTATAAGGGTTTCTTGTTGTATTCCTTTACAGATGCGTCCCAGCAGGCCTTCCCACCACTCTCTGTCAGTTTGTCATACTGTGGTGGCTTATGTGATGCTGAAAATTATGCAACTGGTACTTCACATGCCAGCTTGGTCATGCAACCTGAACAAGTTTCAGTGGAGCTTCCAGACCAAGAGCACACTGCAAAAAGGACTCAGCTGCCCACTTGGGAGGAAGTATCCACCAGAAAATTTACGTACAGCAAGGAAAAATTGTCAGATGCTGAAGGCCTAATGAACAGAAGCAGAACATTGTCAGCGATAGTGCCAGCGGATAAACATCTTGGGTTGGACGCACTCAAAATGGGACCAATGAGGAGCTGCTTTTTCAAAGTAGAGTGACCATAGTGACTTGAAAGAAATAAAGCCTGGGAAAGTGGGCCGTTTGGGGGTCTTGCTTTGCTTCATTTGATGGGACACACTCAAGGTAAAAAGAAATAGCTGCAAACATCAATCAATAACTGGAGCTTGGAATGTCTGAAGTATGAATCTAGGAAAATTAGAAGTTGTCAAAAATGAAATGGAACCCATAAAGATTGATATCCTAGGTCTTGATGCGCTGAAATAGACTGGTTTGGGCCATTTTGAATCAGAAAATTGTATGGTTTACTATACTGGGAATGAATCAATCCAGAATCATGTATTCATTGTCAGAAAGGGCATCTCAAGATCTATCTTGAAGTAAAGTGCTGGCTGTGACAGGATTTTACCTGTCTGCCTTCAAGGAGAGGCAATCAACTACTATTCACATTTATGCACCAACCGCAAAAGCTAGTGAGGGGAAAAATGAAGAATTCTACCAAAGTCTTCAATCTGAAATTGATCACATATTCAATCAAGATGCATTGATAATTATTGGTTATTGGAATTCTCAAATTAGAAATAAAGAGTAAGGAACAGTTGGAAAAGATGGCCTTGGTGATAGAAATGAAGCTGCATATCTCATGATAGAATTTGTTAAGATCAACAACTTCTTCATAGCACACATCTTTTCTCAACAACACAAACGGTGACTGTGCACATGAATTTCTTCAGATGGAATACACAGAAATTAAATTGACTACATCTGTGGGAAGAGACAATAGAGAAGCTCATCATCAGGAGCTAAAACCAGACTGGAGCTGACTGTGGAAGAGACTATTAATTGCTCATATGTTAAGTTCAGATTGAAGATGAAGAAAATTAAAATAAGTTCACAAAGTCAAAGTACAACCTTGAGTCTATTCCATCGGAATTTTGAGAACATCTCAAGAACAGACTGGCTGCACTGGACACTAGTGATAGGAGACCTGGTGAGCTGTGGGAGGACCACAGGAACAGCATTCATGAAGAAAGCAAAAGATCATTAAAAAGACAAGAAAGAATGAAGAAATCAAAGTAGATGTCAGAAGAGACTGAAACTTGCTCTGAATCATAGAATACCTAAAGCAAATGACAGAAACAGTGATGTCAAAGAACTGGACAAGAAATTTAAAGGGCATCTTGAGAAGACAAAGTATTATATTAAAATGTGAAAAAGACCTAGAGTTAGAAAATCAAAAGTGAAGAACAGTCTCAGCATATCTGAAACTGGAAAAACGTACCCCCCAAATTCAAGCCTTGAGTTGTAGTATTGAAAGATTGTATGGGTTGAAAAAAAACCGGTTTAGGCAAAGGAACAATTAGGAGGAGAGTACAGGACCAAACAGGTTTTCATTCTGTTGGACATGTGCTAGCTATGGGTTGGAACCGACTCAATGGCACTTAAAAACAACATCAGCAAAATATTGAACACTGCAGGAAACATCAAAAGAAGATGGAAAGAATACACAGAGTTATGGTGCCAAAAAACTGGTCACATCCCATCCTTTAAGGAGGTAACATCTGAACTGGTCTTATTCAGAACCAACGGTGCTGAAGGGAGACGTTCAAGGTGCACTGAAAACATTAGCCAAAAACAAAGCTTCAGGGACTGATGGAAAAACCAATGGAATGTTTCCACAGGCTGATGAAACCCTGGAAGTACTTACTCATCTATGCCAGGAAATTTAGCCAACTGCCTGGGAGAGATCTCGATTGACACCGATTCCAAAGAAAGGTGACCCAACAGTGTGCTCAAATTAAAATTATCATTGGCAGGATACCCACTGAAATGTCTCAGAAAGCTGAACGAGCACTGGAAGCAATCACTTGTTTGTGCTAAGAAATGTGGACGACAGCTACCTGGCCAACGGACTGGATGAGATGCATATTTGTGCCCATTTCAAAGAAAGGTGACCCAACCGAATGCTCAAACTATACAAGGACATCATTGATAATGGACACAAGTAAAATTTTACTTATCATCATCCAACAACCATTGCAACAGGACATTGGCAGGGAACTGACCGAAGTTCAGGCCAGAATCATGAGGATATGGAACAAGGGATAATCATTGCTGAAATGAGATGGGTTTTGTCTAAAATCAGAGAAGACTAGGCAGATGTTTACTGTGTTTTCTTGACTATGCCAAGGCATTCAACTGTGTGCACCATAATAAACTATGCATGGCCTAAAGAAGAATGGGAATTCCAGAACACTTCATTGTGTTCCTGTGGAACTTGTACGTGGACCAAGACACAGTTGTGCCAACAGAACAAGGGAATACTGCATGGTTTCAGGTCAGGAAAGTTGTGTGCCAGGGTTGTGTCCTCTCCCCATACTTGTTCAATCTGTATGCTGAGCAAATCATCAGAGAAACTGGGTTATATGGAGAAGAATGCGGCATCAGGATTGGCGGAAGGTTTATTAACAACCAATGGAATGCAGGTGACACAACCTTGCTTGCTGAAAGTGAGGAGGACTTGAAGCACTTGCTGATGAAGATATCAAGGATTGTATCCTTCAGTATGGATTACAATTCAATGTAAGGAAGACCCAAATCCTCACAACTGGACCAATAGGTAACATCATGATAAATGGAGAAAGGGCTGAAGCTGTCAAGGATTTTGTCTTACTTGGATCCACAATCAGTGCTCATGGGAGCAACAGTCAAGAGATCAAAAGATAAGTTCTGTTAGGTAAGTCTGCTGCACAAGTCCTCTTTAGAGCAAGGATGTCACTTTAAGGACTAAGGTGTGCCTGACCCAACCCATGGCATTCTCCATTGCATGTGAAAGTTGGACATTGCATAAGGAAGACCATACAAGAAGCAATGCATTTGAATTGTGATGATAGAGAATATTGAAAGTATGATGGGCTGCTAAAATGACAAACCACTCTGTCTTGGAAGAAGTAAGGCCAGAGTGCTCCTTAGAGGCAAGGATGGCAAGACTTGGTCTTACCTATTTTGGACATATTGTCAGGAGGGGCCAGTCCCCAGAGAAGAACATCATGTTTGGTAAAGTGGAGTGGCGGCGAAAAAGAAGAAGGCTTCTCAATGAGATGGACTGACACAGTGGCTGCAGCAACGGGCTCAGGCGTTGTGAGGACAGGGCTGGGCTGTGAAGTGTTTCGATCTGCTGGGCATAGGGTGCATAGTGCCCCTATGGGTGGGAACCGACTTGAGGACAACAAACAGCAACATTCTCTTTCTGCAGTGCTGCTGAGTGGACCTGAACAGCCAACCTTTAGATTTGCAGCAAAGTGCCATCTAGGGACCTGGGTTGTTCGCTGTAGAATGAAATGATTGACACGGAAAAACCACCTGCAATTTCAACAGCTCGAGCCATATTCTTGGTTTTGAAACTGTCCGCACCAAGGATTAGAGTGGGAAAATCGTAGGTGAATTTTATTCTCTTCTTCAACCGTTTGTTTCTTTCCCGACATTCTCTACAATGGACGCGGTAAGTGTCTTATGATCAGAAACGCGACAGGTGTTAACTTGAGCGAAGCGGAAGATAATCTTCTACCAAAGGGAACAGGGGGAAGGTAAGAGACCCGGGGCAGGGCAAGCCACTGGGAGGCTTAGGACGTTGTTTAAGTTGTTGAATACAAAAATGACCATCTCTACGTCAATAAGAGGTTCAAGAAAAATGCCATCTGGCCTGCTAGAGCAGGGGTGGTGCCTGGGCACAGGCGCACCGAGTTGGAGGCAGCTGGGTGTCGGTGTTAGGGGCCCCCATGGGCGGCCATGCTGGAGCAGCTCCAGGTTCAACTCTACTCAAACCTCGCAGGGCTTTCACTGAGGACGCTTGCCTTGCCCATTGCAGCATGAGTCATGACTGAAAGAACGCGAGCGCCCCAAAGCAGCATTTTTGGAAAAACCAGAATCGAATTTCATTCTGTTAATTGAGAGCAGAAAGGCAAAATCCAAGTTAATTATCACCGAGGTTAGCTTCAAGAGCACCTCCTGCTTGCGTGGTTGCTTTGGGAAGAATGCCCTGCAGGTGAGATCGGAGCTTCTTCCATCAACACTCTGGTTGTTGAAGAGAAATATTTAAGTGTTTTACATTTGCGGGTGAGGAAGGAAACCATTTCCCCATTTGAACTTTCATTTCCTACTTTCATTCTCATGAACCTTGCAAATAACTACCTCGCCTGCCGCGAAGACCTTGAGACTTCATGTGTACACATTCCTGACCATGATCGAAAGATCATCTTAAAAAAGAGGACTTGATGCAAAGGGCTTAAGTAGAGAGCAAATACTTTGAAAGTGATTAGGGCAAAGAATGTACAGATGTGCTTTATACAATTGGTGTATGTACGGATTGTGATAAGAGTTGTATGAGTCTCTAATAAAATGTTAAAAAAGAGAATAAAATAGCACATTTGACAAATGTGAAAAAAAAGAAGAAAAAAAACTAATCTTTTCAGGAAAGGACAACAGGAATCAGGAGCCCTGGTAGTAAAGTGGTTACACATTGGGCTGCTAACCATGCGGTCAGCAGTTCAAAATTACCAGCTGTTCCGTGGCAGAAAGATGAGGCTTTCTACTTCAGTAAAGCGTTGCAGCATCAGAAACCCACAGAGACAATTTTATCCTGCCCAGTAGACTCACTATGCATTATAATCCACTCCACGTGGTGGACGGAAGTCCAGCCTAGAGCCAGGGAAAGCCAGCAGATAGACAGGTTTAGGCTGGACTCCTGTGGCTGTCCCAGGGGAGGAAGGAGGTGGACTGCAACCCGTGGCTTTTGCTGGCCACTGTTAGAAGCTTCCATCCAAATGGTCTCTCTTGCTGGTAAATACAGATAATGGTCTAATCCAGAATGACATTGCCACAGCTCTTGGTGCCCAAAGCACCGGTCCCAGATGGGACCACGTAGGTGGACCCTCAGTCATGAGTGCATCCTATCGAGGAAGAGCCCATCAGTGGATGAAGAAGCTATGCACACTCAGGAGAAATGCTAATCATTTCACTCTCAACCAGAGCACACAGTTAGACTCTGGCCTTGCTCCCCCTTTAGTTGCTTCCTCAGGGGCCGAGCACCCTGCACCCAGTGCAGCCGCCTCTCCCTGGTCTCTCAACTCACAGCAGCCTGATAAAAAAACAAGTCCAATCAGGTTCTTCCTCTGCAAAAACCCCATAGTGCCTCCTGGCTCACACTGAGTGAAAGCCAGTGTGGGCAGCTTGCCACTGGGACCCAAGACCCACTCTCACCTCCTGCCTTGTTGTTCCGACTCATTGACTCTTCTCTGGCCAGGTTAGCCTCCTCCCAGGGCTCTAAGCTGGTCCTCACCCATCAGGCCCCATCAGGCCCCTGCAGCTCCTCCTGCCCCAAAGGAACACTCTCTCCATAGACAGCCAAATGGCTCCCTCTCATCAAGCCATATCATCCTTCCAAGGAGCCCAGGAAATTAAGTGACATTGGTGACAGCTCCCACACCTCATCTGCCCCCCACCAGGCCCCATCTTTCCTTAATGCCCCAAACAGCAGAGGACTTAATGGTTAGCTTGCAGCCTCCCCCAAGGGAACAGCCTGTGTCTCTTTTGTGTCTGCTGCTTCATCCCCAAGTGGTTAGAAGAGAGCCTCACACTAGGCGAAGCCCTGAAGCCCTCGGCAGGTATTTGTTGAATGAATAAAGGCACAAAGAACAGCATTTGCTAAGTGCCCCATCAACTCCTCTGTTCAGAAACAGCCTTGTCTTTTTTATCTGAAATGAGTCATCTGCTTCGCAGCCTCACGCTTCTTCCTCCCCCTTACTCCCTCCATCGCCCACGGACTTTAATTTTTTTCTTTTTTAATGATGGAAGCCTGTGTCATTTGAAAGCACTGTGGAGTGAGCGTTCTGCCAGCCTCAGCCTAGCACGGGGCGTGTAGTTTTCCATGTGCCAGCTTAAGGAGGCAGTAGATTTCCACCAGGAAAAGGGAAGGAGCTGCTGGCAGAGGGAGGCCAGGGTCTGGTGCACAAAGCCGTCTGCAGGCTCAGAGCGAATACCGTGGCCATATCCAGCTCCCAGGCAGAGAGCTGTGATTTAAAAGCTCCAAAATGGAATGCTCGTGACCTCGTACCTGAGATTACGTATTGTCAGTTTGCCCTGCCCTGAAATCCATTCCCTGGAAAAGCGGTGTCACTGCCGGCTGGAGCAGCAGCTGCAGTCTGGCTTAGTTCAGGATTCAGAGCGCAGGGTCTCTGCGGCCCTTTGGAAAGAGGTGCTCTACGCCCCGGCCATGGATGTGGTAAGCAAGGTGATGGGAGCTAGGGGACAAAGGCAAAGTGCTTTTAATTCAACACACTCAGGGTTTATGGTCATAACGAGCTCTCTTCTCAGGTGTTCTAGTTCCCCCATCGGAGAGCTGCCTGCGCCACGTGCTGCTGCACAGAATGGGCGGGGAGCCTGCTTCATCTGGGAGTTCCCTGACCTACAGTTGTTCTTGGGGGCAGGTGCCATTTGGCCTGCATCACACGCTGCCTTGTGAAACGGACCAGACTCAGAAAAATAAGTGCTGACAGTGTATTTTGCTAGGTTTGTTGTGTGCTTTTGGGTCCCTCCTGACTCGTGGCCACCTTACAGGACACAGGCGAACTGCCTGCCTCATCGGACACCCAAGGATCAGATCATCAGGTCTTTTCTCCTACGAAACTTCTGGGTAGATTCCAACCGCCAAACTTAAGGTCGGCTGCTGCCAAGTGCTTAACTAGTAGGCCACCAGGGTTCCTTTGTGTGAATTCTGAAAGAAAATCCCACTGCCATCAAGTCAGTCTCGACTCATAGTGACCTTATAGGACAGGTTTTTGAGGCTGTCATCTTTATGGAAGCAGCTCGCCTCATCTTTCTCCAGAAAAGCGGCTGGTGGCTTTGAACTGCCAACCTTTCAGCAGCCCAAGGCTCAGCCTCCCCATCCCCCACTCAACCCCTTCCATTCCAATCCCACAGAGTATATTCTCATGACCAACAAAGTTATCGGCTTCAAATCCAAAGACCCAAGTTCAAAGTCGATCAACTGTTGACTTAGCCTCCACTTGTTCCTTAGCCTCTCTGGTCGTCCTGTTCTTTATCTGTAATGTGGGTTGATAATAGAGCCATGAATGGAATAACGCCCCTGTGAAGCACTGAGCACAGTACCTGGCAGGAAGGAAGCCTCCACAGAAGGGTAGCTATTGATGGCTGGTGTCTCCAGCTGTGCCTGCTTTAGAATGGAAGCCACAGGGGATAGAAGGCCTAGTTTCACATGGCGGATGTCCATGGACACTGGGAAGTTGAATCAGCACAGGGCCAAGCACAGGGCTCAGAACTCTTAGACCCTCTGCTTCTTGGTGCAGCCTGCCCTGCATACACTTGAATTCTGTTGAAAAGCCCAGCGTGCCCTCTGTTTGGGATCATTGTTCCTTACCAGCTTATTATCAGTCACGAACTTGCTCATATCCAGTAATGGATCCTTCTTTCCTGAGGGGGTGCGGGGGACAGCCAGGGCTGCTTCTCGCCCTTCTTCTGTAGGCAGCTCCGCATCCTGCCCCTGGATGCAGGTGTGTGGGTGGCCTGCAAAGAGATCCCAGCAGGGACCAGCCTTACTTTCATCATTCTGCACATTAGGCTCCCCAACAGCAGGCAACACGCGTTTCACTCCAGTCTTCTCGGGATTTTGTAGGCAGAAACAGCACCGTCATACATGAGACCCACTATAGCATACATGGAACTCCATGCAAAATGAAAATGTGGGTCCCTGTTTTGTAAAAAAGTCCGATGTTCTGGATGACTACTGTGGAGCATTCAAGTAAGCACGAGGAGGCTAGAGCCTTGAAGAGCCTCGAGCTACTGCACCGGTGACGTGCCTGTGAAGCTGTCTCTATTGACAAGCAAGAAATCCTTCTTAAAAATTAAGCCACATTTATTTCAATGCACATGGATTAAGCGCACCCCAATCTTGTGGTTTTAGAGCAAATAGGTGTCCAGAGGTCGGATTCTCACCTTCCATGCAGGTGGTCCAGGTTCTATTCCCAGCCAACACACATCATGGACAGTCACTAGGGATCTGTTAGTGGAGGTTCCTGTTTTGCTAGGATGTGCAATAGGTTTCAGTAAAGCTTTCAGATGAACCTGGAAGAAAGGTCTGGTGGCCTATTTCTGAAAATCCTCCGGATCACAATGAAGTATTGTTCAAGGGACTCTACGTGCATAGGCCGTCAGAACATGCTGAGCAATGGCACGGGCAACACTGTGTTTTGTTGCGCCCGGGATTACCTTGGTGGCATAGTGGGCTAGAAACTGGGCTTTTATCTCACTGACTAGCAGTTCAAACCAGAGGCCCTGGGAGAAAGATGGAGCTGGCTTCTCCAGTAACAATTCCAGCCACACCAACCTGATTCCGTTCAGTCCTATAGGGTCATTAAGTGTGAAATGACTTGACAGTGTGGGTTTCGTTTAAATTGGGATTTCCATGAATCAGAGCCAACTCGATGGCAACAACAAGACATGAATAAATTGGAGACGTGTGTCCCCAGAGAAACACAGAGCAGGAAAACTATGTGCATAGGGGGGGCTGGTGCCCGCCCTTGGCCTAGGTGCTAAACTCGTGTTCCCAATGTAATGTTGCCAAGCACCGAAAACACACAGGCATGCAAACGAGAGGAAGCAGAGAAACTAAAGCTTGCGAGCAGTCACTAATGACAATAAGTAGTGGCATCGAGTCTAAACCCCAATGCCCTGCTTTTCCCAGCACATTTTAAAAACTCATAGAAGTAGCAACTTGACAGAATTTCGCAGGGCGTCCACCAGCTCCTCCTCAGGACCTTGCTCAGCAGGAGCGGAAGCCACGTGCCTGCCTCCCGTAAGCTTGGCCCCCAGAGAAGCACAAGGCACCTTGACCTCTTCACCTGCTGAGCAAAGGGATGGAAATGCAAGTCCAGTCATTGAAACAACCAGGTCCCGGCAGGTGTTGTGTACGTAAGACTCCAGTAAGAGGACACCTGTGCGTATCCAATTTCCTGCTCTGAATAGCTCACCCACTGGGCATGAAAGACAGGAAAACTACCAAGTGACCGTTTGAATGCAGCCATTGTTTGTCTAAATGCTAAAAGCAACACCTCTCTGGAGGAATATGAGCACGGAGCTGTGGGGAGAGACAAGAGGGAAGCCGGCAGTGTAGGTTTGGAGGCTGCAGCTTCGTTTCTGTGGACAAGTTACTTATGCTCACGCGGCCTTGGTTTTCCTCTCTGCAGAATGGGAATCACAATAAGACCATGGAAGGGTCTCTCTTAAAATTAGGAAGAATTTAGACCAAGTTCTGGGTGCACAATGAAAGATCTCAAGAAGACAGTACTATAAAAACAATGTTACCTTACCCCAAAGACAAACAACCCATCGAAAGATGGGCAGGGACTTGGGTAGACACGACACTAAAAAGGATGTACAAATTGGTGACCCGTGCATGCAAAGAGCCTCTGGGTCATTAATGATTGCAGTAGCTGTTATGTGCTCACAGCAACCCTATGTACAAACAGAACCAAACAAGACCCGGTCCTGGTCCAGCCTCGGGATTGTTGCTGTTGCAATCATCTTGTTGGGGGGCTTCCTCTTTTAACTGACCCCTCCACTTCACCAAGAATGATGTCTTCAGGGACTGGTCTCTCCTGATCACATGCCCAAAGTATGTAAGATGAAGTTGTGCCGCTCTTACTTCTAAGGAGCATTCAGATTGTACTTCTTCCAAGACAGATTCGTTCATTGTTCTGGCAGTCCATGGTATACGCAGTAGTCTTTGCCAACACCGTAGTTCAAAGGCAACCATTCTACTTCGGTCAGCCCTATTTGCTCGGTCAGCTTTTGCATGCCTATGAGGCAATGTTAGCCATTGGGAGGATGCAAATCAAGACCACACGGTGATAGCTCCTCCCCCCCCCCATTAGAATGGTAATGATGAAAATACACAAAATAAAACAGAAAAGAACAGGTGTTCATGAGGAGGTAGAGAAACTTGAGCCGTCATCTCTTGCTGGTGTGACTATAAAATGGTGCAGCCACAGTGGAAAACTGTTTTCCTCAAAAAGCTGAGCAGAGAAATATTATTTGACCCAGCAATCCAAATTCTAGGTACATCCCCATAAGAAGCGAAGGCAAGAAAGAGGGCAGAAACCTGAACATGGGGCTGACTGCAATACTTCTCACAATGGTCAAAGGTGGAAACCAACAGATGGAAAAAGAAACAGAATGCGGTACATATATTCAATGGATTCTTCTGCAGCCTACAGAAAAATCAGGTTTTGATGCATGTCACAACCCAGATGAACCTTGTAAACATCACATTGAGTTCAATAAGTCAGGTGCAAAAGGACAAACAATGTATGATCTCATTGGCACGTAGATAAGCAAATAGATTATTAACAGTTACCAGGAATGGGAAGAGGAGTGAAAGGGACATTTTTGTTTGGGGATGGTGGCGCTTATTGAGTTTATGTCAATGGAATAAAGACAGCAATGATGGTGGTATAACATGAAGAGTAACCAATGTCACTGAGTTTAAATGTGGAGATTGTGTTGGAAAATGTTCTGGTCTATGTATTTTCACAACCATTCCGATCACAGTAATAATATTTGTCTTGATTCTAACTTTGTTGCTGAAGTACAAAAGGAAAAATCTCTTCACCCTGCTCCCAAGTTCAACTAAATCACAGTTCTCAATCCTGGCTGCACCATAGGATCCACCTGGTGGTAGTGTTATGTGTGGGAGGATTGAAAACACCAATACCCAAGGCCCATTAAGGCAAATGAAATCAGAATCTTGTGGGTGGGTCTTAGAGGTTTGAATATTCATCTAGCTGGAGATAAATATGTTCATCTCAAATCAGCTACTCTTGTCCTTTGGAGCTAACACTTACTGTTGTTAGTACTCTTACCAAGTCGAACCTGACCATGGTGATCCGATGCACAAAATAACAAAATGTCCTTCAGTCCTATAACATCGCCATTGTGATCCATAGTGTTTTCGTGGGCTAATTTACGGAGGTAGATCACCAGACTTTTTTGCCAATTCTTTTTAAGTTTGGAAACTCCATTGAAACCTGTCCATCATGGGTGACCTTGGTGGTACTTGAAATACTGGTGGCATAGTTTCCAGCATTCCAGCAACTCACGTGACCAAAGGAAAACCAACTGATCAGTGGTTGGTAAATGAGTGTCCTAACATTCTTGTTTTGAAGAAGGCGATGTTTTGTGGCGTTGCCAAAAGAACAGGAAGCCTTCTTTATTCTGCTACTCAAGAAGAAATTGTCGCTGTGTACCAATGGTCCAGCCTGCTTCATTTGACATGAACGATGGCAGAAGATTATTTTTTTCCTAGTGTTTTAAGTCCGAAAGGAAGTGAATTTTCTAAACCCAAATAAATGTGGAAAAATTGGGGAAAAACCAGAATGAGGATTATGTTTATTAATGCTTCCATTTCCCCAAATCTCACTCTTTTAGCCTTCCTTGGATTAGCTGTTCTTTCATTAAGTCCAATGGGGTGCTAATTGGGGAATAGAAATATCTAGGATGAATGTTTTTAATTGGAATAATTCCAAAGACCCTACAGGACAGTCCTAGTAGCAATTTCTATAAAAAGATTAAACACTGCAATTATGTCAACTAAGATTCAGATCATTGCTTGAGCTAGTTCCTATAACATAGATGAAGCCATTGGTTAATTTGACTTTATCCTCTCGGGTTGTTTTCTATTCAAAGGAGGAGACAGGGTTGTCCATTTTCCTCCTTGCCTGCTCTCATGGATCAGGACTCTGACCCTATAGTTCATGACTAAAACCAGGGTCAGGTGGTGTTGACAAAGCCAGACAGGTCTATTTGTGGCCATTTCATTGCTGGGAACATCATCAACAGGTGAAAAAGAATCTTTACTTAGAAGTTCTAGAAGTCAGAGTGGCCTCCCCTCAGCGGGGGCGCATGCAATTATTACCTCAACTATGTGGCAACCGTGGCATTCCTGGCTGAGTCTGCTCCCAGAGGGTTTGTCGGCAGGCCTGGTGAGGTCACCCAGCTGGTTCCACAGGCTTCCTTCTGCCCATGGAGCTTGTCTATGGAAGATTTACTGAACTCTTCTCCTCAAAAATCTCATAGTCAGCAAGAAGACCAGCTATACATGAGACAAAAATGGATAGTGTGCCATGTGGGGTTAGGGTTAGAGGAGTTAGGGCACAGCTAACAATTTGAGAGATCTTGTGGGTGGTGGTTTTCATTGAACTATGAACCTAAAGGTTCACAGTTCCAACCAATCCAGTGTTATTACAGAAGAAAAGTCTGGTGGTCTGCTTTCATAATGTCTTTAAGGTGAATCAGAGCTCTATATAAGCCATAAAATTCATGAATAGATCTTGCACTTAATTCTAGCCCTGCTGTAAGAACAATTAGTTCTTATGACATGCCCCGGCTTGGTGCTCACCCTCATGAAGAGGTTACTGAAGATATGGGTGCTAGAGCAAAGTGTAACAAAGAGACTAGATGGTTCCCAGCCATCTAATGAAGCATCAACTAAATCCACATAGAAAAAAAAAGCACACCAGTCTGTGTGATCCAAGGATTTTAAATAATATAATCCAAATCTAAAGGAGGAAATGATATCAGAACTTAAATTGTGAATACCTGGTTTGCAAAGGGCTACGGATGACATTGGAAGCTCAGACTCCTTGTCAGGGTCCACACATGGATTAAGCCTCTGGGGAATCCCCTCTTGATCATAGTTGAGGGATGTCAAGATCCCTGCTATCAGAGAGCATTGTAATATCAATTATAATAGACCGAGTTGGATTAAAATGTATTATCTTATCATTTAATCTCCCTTCTGACCCATTTTAAAGCTGCTTCAGTTTGTTTTTTTAAGTGAAGGGGAAATACACATGGATTAGGCCCTTGGTGAATCTCATCTGATCATGCAAAGTGCACTGGATAGTGGATTGTTGCAGAAGCAGTTACATTAAAATTTAACACCCTGTCATTTGAGCTCCCTTATGATCCATTTAAATTTGTTCCAGTTTTTAGTATTTTCAGTTTTCTTTTCTATTGCAGTTTTTATCTGTTTTGCTTTGCTGTCATTGTTAGTTTTGGGTTATGTTTTCTGTTTTTCTGTATATGAAACACAGGATAGGCAAATCCATAGAGACGGTAACGACATTAACGGTTCCTTAAAACAAAAGGGGCTGGGGGAAGTGCAGAGCTTAATAACAATGCATACAAGAATGAAGAAAATGTCCTCAACTGATTGTGGTGATGGTTGTACAACTCTTCTTGGGATGATTGAGCTGTTGAATTGTATGATATGTTAATTATATGATTATATGTCAACAAAACTGTTGGAAAAGAGATAGCCAAGAAAACCTGATGGGCCTCTTCATACACAGGGTCGCCATGTGTTGGAATTAAAGTGAAAGCGATGGCTACGTTCTTTCGGATGGGAGGCAATTTGAAGAAGGAAAATTAGCCAAAATGGAAGGCTTGGTTGGGAAGGTGGGTGAAGGGCTGAGACAAGAGGTGGGAAGAATTGAAAGGGCTTTTTCAGACAGGGAACCAATATAGGTAAGAACAAAGAGGTAAGGCTGTGCCTAATCAATTATGAAATGTTATAGTTCCGTGGAAGCTGGGTCAAGCATCTAGTGACTTGTTTCTCATCCAGCTCAGCCATGAACCTCTGCTTTTGAGGGCTGGAGCCAAACACAGTTCATTCCAACTCATGACAAACCCATGAGTGTGAGAGTAGAAAGGCACTCCATAGAGTTCCCAATGACTAATGTTTTAAAAGTAGATTGCTAAATGCCTCTTCTGAGTCATTTCTGGGTAGACTGGAGCCTGCAGCAATTCAGTGAACAGATGAGTTCATCAAGCGTTTGTGCCACCCAGGGATCATCTATAAAATTGATGCATTGTGGTATAGCCAACTAGCAAAACTCACTGCCATGAAGTTGATTCCAACTCATAGCTACTGTAGATAGGGTTTCTGAGGCTGTAAATCTTTACAGGAGCAGGCTGCCTCATATTTCTCCCTCTGAGCAGCTGGTAGGTTTGAACTGTTGACCTTGTGGCTAGTAGTATATACCTTCAAAATTGAAAACTAGGACTCAAACCTATTATTGTTCACTCATGTACACTGTGATCGGTGTTATTCACGATAGCTAAAAGGAGGGCACAATCCAAATGCCCATCAAGAATGGACAAATTGTGATTTATATATTTTATAATGACATATTATTGAGTTATAAACTGGATGGAAGTGCTGACACATGCTCCAGTGGGGCTGAATTTTGAAAATAGTAATCTAAGTGAGAGAAACCAGAGTCAGAATGCCAGCTGTTATGTGATCCCATTTATATGAAATATCTATAGTAAGTAAATCCAGAGAGACAGAAAGCCAATTGGTGGTTGGCAGGTACTGGGGAGAGGGAGGTGGAGACATTGCTTAATGGGTACAGGGTGTGATTTGGAGATGATGAAAATGTGGTGGGACTAGACAGGTGGCGGTTGCACAACATTACGAAGGTGCTAATTACCATTGAATTGTACACTTGACAACGGTTGTTTTCACGTTATGTGAATTCTACCTTGATTTTTTTTTAATGGGCTCACTGTACTACATCAGGCCACTTCCAGCTCTCCTCTACGAGGTCTGGGGAATTCCATGGAGAGGTCCCGGGTGCCCTCAGAGAGGAGGGAGGATGGTTTTCCCTGCCCCTGGTCCTCTCCCCTTCCACAATCACCACTCTGCTTTGAGTGTTTATGTCCTGGGAATCCAAATAAGATTTCACTTTATGATGACCCAGTGAGCTAGTCTCTCAGGTACCTTTTCCAAACAGAATTGGTATCATTTCCATGTGAATTGGCCACGTGTCACTTCCTAACATCACCTGGGCTTCTCTGGGTTGTCTGGTGCACCAGGGAGCACCGAGTACTCTATAGCCTCACTCAGCAGACGATCCCAGCAAGCGCAGCTGCTTGGGTGCATTTGGTGAAATATGAGCCACAGGAATTTCTAGACACCTTAGAGCTTAGGTTTTTAACGAGAAAGTGATGGTTATTGCACAATGTGCTAGCTGAACACAAGTGATTTCCTTCCCCTCCAAGTGTCTCCAGAAGACCAGCATCATGTTGGGGCTTGATGGGAACACAGACTCTTAACTACCTCCTTATCCCCAAGCTGCTGAATCAGAGTGTTACCTCCTCAAAAATCCCCAGTGACGGTGAGGGTAGTAAAGGTTAGGCAGTACTGGTGCCAAGGGCAGTTCTGTAGCCTGAACTTCAGCCCTTGTCTCCAAGCACAGCTCTAGCGTCTGCCTTCTCCTCCTGGCAATAAATATGTAAACAAGCAAACCGTTGCCATCGACAGGACCCTGATTTATGATCACCTCACGTGTGTCCGGGTAGAACCATGCTCCATAGGGTTTTCACTGGTTGATTTTTGGGAAGTAGCTTGCCAAGGCCTTTCTCCCAAGACACCTATGGTGGACTTCAACGTGCCACCTTTCAGTTAGTGGCCAAGCACATTAGCTGGTGGCTGTGGTGGTGGGAGTTGATTGATTCCAACTCACAACTTGATTCCAACTCACAGTGACCCTGTGTACAACAGAATGAAACACTACCCGGTCTTGCACCCTCCTCCCCATCGTTCTTCTGTTTGAGGCCCGAGTTGTAGCCATTGCGTCACCCCGTCTTACACTGACCGCTATCTCCCTTCACCATGGTTTCTGTTATTCTTTCCCCTAGAGGGGGGAGGGGGTATCATGTGTCAATCATTGCGATTGGTTTCCCTTCCTCCCCCTTCTTCCTACTTTACCCCTACCCTTCTGGTATCCCTACTCCCATTTCTGTTCTTGAGGGGTTTATCTGACCTGCATTCTATGTGGTGAGCGCTTTATCTGTACCAGTGTACAGGTTCCGGTCTAGCTGGAAGTGGAAGGCAGGATAGTAGGGGTGAGGAAGCCTCAAGGAACCAGAAGAATATTGTGTGTTTCATCGGTGCTATACTATATCCTGGTTGATTCATCCCTTCCTTGTCACCCTTCTGTGAGGAGATGGCCCATCATCTACAGATGGGTTTTGGGTCCCTGCTCATACCCCCCTCATTCTCAACAATATGTTTTTGTTTGTTTGTCTTGGGTCTTCTGATGCCTGTTACTTGATCCTACCAATACCACGTGATCACACAGACTGGTATGCTTATTCCATATGGGCTTGTTGCTTCTCTGCTAGATGGGCGCTCCTTTAACTTCAAGCCTTTAAGGACCCAGACGCTATGTCTTTTGATGGCGGGGCACCATCAGCTTTCTTTACCACATTTGCTTATGCACCCACTTTGTCTTCAACAATTGTGTCAGAAAGGTGAGCATCACAGAATGCCAGGTTGTTAGAACAAAGTGTTCTGGCATTGAGGAAGGGCTCAAGCAGAGGTCCAAGATAGTGGATGAATCTGTTGACTCTTGATCTTACGTCTGTTATTCTTTAATGCAATTTCACCAGTTCTAAACTTCAATCTGAGGATGTTACTTTGGAAGTAACATCATTTGACATGCTTTGAATGAAACATCACTTCAAAGCAAGGATGTTACTTTGAGGACGAAGGTGCACCTGACCCAAACCATGGCGTCCTCCATTGCACCATATACATGTGAAAGTTGGACATTAAATAGGGAAGACAACAGAAGGATCCATGCATTTGAATGGTAGTGCTGGAGGAGAATATTGAAAGTATCATGGACTGCTAGAAGGACTAACTAATCTGCATTGGAAGAAGTAAAGCCATGGTGCTTCTTGAAGGCAAGGATAGAGTATTCCTTAGAGAAAAGACTTCATCTTATATATTTTGAACATATTGTCAGGAGACACCAGGCCCTGGAGAAAGACATCATATTTGGTAAAGCGGGGGTTGGGGGGCAGCAAAAAAGCAGAAGGTCCTCTACAAAATGGATTGACATGGTGGTTGCATCAATGGGCTCAGGTACGGGAATAATTGTGAGGATGGGGCCGTGTTTAGTTCTGTGGTGCACAGGGTCGCTAGGGGCCAGAGCCGACTTGAAGCTACCTAACAACTCGTTTCAGTCCAAGGAGTCCTGGGGGGGGGGCCTAGTAGATTACTACAAATTCAGCAGCCCAAATCCAGAAGGCCACCACAGAAAGATAAAGATTTCTGTGCCCGAAAAGTTTGACAGCCTCAGATTTCCAAACTCTACTCGGTCTATAGGGCCTCTATGAGTCAGACTCACCTCAATGGCAGTAAGTTTCAATGCTGCTGAAAGAGTGCTCATTTCATCCTGTCTTCAGAGTGGAGTCCCAACTTTTGGAGCTAAAGATGTAGTTGAGTTTAGCTTAAGCAGCATTCCCCAGGGAATTGGAAGATACATGCCGAGAGATTTACAAATAGAGGGGTTTCACAAGCTCATGTTTCTGGACAGTCTTTAAAGGACTTTATAGCAAATGATTCTCCCTAGAAATGTACTTTAAAGGCCCCATCAGCAGAGAGGGCGATGGGCATTGCACAGCACATGCCCCGCCACTGAGCCAGAACAAGATGATCAATGTGACCCAGGCATAGCATGTTATCTGAGCACAGGAGAAAAGCGGCAATGAAGGTTTAATGGGGTGTGTTTACAAAAGTTTTCTTTTTTTTTAAACCAGTGCCAATATATACAATGAACAGTCTGTATATTTATACACTCTAAAGTGGAGTCTAAGTTACTTTTATGGCAAACACATGGAAACTCGTTGTACTTATAAGATTTGGGGTAATCTTTCTCTAGGCTTTTCTTTTGGTGGCTCCACTCTCATTGTTAGCCAAATCAGAAATGATAGCATTGAGACATTTTACCCATGCTCTTAGTGGTTACAGGTTGGGCTGCTAACCTCAGGGTCAACAGTTCAAAACCACTAGCCACTCCTTGTGAGAAAGATGAAGCTTTCTACTCCAATAAAGTTTCACAGTCTTGGAAACCCACCAAGGCAGTTCTTCCCTGTCCAATAGGGTGGGGATGAGTCAGAAAAGACTCGATGGCAGCGAGTTTGGATTTAAACTCAAAGAGTAAAGGAAAACCACTGGACGAGGTCTGTGAAGCTGTACTTCAGCATGGGTGCCCTGGGTGGTGTAATACCCTCGACTGCTAATGGAAAGGTGAGCATTCTGAGTCCATCCAAAAGTGACTTGGAAGAAAGACCTGGCGATCTGCTTCCCCCAAATCAGCCATGGAAAAACCTATGGAGCACAATTCCACTCTGACACAGGTGGTGGCGACAAGTTGGAGTCACCACCGTCCTAAGCAGGAGTATTGAGCATGTAATGAAAAGGCAAAAGAAATGCTTCTGAGATCCTAAGCAAAATAGCCCAGCTGCGTCCTGCAGGGCATCTGCTGGGCTTAGTGAGCTGCTTAAAAATGTGGATATTACTTAGATTATACGTTAAACTTCTTTACTTTGAAGGCCCTTTGCTTGTGCTCCTGTTTCTGAGTGAGTTTTCTTTGCTAGGACTTGAATTGTTCCACAGTCGGCAAACTCATAATAAATATGAGACCGTTACACACCAGCTTCAAAAAACAATTCCGGGCATTTGGAACCAAGGACAATGTCTCGTACTGGGAGAGCCTATAATGGAGAATCATCAGTCCCCAAAGCTACAGACCCACAGCCATCAAGGCCATTCCAACTCACAGCGAGCCTGCAGAGCTGCCCCTGGGACGGTCGATCTTGATGAGAGTACAGAGCCTCTTCTTTCTTCCGCAGAGCAGCTGGCGCTTTCAAATGGCTGACCTTGCAGTGAGCAGCCCAGCTCAAAACCACTATACCAGTCGGGCCAGGGGCCGCCAAGTCAACGCCAACTCAGCAGGTAAAACTGTGTACCACTACAAGTAAAACTGAGCCCCACAGGGTTGTTAGTGGTGCATCTAGATTGCCTAGCCTTTCTTCCAGTGTCCCGTTAAGTAGACAAACTGCAAATCTTTGGCTTAACAGCTAAGCACCTTACCTGTTGGGACAACCCAAGGGTTCCAAGGAGACGTTAAGCACTCTGATTCTCAACACTCTTCCTACCTGTAGCCCTTTCTACCCACTCTGCCCTTCCCTCCCTCTGGAGGCCCACACAGATGTTCCAGGCTGGGTCGGGGCTGCCTGTACCATCGCCCAGCTCAATCAGTCAGCTCCTCTTGCATTTTTCTGTGAGAAGTAATCCCCTCCTTGCCTCTCCCTCCCAGCAATGAAGAAACAGTGTTAGGGAGGTTGACGATCCTTCTACAGACAGAGTCCATGAGTACAAGAATGGGGACTGAAATGTAAATCTAGAATTCCTTTTTCCCCCCTCTCTCTCCCTCCACACACATCACACACACACACACACACACACACACACACACACACACACACACACACACCCCACACAGTTGGCTGGTTCATAAAACATCTGGATAATATAAACTGAACAAACTTTAACATGATTTATTTTTTCGTAGTGTAGAATAGGGCGTAGATATATGTTTTTTTAAATGACAGCATAATAAAATGCTGTGATTAAGAGCTGATTCATGGTCGTTTAAAATAAGTTCCTTTAGCAGAGCCAATCAGTGATGCTAACGTTACCTACACGTCCTACTGGAATGGCCAAGAAGTTTGAGACATGACGCCCAGAAGAAGAGACTAAGATTTCGACCAGAAAGCCTTTTATAGCTTGAAAAATTCGTTCTTAAAAATATATTTTTTGCACAAGAATTGGACAAGGAAAATTGGCCCTGAGGATAAGATAAAAACAAAACAAAACGAAATCCCTGTCGTGGAAAGCTTGCTTTGGAGAGTGGTGATGAGGGTTTGGGCAGCATCCTCCCTACCCCGCCCAGTTGGCAGAGGGGATTGGCTCTGTGGGCCTGGCTGCCTGACTGCGAGGATGGTACAACGAAGGAGGCTGAGGCCCGTGCTCTGTCTGGCCCATTAGAGGCATGACTTTCGTGCTCTAGAAATAATGGGAGTAACCCACTTGCACCTTGGCACGTGGCGCTGCTCATCTACCAATTAAAGGCTAGTTAGGAAGGTTTTTTCCAGAGCATTAGGTTCTGGGAGAGCATCTCATTTGAGAAGCATCACTTACATCTCTTCTCTTTTCCCCTCCTGTGGTTTTTCAGCGCAGCAGGTTTCCGGAGTACCTGGGTCTGTTTGCAGTGGCTCTTCCATTCCTTTGCTTTGGGAAAGCAGCTTGTGCAAATGGCGCTGAGCTAACCTTAGTCTTCCCTAAGCCGGTGCCAATAAAATCGCTAGTGCCGGGCTCTTGTTGTGAGTTGATTTTTTTCCCCCTTCTCATTTGACTCCTATTCTCCAATTCCTGCGTGTTAACCAAAGGCAGGTGAACTGGGGTGAATAGTGTCCCCTCCAAACTCACATCCTTCCTGAAACCTCACAATGTAGCCTTGTTAGGAAACAGAGTCTCTGCAGAGATAAAGGCGAGGTGAACAGGGTGGATCCCAGTCCTACGACTATTGTCCCTGTAACAGAACAAGAGACAGGTGTGATCAGTGAAAGCCAAGGTTGCAAATCTGTACAGATGCAGATAGTCATGTCCCTATCCTGCAGAGCAGCTGGTGGTTTGGCTGCCCAGCACTTTGCCCCAGGGTTCCCGCAACGAGAGCCCAGATGGGTGTGCTGCATCCGCAGGCCAAGGGACACCACGGGCGCCAGCAACACCAGCGCCCAGGCAAAGGCACGCAGCAGACCTTTCTCCTGACCCTGCCAGCACCATGATTTTAGATTGCTGAACTCCAAGTCCAATTTTTTTTAATTGGTACTGTGATTTGGGTGGCAGTCTGCAGAGAATATGAGTGTTCAATTCGACAACCCGTACAGATGCTGTTTTGTGACATGGAGAGCAATCCCCACAATGTAACAGCAGTCTTCCCTTCCTGTCTCTACCTACCTTTTGAACTTTATTCCCCAAAAAGTCTACCCTCTTGCCCTCAGATGGTTTATTGCGATAAAGGCTGCATGTCGCCCTGGTGTTATTATTCACCTTGTGGGTGTGCCTGTTGTTTGGCTGAATGCTGAGCCGTGGGGTGAACGCAGGTCCATGCTGGCAGGGTGATGAAGGGCCATGGTCTCCAGGACTCTAGTGTCGGTCAGAGCAGTAAGTCTGGCCTTTATTATGGTTTTGAATTTTGTTCCATATCGTTTCTCACTCTATCCAGGACGCTCTGTTATTATCCCCTTCACAAGACTCAGCAGTAGGAGTTGGACACCATCTAGTTTTTCTGTTCTTAGACTCTTGGAGTCTGAGATTAGCATCGTCTATTAGTCCTTTGGGATACTTGTTTCCTTGTATTTTTCATTCTTCTTTGTTCTAGACAGAGAAAGACTAATAGTTGGACCTATGAGGTCAAGCTGGTTAATTGCATTACCTAGATCATCTGGAGCTTTACTGAGTTTTATTTTCTAGTTGGATTAACACTTTGCTGACTAGCTATTTCTAGCCAAATGTAGCTCCTGCAGCTAGCTTCTATAAAGACTTATCTTACTCTCAGGCTTACAAACCGCATAAAGTAAGTGCAAAATCGAGTTACCTGGTGAGAGGTAGCAATGTTTGGGCAGGAATACATGAGTATATTGGTAACCAATCAGAAAAGCCTCCTACTATTCTTATAGAGATGTTTATTTCTCCTTTCAATTATGTTAAAGTATAATCTATGTATTTGGAGGTACTTTCCTTGTGTATGGAGATACTTATTATAGTTATGTCTTTTCATAGGATTGACCCTTTATCCATAATGTCCTTCCTTGTTTCTTATAGCTGATTTTGCTATAATGTCAATTTTACCAGAAATTAATTAATAATGCCACTTTATTGGTTCTTATTTATATTTGTGTTCAAAGCGTATGGGGGGTATCCACACCCCACCCCTACCCCCACCCCCCACCCCATAAAAAGGAAAAAAACTCCACTGGGCAGAGTTTTCGCAGTACACCTTTCTCCCACTAGGTGAGCATTCAGCAAATTGCTCTGAGTTTGTGTACCCAGTGGCATCGCTTGGGAATGTTCTCTCTGGTCACAGTGAATTTTTTCGTAAAAAGTTTTGCTCAAACCTCATTTTCTGTGATGACCAATTTAAGAGAAAAGCCTGTGGCTGTGAAATTTTGTTACCTGTTTGGGGAAAATTCCATAGAAGCTTACAGGGGCAATGCTATAGGAAAAACTCAAGTGTATGAGTGGTTTTCTCGCTTCAAAAAAGGTGAAATATAGGTTGGTGACAAATCTCATTCTGGATGCCCATCAACTTCCTGAACAGATGAAATGTCCACAAAAGTCATGCATTTGTGCTTGAAGACCAAGGGTGGACACTGAAGACATAGGGAAGTTATCTGGACTCTCTTGGATCTCGGTTCAGCAAATTTTAATGGAAGATTTGGAAATGAGAAGTCACTGTGAAATTTGTGCCTCGGGCTCGGACTGAGCAGGGAAAATAGTGTCGAGTGGAAGCCTGCCGTGCTTTGAAAGAACAGCTCTGAGCGATCCATACTTTTCCCAAGGTCATGGCTGGTGATGAGACATGTGCTGTTCCGATGACCCTGAAAGCAAGCATTAATCAAGCCAGTGGAGGACGCCCTCTTCAGTCACCACATCCTCCAAAAGTTCGTCAAGTGAAATCAAAGGTCAAGATGATGCTCATTTGTTCTTTTGATGTGAAGGGGATAGTGCATTAGGAGTTGATTCCACCGGGCCAGAGTGTTAATCGAGCTTTGTAGTTAGAGGTTCTGCAAAGATGTATAACAGTGTGTGACAGAAAAGATCTGCTTTGTGGCAGATGGGAGACTGGTTTTGCCACCACAACAGTGCAGCCATCTCATTGCACCAGTTTTGGGCAAAAAAACAGCTTGTCTCTCTTGCCCCATGCACCTGACTCACCTGACCTTGTCGTGTGTGACTTCACTTTGTTCCCACAAATGAAGAGGGACATGAAAGGACAGTGATTTGATGGCATAGAAGAGGTAAAGAAAGAAATAAGGGAGGTGTCAGCCATCCAGATGAGTTTGAGAAATGTTTCCAAGAATGGAATTGCAGATTTGACAAATGTATTAAGTGAAATGGAGAGTTAATTGAAGGTGATAGGGTTGTTTTATATATAAAAAATTATACACATAGCTTTGAAAAAGATCCCATTTTGGGGGTGGAGGTAGCCCTCATCTGTATCTCTTACAGATAGCATGCTCATAGGCTGTGTTCTTTTACCTATTCTGTTACTCTGCATCCTGAGTGGCACATTTGATCAATTTATACTTAGTGTTAATTATTGATAGGTATGAATTTGTTATTAGCTGTATCCCCTCCAGCATTTTTGTGATATTAATGTTTCCATGTTTCATATAATTTTCTGTGTTGAGTTAATTTTGGTTACAGATTTTAACATAAAAATTTTCTTCACTGCTGTTGTTTACTGAATTTTTTAAAATTGGGAGTGAACACATATATTATCTCATTCCATAGTTCAATCACACGAAGCATCATTGAACAATTGCTGCCACAATCACAGATATTATTCTCCTTCCTGGACTTCTACCACCAGCTCCCTTTTACTGTGCCCCCTCCCCCACCACTTTGCTCCCCCAGAAACCATTGTTGTACTTGTTGTCTCTATCCGTTCATCAATCCTGAGTTTCATATACCAAAAAAAATAAAAACATATAACATAAGTTCAAGAGGAGGGGATCAACTGACAGGTTTGACCTGTTCAAGTCAGGTTTTTCTCTTTGACCTTCTATACTCATTTCTCTACTGCACTTTGTTTAGTAACCACTTTCCTCCTACCCCTCGTTTATGGACATAGGGAAATCACCGGAGGCTTCTTTCCTATGCGGTTCCCACAAATATGTCTCGGCTCCCACTGTCATCCATAGCCTTCTGGATTCTCACAAGTTAGGCTCTATTATTAATCCCTTCTCCAATTTTGGATTATATATATCCTTCGGTGACTGATGTTGGTGTGCTTCTTCCATGTGAACTTAACATCTCACTCAGATGGCTGCTTGTTTGGAAACAAGCCTATAAGACCCCAAACACTATTTTATTTGATAGATGAGCGCTATCTAATTTCTTTGCTACATTTTTCTATACTACCCATATCTTCTCTGTTCCCTTCCTGAGGGTGATTATTGATCGGGGCCATAATGTAAGAATTAATTGTTCTTAAGTTGAAGCTAAGATTTCATGTAAGCCCAAAACCTATTCCTGGAACTATCTTTTGTTGTTGCTATTGTTTTATCTGCCTTTGGTCCCTCTCAAAACCTCCTTGTTAATTTATGGTAGAGAGTTTTATCATCTCCTTTCTCTTTATCATGGCGAAAAGGCCTATTAATTTTCTTTGAGGTTTTCCTGTAACTTATTACCTTCCCAAGTTGAAAACAATACATTCTGTCTTGATATCATCTTGACTTCCTCCCTATTTGAAAGTTCTGTAACTACACTTTTTATTCCCTCTTCCTGCTTTGTAGTTGTCACTACTTTCCAATTGACATTTTTTGTTCCCTGCTTTCAATATTGCTGGTTTGTTTTATTTTATTTTTATATACTATTATATCTAGATTGATCTGATTTATAAGTGATATTGTCCTGTGTTTACCTCAGGTTGTTATCTGTCATTGTTTGTTCTCTGTCAAAATGATTGCAAGGTTGGTTTGGCTTTTATAAATTCCTTTAATTTCTACTTCTTTGGAAATACCAGGGTTCTATATGCAAGGTCAGTGTGGTAGTTACATAATCTGTTGTCAAGTTGAGTATTAAGATTGAAGGACTGAAGTCTGTATGATCACGAGCTGATGAAGGGGATCAGGTATCAGGCATCAAAGAACAAAAACCATCATTGTGTGCTCACCTTCCTGATATGATCACTGAAGACAAATGGATGCATAAGCAAATGTGGTGAAGAAAGCTGACGGTGCCTGGCTATCAAAAGATATAGCACCTGGGATCTTAAAGGCTTGAAGGTAAACAAGTGGCCATCTAGCTCAGAAGCAACAAAGCCCACATGGAAAAACCACACCAGCCTGTGTGATCAAGAGGTGTCAAAGGGATCAGGTATCAGGCCTCAAGGAACAAAATAATCATATACTTCTGAATGAAGGGAAGTGCAGATTGGGGACCCGAAGACCATCTTTAGGCAACTGGACACCCCCTTATAGAAGGGTTGTGGGAGGAGACGAGCCAGTCAGGGTGCTATGTAGCAACGATGAAACGTACAACTTTCCTCTAGTTCTTAAATGCTTCCTCTTCTCCCCTCTCCCCCACCTGCCAACAATCATGATCCCAATTCTACCTTACAAATCCCGCTAGACCAAAGGATGTACACTGGTACAGATAGGAACTGGAAACACAGGGGATCCAGGACAGATGATCCCTTCAAGACCAGTGGTGAGAGTGGCAATACTGGGAGGGTGGAGGGAAGGTGGGGTAGAAAGGGAGAACCAATGACAAGATTCTACATATAACCCCCTCCCTGGGGGATGGACAACAGAAAAGTGGGTGAAAGGAGACACCGGACAGTGTAAGACATGACAAAATAATAATAATTTATAAATTATCAAGGATTCATAAGGGAAGGGGAATGGGGAGGGAGGGGGAAAATGAGAAACTGATACCAAGGGCTCAAGTAGAAGGCAAATGTTTTGAGAATGATGATGGAAACAAATGTACAAATGCGCTTGACCCATGGATGTATGTATGGATTGTGATGAGAGTTGTACAAGCCCCCAATAAAATTATTTTTTTTAATAAAGAGTGAAGGGGTGGAGTTTAGCCTGTCAATCAGGTCCCAGCTTGATGACCTCATTTGGAAGCTTTAAGGAGATAAATAACTCACTGGAGGCAGGATACAAGCTCACTCCCTGTGAGACATTTTGCTGTTGAAAAGTCACATGGAGAGAAGCTGATGGGTCCAGAGGCCTGGAGCTGAGGACTCATGTGGGACCCATACCAGCTCTGAGATGCTTACACCGCCATTAGATCCACAAGACCTTCCATCCACTGGCCTGTGATCTTCCTGTATTCTGTGTCACTGTATGTGTTTCATGAGTCTGAAGAGGACTTTATAGATTGATATCACACATACGAGCTAATATTGGACTTGTGGGCTTGGTCTAGACTAGGCCGGGATGTTTTCTCAATATTCAATTGCTCATGTACATAAAGCTCTTTCTTATACACATATGAGTGTCTCTGAACTTGTTTCTCGAGTCTACCCGGACTAGCATAGTCAGTAATTCAAAGCCATCAGCTGTTCTGCAGGAGAAAGACAAGGCTTTCTATTCCCCTTATGAGTTAAAGTCTTGGAAACCTACAGAGACATCTCTACCCTCTCCTACATGGTCACTGTGAGTCAGCGTTGACTTCATGGCAGTGAAGTTTTCTAAGTTTATTTGAGGGACAATATTGCTAAATGTATGATTTTTGCTAGCTATTTTCTTTCTCAACTGCATGGTTTCTGCTAAGAAGTCAGAAGACTTACTGCTTCTCCTTTGTAGACGACTTTTCATTTTCCCTGAGATGCTTTCAGGATTTGTTGTTGTTGTCCTTTGTTTTGGAAAGTTTGATATTGCTCTGTCTTGATATTTTCTTTTGAGTTGGTTAGTGTATGAGCAAGTGTTAGTTTGGGTAACGTGTTTTGTTTTGTTTTGTTTGTTAAATGAATAGCCTCTTGTCTTTCATGATACTAAGATATTGGGAAAGTTTTCTTTAACAAATCTTTGGTGAATTTCTTAGTGATTTTTTTTGGGGGGACTGCAAGGAGGAAACACTTTCCCCATTCGGGAAGGCTAAACACACGTAAGGTATTTCTCTTAATAGTGTCCCGTAGAATTCCTAGGCTTTCTTCATATTTTTTTAGATTTGTTCGGTTTAATTGTTCCTCTAATAGATTTGTATTAAACAATTTCTCTTCAATTTTGCTTCATCTGTCTTCTATTTACTAGATTGTACTTCTTTGCTTTACCAATGACTTGTCTATTTCTGAAATTTTAGTATAAAATCGTTGGGACTTCTATTTCCTGTCTTTGTTTGGTTTCCAATTATCTATGTTTTTTAACTTGTTTTTATGTATTTCCTGACTTCTAGAGGTTTTCTTTCTGTGCTTTCATTTATTTATTTTTCTGATTTTCTTGTTTTCTTTGTTTACCTTTCATTGCTTTCTTTTTTTCCCCACATGTCTTTTTATTTATTAAGCCAGATACATTTAAAAATTTTTCTGCTGCATACAAAACGGCCTGCTTGAAGTTCTTTCTTCCCATTGTGGTTCACTGCTGAAGCTCTAATCCGTTTGTTGGGATGAAGGTTCCACTTGCTTCAAAACACTCAATCTTTCGTGCTTCATCACATTTCAAGGCTGTTTTACTCGCAAGATCTACATGGAAGCTGGTGGAAAACCGGACTTATTTAGGAAGTTTCCAGATCCTGGAGAATTTTATAGGAAAGGCGAGTGCCAAAGTCTCCCCACATTGCTCTTGTATGCAGTTGGAGATCAGTGATTGCTTTCTTACTTGCTGAAGCATTTTAAATAGAATTATTTTAAATTCCTTATCAAATATTTCTTCCTGCAGGACCTATTCTGGCCCTGTATTTTGGTCATGTGTTCAGCCATCTTACTCTATTTGTGTATTTGTGTATGATTTGATGTTTTGTGTGTAATTTGGTATTTGTAGTCTCCAAGACATTGTGGTGTTCTTTGTTGATTGTATGTTGTATTGCATTGATATGTTGATTTTATGCTAGTTTGCTTCACTTTGATTTTTGTTTTGTTATCCAGGCAATGAGGTGAGCATGTTACTCTAGTTGCTAGTTTAGAATCACTGAGTCACTCCTCACCTGTCTCTGAGTGGATTTGCTAGTGGGTAGAAATGTGGGCACAAGTTTCTAATCTTTGGTCAGATTTATCAGCTGAAGTCAGGTTGCGTGGGTGTGGGCCAACCCTTTACCCATGACCCAGTGGTCCTGCAGTGGGTGGTGATACTTAATAGTGAGTGGAATGGCAGGTCTGATGGGTATAGCTTTGTAGAGTTGATAGTTTCTCACTAATGAGGGACAGAAAGGCAGGATAAGAGAAATATAAAAAATAAAATTTTAAAGTGGAGGGAAGAAGGAAGAATAATAATAATGATAATAAATATGACACGCCACCAAACAAAGGACAGCAGGAGAGCACATCTGGAACTGGAGAGAGAAGAGGAGCAGTTACCACTGCAGTTGCAGGACCACAGGTGCAGGGACTCTGCAGAAGTGTCAGAAGCAGGCGTTGCCAGCTGTGACGACAGAATGAGTGTAGTGCCTGACCTCCGAGAGGGCGCACCACTGTGGTGGGTTTTGTGTCAATTCGGAGGAGCTAAGATTCTCAGTGGCAGTAAAGGCCTAGTAATTCCCCATGAGGTGATGTAGCACCGTGTAACCAACTCCATCATGAGCTCTGCTATGAGAAGCCACTCAGTTGAAAAAAGATTGGAGTGAATGCAACCCCATTACTCAGGTCACAGCCCTGGTGCCATTGAAGGAAGTTCCCTATGTGTGTTGTATACTTCCTATGTAAATGGACATTATGGAAGAGCTTGCTTGCCTTTCTTGCTGGGTCTGGGACCTGCATATGACTCATTGACCTCTGGGTTTTGGACTTGAGCCAACAGCCTGACATATTGCCTGTCGATCCTGGGAGTCATTAGTAGCCTATCTTCTGACCTGCCATCTGACTGACTCACCTTAGATTCATTTGCCTCTGCAGCTTCCAAAATGTGGTATTCCTTCCAATATTGGGTTCCTTAGGAGACACCTCCAGCTTAACACCAGGCTGGCCCATTGGCTTGGAACCTGCCTGAACTCAGACTGGACTTGCCCACTTCCACAACTGTTTGAGTCATTTTTTTATATAAAATTTCTGTGTGTGTATGTGTGTGTGCTCGCACATGTATGTGTGTCTGTGTGAGACTGGTTTAGCTACTTATAGAGAAAAAAGAAAAACCAGACTCATTGCTGTGGAGTCAATGCTGGCTCATAGTGATTCCCTTTGAGTTTCTGAGACTCTGTTTACGAGAGTAGAAAGTCCAGTCTTTCTCCCTCAGAGTTACTGGTGGTTCCAAACTGCCAATCATTGCAGACTAATCTGTAACCACCACACCATCAACTCTCGAGAACCTAGCCGAAAACAACCATTGACTTCACAGGTGGGAGGGGCAAGAGCTATGGTCCTGGAAATGGCAAGGGTCATGAGCTCACTCTGCAGGAGGGCACACCACTTATTGTGGAGACCACGGTTATGTAATACATGATGTGTCAGGTTGTGTCCTACAGAGGTCTGAGGTGGCAGCTAGCTGTGTGGCACTCAATCTGCCAGACTGTGTACTTCAGGCCTTTGGGAGAGTGGAGTAGCAAGTGGGGGAAGCAGGGAGGGGAGAGGAGAGGAGGTGGGTTAGACAGAAAACCAGTTAGGGGGTTGGACTTCTGGTCACTGGAGATTTTATGGCTTAAGGAGGGAGACCACATCTCCCTGGTTACCAGTCACTGAGCACCTACTAGGCTCTGTTGTAGGCCTGGAACAAGCAGTTTATATATATATATATATATATATATATATATATATATATATATATATATATATATATATATATATATATATATATACTATTCTCACAGAGTTTATACTTTAAGATAAGGTTTCTCAACCTGGATGCCATTGACATTTGGTTTTATATAATGCCTCATTGTGGGAGGCTGACCTGTGCACTGCAGGATTTAAGCAACATTCCTGGTCTAGATTCTCTAGATGCCAGGAGCATGCCCAATTGTGACTAAATCCCTTCAGATCTTGCCCAATGTGTGGCTGAGATCTTGCTCTTGGGCAAAATCACTCTCTATTGAGAGTCATGGATCTGATAAGAAACCCAGACAATAAAAGCTATCGAAAGAGGAAAAATAAAACAGGGGCTAGGTAAAGGGAGGAGTCCTGGCATAGTGGTTATGTGTTGGGCTGCTAACTGGAAGGACAGCAATTCAAAATCACAGTCACTCCTAGGGAGAAAGACAGGGATCTCCACTTCCTACCTTGTCCTACAGGGTCACTATGAGTTGGCATCAACTCAATGGCAATGAGTTTGGTTTTGGGAGTGCTGAGAGGAAACATGAAGTACGAGCAGGAAGTGGGACAAGTGATATAACATTGAGAGGATTTCAATCAATGAGATGAAACCAAATTGTTGCAAACCTATTCTGCCTTGTAAGCCTTCACACAATTCACAAATAACATTTTCTTTTAAAACATCTATGTAGGAGCATGGGTAATGATCACTTTAAAGCAAGGCTAAGAATGTGAGGGTGTAGGCAAACTAGATTAATGGAAATAGGATAATCAGAAAAAAATCATAAGAATTGTTCACACATTGTCAAGAATGTGGAGGACTTGTATAGAGATTGTTGAATGGGAACATAAAATGCTGTGTAAACCTTCACCAAGAACACAATAAAGTGATGTAAATAAAGAAATAAGCTTACTGGAAAACAACATGTGGGGAAGTCCTGGAGAGGGTCCATGCTGTTAGCAAAATTCTTTCACAGCTGTAGGCATTTGTATTCTCTCATTGTAGGAACTGTGTGAATTCATTCCCATTGACCTCTACTTTGCCAAGCTTGATGTTCTTTTCTAGTGATTAGCCTCTCCGAATGACGTGTCCAACAAGTCAGAGTCTTACCATCTTTGCTTTTAAGGAAATTCCAGTTGTCATTCTACACCTGATTTGTTTGTTCTTTTGGCAGGTCACATACATACAATATTCTTCTCCACTCTACAGTTTCAAAACTAAACTCACTTCCATCAAGTCCATTCCAATTCCTAGAGTGAACCTCTAGGACAGAGTAGAATTAGCCCTGTAGGTTTCCAAGGCGATCTTCACCGAAGTGCCAAGCCTCATCTTCCTCCTGTGAAGTGCCTGGTGGGATACCAAACTGTTGACCTCGTGGTTAGTGTCTAACTCAACATGTAGCAGCTAGCTCAACGTGCAATTAACTGCACTACAAGGGCTCACTTAACAGCTAGTATGTATCAATTCTTCTCCCATCTTCATTATCCAACTTGTGCGTGCAAGTACGGTGCTGGAAAACACCTGGCTTGGCTCAAACACCCATTTATTTTCATTTTTTAAAGTGACATCTTTGCTTTTTTAAATTTGAAAAAGCCTTTTTCAAGATGATTTTCCTTGTAGAATACCTCACTTGATTTCTTAAAAGACAAGAACATGACAGAATAAAAAATTTAAGTTCAATGGCAGATTTCCCCCCCTCAAATTTGTTGAAACCTATAAATCTCTATTGATTAAAAAAACTCAACAAAATCAAAGATGAATAAATACCCCCAAAACATCACATTCTGTTTCCTATGCCAAATCCTATACATCACAAATTCTTTTAACCTAGTGATAGAGAAAAGATGATACACATAAGAAACAGAGGAATAAAAATAAAAATTTCCATAAACTTTTTGTCTGTAGCAAGCAAACTAGAAAGAAAATTGAATGACATAATTAAAATGCTTTAGACCAAACAAAAACTACCTGTCAACTTACAATTCTGTACTCAGTGAAAAAATATATATATTATTATTATTATTTTATTGGGGACTCATACAACTCTTATCGCAATCCATCCAAACATCCATCCATTGTGTCAAGAGCATTTGTACATTTGTTGCCATTATCATTTTCAAAACATTTTCTTTCTACTTGAGCCCTTGGTATCAGCTCCTCATTTTTCCCTTCCTTCCCTCATGAGCCCTTGATAGTTTATAAATTATTATTATTTTTTCATATCTTTCACGGACCGATGTCTCCCTTCACCTACTTTTCTGTTGTCCATCTCCCTGGGAGGGGTTTATAGGTAGATCACTGTGATTGGTTTCCCCTTTCTCCCCCCACCTTCCTCTTCCCTTCCTGGTATGACTGCTCTCAATATTGGTCCTGAGGGGTTTATCTATCCTGGATCCCCCGTGTTTCCAGCTCCTATCTGTACTCATGTACATTCTTTGGTCTAGCCTGATTTGTACGTTAAAATTGGGATCATGATAGTGGAGGAGGGGAGAAAGGATTAAAGAACTAGAGGAAAGCTATATGTCCCATTGTTGCTATGCTGACCCCTGACTGACTTGTCATCTCCCTGCGACACTTCTCTAAGGAGATGTCAAATTGCCTACAGATTGGCTTTGGGTCTCCACTCCACACTCCCCCTCATTCACATTGATATGATTTTTTGTTCTGGATCTTTGATACCTGATCCTATCGACACCTCGTGATCACACAGGCTGGTGTGCTTCCATGTGGGCTTTGTTGCTTCTCAGCGAGATGGCCGCTTGTTTATCTTCAAGCCTTTAAGATGCCAGATGCTATATCTTTTGATAGCCGGGTACCATCCGCTTTCTGCACTATATTTGCTTATGCACCCACTGAAAATCTGTTTTAAGTGATGGTGTAAGATAGACTTTCCACAAAAAAAGAAAGGTGGTTAAATTCATGGCCCATCTTGAAGATAAACAAGCGGCCATCTAGCTCAGAAGCAAAAAAGCCCACATGGAAGAAGCACACTAGCCAGTGCGATCACGAGGTGCCAAAGGGATCAGGTATAAGGCATCATGCAAAAAAAAAAAAAAAAGAATATGTGTGTGTATGTATATATATATATGTGTGTGTGTGTGTGTGTGTATGTATATGTATATATATATATACCACATTGAATGAAGGGGGAAGTGCAGAGTGGAGACCCAAGGCCCAAGTGTCGGCCACTGGAGATCCCCTCATAGAGGGGTTTAGGAGAGGAGATGGGTCAGTCAGGGTGCAAGGTAGTACCGACGAAGAGCACAGCTTTCCCCCAGATCCTGGATGCTTCCTCCCCCCAACTACCATGATCCGAATTCTACCTTGCAGGGCTTCATAGGGCAGAGGTTGTACACTGGTACATATTAGGGCTGGAGGCACAGGGAATCCAGGGTGGATGATACCTTCAGGACCAAGGGTGTGAGGGGCGATGCTGGGAGAGTGGAGAGTGAGTGGGTTGGAAAGGGGGAACTGATTACAGGGATCCACATGTGACCTCCTCCCTGGGAGAGGGACGGCAGAGAAGGGGGGGAAGGGAGACTCCGGATAGAGCAAGATATGACAAAATAACGATGTATAAATTACAAAGGGCACATGAGGGAGGGGGAGCGGGGAGGGAGGGGAAAAAAAAGAGTACCTGATGCAAAGGGCTTAAGTGGAGAGCAAATGCTTTGAGAATGATTGGGGCAGGGAATGTATGGATGTGCTTTATGCAATTGATGTATGTATATGTATGGATTGTGATAAGAGTTGTATGAGTCCCTAATAAAATGTAAAAAAAGAAAAGGGAAGAAAAAAAAGAAAGAAAAGAAAATGATTAGGGCAAAGAATGTACAGATGTGCTTTATACATTTGATGTATGTATATGTATGGACTGTGATAAGAGTTGTATGAGCCCCTAATAAAACGTTTAAAAAAAAATTCATGGCCCACAACCTTAAGAAAGCCTTTCATGGACTCACTTCAGCAGCATATGGACTAAAATTGGAATGACACAGAGAAGATTAGATGCACCAAGATGACATGCAAATTCCTGATGTGTTCCATATTTTTTTAAAAAGAAAGCTTTTCAAGTGGAGGGGGAATGATAACTTATGTCAGCATGAAAAACAGCAACAACAATAAAACAAAGAGAAATAGCTAATAAACCAATCCTGGAGATTGTTAAAAACAATTCTAATAGCACCCAACTTATCTAATAGGAGATATGAAAGAGAGAGGGAAATGAGAATAAGAACGGATGGGATCATAGAGAGGAGTTAGAAACACTATCTTGAAACCAGGCCACATCAGTAATTACTATTTAGATAAAAGAAAACCACTGAGTGGATTCTGACCCACAGGGGTCCTGTCTAGAGTTTCCAAGGCTGTAGATCTTCATGAGAGCAGACAGACTCATCCTTCTCCCAGAGAAGCTGGTGGGTTTGAGTCAGAGACCTTCCAGTTAGGCATTTCACAGCTTACCACCCAGAGCCACCAAGGTTTCTCACTAATTATTGCATGAGATGTAAATGGCCCCAAATGGTAGAGATTTCCATACTGGATTAAAAAGCAAGACCCAACTCCATGTAGCTAGAAGAAATATACTTCACATATAAATGTATGCTAGGTTAGAGCAAAAGAATGGGAAACTATAGACCAGGCACACAGTCCCTTAAGAAAGCTAACGTGGTGGCATAAATATCAGGGAAAAGAGACTTCAGGGCAAAGGATGTTAGTATGAACAGAGAGGGATATTTAATAAGAAGTTTGTCTCAATACACTTAATAACAGGTCTGTACGATTCATGAAACAAAAACTCATACAATTCAAAGGAAAACACATTTCAAATTTTATGGAAGGCAGCTAAAGTAGTACTTAGCAGTAAATTTGTAACTTTAAGTGATTACCCAAGAAATGAAGGAGGAAGGCACACTACTTTTCTGTTCACTTTAATAGGATGATGTTACTCCCATCTGTTTCCCCTCAAGAAACAGACAAACACGCCACATGACCAGAAAGCTACAGATAAATACACTTCATGAACACAGAACACAGAATTCTTTAAATATATATATATATATATGCAAGACAAATGAAGAAAGAGTTTTAAAAGATCATATCTTCTAATTGATGTTTATTCCAAAATAGTTTGACATTTGAAAATAAATATAATTCACCATATTAGCAGGAGAGGCGTCATTGTAGCTTCTCTAAAGATGTAGTGAATGTGACTCACAAAATTCACCACCCATTTATAGTTTTAAAACAGACAAATAAAAAGCTCTCAATGCACTGCAGAGAGGAAAACTTCCTCAATCAGATTGAATGGCACCGACGTGACATCACAGCTAACATCCTGCTCCCTGGTGAAAAGCTGCATTCTATATCCTCAATATCGAGAACTAAGCAGGCACGTACTCTCTCATAACTTCTATTCAATCCTGCACAGGCGATCCTAGCCAGCGCAAAGCAAGTAAAGACATGAAAGGTGCTCAGTCTGGGCAGGAAGAGGCCAAACTGTCTTCATTCACCTATGATTGTGTATGCAGAAAATCCTCCTAGAAACGGCAAGTGAATGTAGCAAGGGAGCAGAATATTAAGCCAATATGAAAAAGCAGCTGTTCATGTATGTCCATGTTGGCCGCAAACAGTTACAAGGTGAAATTTTTAAAATATGCCATTAACTGTACCAGTTAGAATCATGGAATATTTGAGGATAAATATAGCAAATTATATGTATGTAGAGTATAGTATGTAGACAAACTGTACTCAGAAAACTACAATATTGCAGAGAGAAATTATAGGAAATCCAAATGAATAGAAAGACATACCATGTCTGTGGATCATAAAATTCAACATTGTTGTCTCTCCTCCCCAGTGTGACCCACAGAATCATTACAGTGCCAGTCAAACTCCCAGGAGTACTTTTTGTAGAAATTGGCAAATACTTTCTAAAATGTACAAGGAAATATAAAGGGACCTAGTAGAGCCCAAACATTTTTGGATAAGATAAACAGAGTTGGATAACTTCCATTGCCTGTTTTCAAGACTTACTAGAAAGCTAGTCTAACAAGGCGGCCTTGGTTTGAAGACAACATTTAAATGTATAAATAGAACCAAGGCCAGAATGAAAGCAACATATTTTTTGAGCAGATAATTGCCACAAAATTGCCAAGACACAATACACTGGCATGGAGAAATGAGCTAACAGAGAGGATGATGGGACCTGGCCAAAGCTGAGCTATGTTGACCCTCTTCCCAGAAGAAAGCAATAGAGGGGACAGCGCTGAAGATATAGGCTGGGGAGAGAGCGGGTCTGTCCAGACAACACAGGAGGGAACTAAGAGGGAAGGAAGGAGAGGGAGAGAACTTCATCCTGGCCCACCAAACCCCAGGGATGACATCCCTGCTCAGAGCAGCCAATGCACAGAGAGGACCATATGGCTGGCCCATCACAAGACAGGACATTCCCTCACTGACACAGCACTACTGGGGTCAGCACTGGAGACGCTGTGTGGAAAGTGAGCCCAATCTGCCCCATGCACAGTGGTGTGAAACCCAACAGGGCAGCAAAGGGAGCAAAGTAACCAAGTCCCCGAGGAATCCTGAAAATACACTTCTGACCTGGGGGACAGGGCTTGGCACCGCATCAGACTTGATGGGCAAACATACATACATAAGGGTCAACAGACAGACCTGGAACTATCTATTGTTTTGTTTCTTGTTTGGTTTTGTTTTTCCTTTTTCTTTTACCCTATGTCTGTCTACATAAGAGAGGCTAGATGAACAATCCTGAGGAAAAAACAATGGGACCAGCGGTTCTGGAGGGACATGGGAGAGGAGGAGCCGGGGAAGCGAGTGGGGAGCCAACAAACTCAGGGATAAGAAAACAACAAGAAATCTAAAATTGATGGTGAGGAGGGCATATAATGCTGGGGGGGGCAGGTGGGAGGTAATTAAGTGCAATGTATCTGAGAGGAATTACTGAGAGCCAAATGGAGAGTGGGCACGATAGTGGGATAGGAGGAAGGTGAAAGGAAATAGAGGAAAGAGTGTAGGAGGCAAGCTCATTATATAGATATAGCCATAGGCATATATATATGTAAATATACTACTAATAATGAAAGAGATAGAGTCCAATGTACATCTATTTATATGTTAAGTATTAAGATAGCAGACAGACTTTGGACCTCTATTCAAGGGACAAGAAGACTTTGTTCTGATAATCTGGCACTCTTTGATACTCATCTTCCCAACACAATCGCTGAAGACAAAATGGGTGCATAAGCAAATGTGGTGAAGAGAGTGGATGGTTTCCAGCTATCAAAAGGTAAAGCACCTGAGGTCTTAAAGGCTTGTAGTTAAACCAGCAGCTATCCAGCATGGAAGCAAATAAACTCAATACAGAAGATGCACACCATCCGTGTGATCATGAGGTGTTGACGGGATCAAGTATCAGGTATCAAAAGATTAAAAAAAAAAAAAACCAACACTATATTGATGCGAATGAAGGGGTCTGGAGTGGAGACCCAAAGCCCTTCTGTAGACAATTGGATGTCCCCCATAGAAGGGTTAGAAGGAAGGGATGATTCAACCAGGGTGCTGTGTAGCACTGACAAAACACCCTTCATTCCTCTAGTTCCTGACTATTTTCCCCTCCCCACCCACCCCCACTACCATGACCCAGTTCTACCCTACAAATCTGACTAGACTGGGTGCAGATAAGAGATCTCTACATATGGAATTCAGGACAGATAAACCCCTCAAGAACAGTAATGGGAGTAGCGATATGAGGGTAGGGGTATGGTCAGGGAGGGAGAAGGGAGAGAATGGGGGAACCCATCACAAAATTGGATATGTACCCCACTCCCCAAAGGGGATGAGTAACAGAAATGCGGGTGAAGGGAGACAACTGGTAGTGCTAGATAGGAAGTAATAATAACAATATGTCATTGATCAAGGATTCACAAGGGTGGGAGGGTGGGGGGAGGAGGGGGAAAAAGAGGAGCTTATACCAAGGGCTCAAGCAGAAAATGTTTTGGAAATGATGATGGCAACATATGTACAATTATGCTTGATACAATCGATGTAGGGAATGTTATAAGAGCTGTAAGGGCCCCCAATAAAATTGTTATTTCTTAATTGCGAAGACAATTCAATGAGGAAAGGATGTTTTCAATAGGGAGTGCTGGAATAACTGCATACATATGGGAAAAGAGTGAGCTTTATCCCTTACCCTCGTATACACAAAAACGCCAAACAAAATGAATCTTAACCCTAAACGTCACAGCAAAAACACAGAACAGGTAGACAAAAAGCACAGGAGAAATTTCTCCCAATCTTCATTTATGCAAAGATTTTTGAGTTACAAAAGAAAAACTTGGTAAATTGGACAAGAAGATAAAAATTTCTAGTCTTCAAAAGACACCATTAACACAAAAAGGAAAGCCACAGACTGGAGAAAATATTTACAAATTTTGCATCTATCTGACAAATGATGATTTAAGAAAAACACTGACGACTTAATAATGAAAAACAAAGGAAAATAGATTTCAAATGAGCCAGAAGTATCATCCTGATATAAAACAAAGTGAAGCTTATAAGTACTACCACGTGGATGAGCCTGAACACAGTATGCTCAGTGGGATAAGCCAGATCCGAAAGCACAGATATTGTGTGATCTGATTGTTCATTGCCATCCCCTCCCTCGGCTCTGACTCATGGTCACGCATGCATGGTCACTCAGAGACTCATGCCTCACAGAAAGAAACATTTCCTCCTTTCTGCACCATCCTCACAATCCTGGCTCTGTTTGAGACCTATGTCGAGTTACCGTGACACTCTGTCTCGTGGACAGTTTCGCTCATTTTTTTTCTGACCTTCTGCTTAACCAAACACACCGTCCTTGTCTAGCAATAGTCTTTCCTGATGACGTGTCCAAAAAGAGCAAGGCGGAGTCTCACCGTCCTCGCTTCTAAGGAGCAGCCTGGCTGACTTCCTCCAAGACTGACGTGTTTGTTCTTCTGACAGTCCCGGTATATTCAACGTTCTTTGCCAGCACCACTGTATGATACTATTTATATGAACTATTCGGTGTTGTCAGCTGTCAGCTAGTTAGTTGGGCCCCATCGTCACAATGGGCTGAGCCCATTGCTGCAGCCAAGGTCAACCCAATTCTTTGAGGGTCTCTTCTTTCTCGCTGACCTTCTGGCAGCTCCTGATCTCTCCTGATTCCATGTCTTGACAGCCGCTTCCAAGAGCATTGATTGTTGATCCACGTAAAATGAAATTCTTGATAGCTTCAACCTTTTCTGCACTGATCACGATGCTGTCTATTGACCCAGTTGTGACGATGTCGGTTTTCTTTGCATCAAGGTATGATATATACCGAAGGCTACCGTCCTCGGTCTTCGTCAGCAAGTGCTTCAAGTCCTTTTTACTTTCAGTCAGCAAGGTTGTACCACCTGGTAAGCAAAGATTGCTAATGAGACTTCTTCCAACCCAGATGGCTAGTTCATTTTCACATAGTCCAATTTCTCAGATTCTGTGCTCGGCTTGTAGATTGAATGAGGATGCTAAAGGATACAGGCCCGATGAACACCCTTCCTGATTTTACATCATACAGTGTCCCCTTGTTCTGTTCCAAGGGCTGTCTTTGGGTCTGTGTACAGCTCCCGTAGGAGCACAAGGAAGTGTTCTGGAATTCTCACTCTTCTCAGTATTACCCACAATCTGTTATGATTCACACAGTTGAATGCCTTTGCATATTCAGTACAACACAAGTAGCATCTTTCTGGGATTGTCGTCTCTCCGTCCGACATCAGCGATAATATCCTGCTTCTTATCCCATTTTGAATTAAACTTGTTCTTTTAGCAGTTCCCCGTTTATGTACTGCTACAACTATTTTTGAATTATCTTCAGCAAATTTTACTTGCATGTGATAGTGATATTGTTTATGCATTTTTCTGCATGCATGAAATGAACTTGGGTATCACTAGCGATGCCAATTCCATTTCAGTTTTACTTTTCCTTCTTTTTTAGCCACTGAGACTAATATTTCGTTCTGAGGGACAAGGACTCTGGAGGGATTTTTTTGATTCTTAAAGAAACACACTGTGTACAGCCTATCTCAACAAATGAAATCAACAACAATATCCTGGTAAGCCATCGATAAATGTGACTCTCTTCCCCACTTCCAATCTTCCTCCCTCCTTCCTCAATATTTTATTGGTCCTGATCCAGCCCCGTCCCTGGCCTCTTAGTCACCAGTCTTTTCATCTGGTGTGAAAACCATGTTTCTTTGTTTTCCCTTAAAATAGCAGTGTTATTAATATTTATCTTTTAAGGTTGACTAAGTTTGCTAAACATAATATTCTCCGATTTTGTCTGTTTGAAAGTGTTCAAGAGAGTTGTCATTGCTTTTTATTGATGCATAATATTCCATTGTATGAATGTGCCACAGTTTGTTTATCCATGACTCCATAATCACTGTTTTGGGTTGTTTCCATGTTTTTCTATCATGGAAATTGCTGCAATAAATAGGTGTGCATACGTCTGTACAACATGTTGTATTCTTTATTTCTTAGGGGTACGTGTCCAGATATTTGTATTTGCATTTGTTTAAGGAAGTGTCATATTGGTGTTCATAGTGGTTGTACAATTCTCTAGTTCCATGTAAAAGCAATGTAAAAGAGCTCTGATCTTTCTGCATCTTCTCCAGTATTAATTATTTTTGCTTTATTTAAGTTTTCTAAAAGTATAGGTGTGAGCTGGTATCTCATTATTGTTTTAATTTGTGTTTCTCTTATTGCTAATGAATGCTAATGTTTCTTCAAATGGCCATTGGCCACCTAGATATCTTCTTTGGTTAATTGTCTATTCATGTCTTGTGCCCATTCTTGTGATTGGGTTATTTGTATTTTTCCTGTTAAGATATAGTTTTTGATAGATTTTGGAGATTAACTCTTTAGCTGATGTATTATTTTTAAATATTTTCCCAATCGATGGATTCTCTTTAACTCTTCTGATGAAGTCTTTTGATATACATAGATGTTGTATTTGTAGCAGGTCCTAGTTCTTTATGTCTTTATTCTATCATTTCTTTCTTTATTCTATAGCCTATAGTTCTTTGTTCTATAATTTTGGCATTCTACTGGATCACCTCTCTTGGGAATGGGCATAAATAGGGATCGCTTCCAGTCAGTGGGTCAGGTAGCTAGCTGTGAGGATTTTGGTCTTCCGTACATAGAGTTGTAATCCATACTGAAGGACACAATCCTTGATCATCGTCAGCAAGGGCTTCAAGTCCTCCTCACTTTGAGCAAGCAGGGTTGTGTTATCTTCATACTGCAGAATGTTAATAAGCCTTCCTCCAATACTGCTCCTGTTAGGTTCCTTGGGTGAGAAATGCCTCCATCCTTGGCTTCCTCAGAGAAAGAATTCACACCAAAGCCAGGTTTATGACCCAAGTGGGTTTTCATAAAGGATAGAAACAGTTTCAGGTTTTACACAGGCGCCCTCAGGGCACTTCACACCACATATGGAAACCTGAGGCCAGAGAAAACCAAGCAGCTGGTAAAGAGGGCAGTGGCCTCAAAGTTTCTGGCTTTTCAGGGCCCTTGAATGACAGGCATGGTCAGTGGTGCTGGTTGACCCCATTGGCTGAATTAAGCCCACCAGGCTTAGATTAGGGGCTTCCCAAGTGTACTGGCTTCCTATAAGGGGGAGGGAGGCCTTGGCCTGTAGAGGGGCACCCCTGGTTTCTGCCTCTAACTACCTAACAACCCCACACTCTTATTCCTATAATCTAGTTTCTCTGATGACTTACTCAGCATATAAATTGAACAAGTATGGTGGGAAGATACAGCTGTAATGCACACCTTTCCTGATTTTACACCACACAATATCCCCTTGTTCTGTTCACACAAATGCCTCTTGATACAAATACATATACAAGTTCCAAATTAGCACAATCAAGTCTTCCAAAATTCCCATTCTTCTCAAGGTTATCCAGAGTTTATTATATTCCACACAATCAAATACCTTTTCATAGTCATAAAGTGTTCCGAAGAAACACAATGGAACACAATGAAGGCAGTAGTCAAGAAATATAATGACCTATTATATTGGGCAGCTATAGTAACCAAGACTTCTTTAAAGTGTTCAAAACAAAAATATCACTTTCAGAACTAAATGTGCCTGACCCACGCCATGGTATTTTCAAAGCCTGTATACATATGAGATCTAGAGAATAAAGAATCAATACCTTGGAATTATAGTCCTGGTGAAGAACATTGCACATATCACGGGCTGCCTGAAGAATAAACACATCTGTCTCAGAAGAAATATAGCCAAACTGCTGCTTAGAAGAGAGAATGTCAAGGACATTTGTCTCATGTACTCTTTGTAAGTTACCAGGAGAGGCCAGTCAATGGAGACGTCCTTTAAACAGAGGAAGACTCTCAAATTAGATAGACTGATGCTGTGGCTGCAACAATGGGCTGAGACCTATCAACAATGATCAAGACGTCACAAGAACAAGCAGAGTTTTGTTCTGTTGTCCATAGATAGGATCAGGGAGACTTAGCGCCAACTCGATGGCCCCTAACAGCAGTAACATAGAGTCATTGAGAGGATTCAATAGGACAATGTCTTTAAAATGGGGCACTTTGGGCTTGTAGAGAAAGAGCAGCTGCTGCTATTAGGCTCGCCATGCATTAGAGCAAAAGGCCAATGTATAGTAGTAGAATTATTTTGTCAAGTCGTTGCTATAATGTGAACAATAAATTGTTGCTCCACTTGCGTCTGTATCGCCAACCTGCCTCCCATGAGTAGCACTAAATAAACAAAGAAACAAATGAAAAAGAAATCCAGGGACACCTACCACCCTGTGGTGTAACATAATCTGATGTCAATTTGGGACTCGAAAGGATTGAGAGTGAAGTGATGGAGTCTAGTCTGTCAGTCGGGTCAAAGCCAACGAGGCCTCTGTGTGGGCATGCCCTTCTGAGAATTCTGGGGCCTCCTGGGTTTCCCAGGAGATGGGAGGCAGGAGACACACTCTCTCTGATCACTCCTTGAGAGACTCTCTGCTGACAGAACACATAGCACTAAACTGATAGACCCCATGCCCTGAGAACATAGAGACCCCTGCCAGCGCTGAGATGCTTCTACTGCCACTGGATCCACAAGACTTTACACCCACTGTGATATTCCTGTAGTTGGTGTTATTGCATGTGTTTTGTGAGTCTGAAGAGGACCTTATAGATTGGTATCAGACGTATGGGCTAATATGGACTTATGGACTTTATCTGGACTGGACTGGGATGTTTTCTTAATGTATAGTTTCTCTTGTATATAAAACTCTTTATTATACACATATGAGTGCCTATGAATTTGTTTCTCTAGTCTATCTAGACTAACACACACCCCAAGCTTGGACAATAGTTTGTATTTTAATACAATATAATTGAATCATCCTTGAGAATGCAAATCAGTTTGGGCTTGGTGAGTCACATACAAATTGGTGTTCTGAATCTTCCTGACAGTGTCATGGAAGAAAGGTCAGGTGGTTCATTTTCATAAGGATTACAGCCAAGAGGAGCCTTGATGGTGTAGAGGTTACACATTGTTCAGCAGTTTAAATCTGCAGTCACTAAGAAAGAGAAAGACAAGGCATACTCCATCCATAAAGAGTTGCAGCCACAAAAACCCACAGGGACAGTTCTACCCTGTCATATAGGGTCACCAAGAGTCAGAATTGAGTTGATGGCAGTGAGTTCTTTTTCAGCCATTGAAAACACCATGGAGCAGTTCTGCTCTGTAAATACGGGAATGCTAGGAGTTGGAGGCTGGCTTGAAAGCAACCAACAACAATCAGAAAAAAAGATAGTCAAATCCGTATACTCAGAAAATAGATGTGCACTTTCCTAAGACCAGCCTTTTGGAGTTGCATCTTAAAGGTTCCTAGTGTCTACATTTATCAAAGCAAACTGATTCATGGTATTTAAAGAATATAGCAATAATTCCACCCCCCAAGTCTCCCATCCCTATGCTACTTTCTTTTCTCTATAGACAGCCTTTAATGAAATGAGATCATGATTTATAGGATTTTTGTGACTGACTTCTTTCACTTGGCATGTTTCCAAGATTCCTCCATGTGGCAATAAACTTTCGAGTAATGTTAATTTGAGGACTTTAAATGACTGAAAATAACATGGCTTAAGATGGCACCCAGTAAGCAGCACATACTGAGAGCTCCTTCGTGCACAGCAGGGCTGGTGTCCAAGCAGCCTAGTGGAGGATTCCAGTGAGTGAGAGAACCCCCTGGGAAAACCTCGCCGCCCCCCCCCCCCCACCTGCTCACCCCCAAGCATCTGTCCTGAGCTGGAGCCCTTGAGATCTGATCCTTGGGACATTTCGGTTCATCAGGCTGAACTCCACTGCGCAACACCACCACCACAGCTGCCACACAGTCAACAATTGAACCACCCCACCCCCAGGCCAAGTCTCCATGCCAGGAGCTGCTTGGCTACCCCACCACGACACACACAGCTGTGGTGGAACCCCTGCAGCAGCTGCCCACTTATAGTGCTCCACTTGGAGAGCGGCTTCCTTCTCGCATGGTTCCCCTATCCTCACATGGAAGTGATCCACCACCAAGCTCCGGTCTCTCCTTTTATTCACCCAGGGCCCCAGAAAATCACCTGCAGTCTAACTTTGACTATGGGCAACTCACCCCCATTGTTGTCTGAGACCACTCCACCAGCACCCCTGCCTGCCCACCTGCTCTGATGCTCCCTGTGAGCCCTCCAGCACCACTGCTCCTCCTCACCTGGGCCTACACAGCTTCTGCCCGCTCCCACCAGCACTGGCCCACACCACTTCAGCACGCTCCCTGACATGGCCGTCCTGAGCACACCTACCACTCCCACTGAGCCCACACCGCTTCTGCCTGTACCTGCTGGTGCCAGCACACACCACTACAGCATGCTTAAGTGCACCGCCCACCCTGGCAGCCCTGAGTGCTCCTGCTGTGCCACTCTAGCCTGCTCCCACCAGCGTCAGACCATGCCATTACCCGCTGGCCCATGCCACCACCGCGTGCATCCTGCCGGCACCGCTTCTGCCAACTTGCTCAGCACTTCCTTAGTGCTCCGGGCCTCCTGTGGGGAGCAGGGGAAAGTGCATCCCTGATCTGAAGAGCATAGACTACCCACAGAACCGGACTCTGGAGCCCTCAATCAGCACTTCCTCCTGTGGCAGCAAGACCTCCTCCACCTTTGCCTTCTATTAGGCATCTTTGAAGAAAAAAAATTTTTTTAAATTAAACAAGAGAAAGGCTGCTAAGTGTGGCCTGACAGACCAGGTCAAAGCAGCCTAGGGGCATACATACAGGTTCCAGCCCCCGACTCCAGTCACTGAAACTCCTCCCCACTGTTGGCCACTGAACCACCGATGAGCTCTGCCTAAATGGAAGTCTGATCTGCCTCTATAGTCAGTCAAAGGCAGCCCCCTGAAAGCATCCTTACCAGTAACACAGAGAAAGACCTCAGGGTCCCCTGGTCTCCCAGAAACATGGTGCCTACCACCACAAAGGGATCAAGGAAGCTTCAACCGTCCACATCACTCTCAACAACAAAAAATAGGAGACACAACACAGTAAGACAGTTAATGACACTCATAGACAAATCAGACTCAGATCTGCCGCAAAAAGAAATTGTCAGAAGTCTGCTTGGATTAATATAGGAGTAGAGGGAAGCAACACAGAATAAGGATGCAATGATAGAGGTGTTGAAGTCCACAATAGAGGGGATGAAATCCACATACCAATGGGAAATACAGGTGCTAAGGAATGAGGTAGCAGAAACAACACACAAAGTTACAGAATTTACTATTAGACTTGAGGAGGCAGAGAACTGTATCAGTGATCTTGAAGATACTCAAACAGACCTCAGCAAAAGAGAAAGACAGTCAGCAAGGAAAATTAAAGAAGTAGAAGATAACCTGAGATCAATGACAGATGCTATGAAGAGGAATAATAATTGAATAATTGGTCCACCAGAGCAGGACACACCATGCAAGTCTATAGCTAAGATAGTGAAGGAATTTCTGGAAGCAAACTTTCCCACCTTAATGCATGAGAATAAGGCACTCGTACAGGAAGCAGAGAGGACACCAACTAGACTAAACCCCAAGAAGAACTTACCAACACATGTAATATTAAAAATATCAAACTTTGAGGAAAAGAGAAAATTTTAAGAGCATCAAGGATAAGGAAGACAGTCACATACAGGGGAACTCAGGTAAGAATGTGTTCAGACCTATCAGCAAAAACCATGAAGAGGAGGAGAGAGTAGAGCAACATCTTCCAAAAGCTGAAAGAAAAAAACACCTGACCAATAATCCTTTACTCTGCCAAATTATCCACTAAGATATATGGGGAGATAAGGGTCTTCCAAGACAAGGAAACACTCAAAGAATATGCTGCAAGACAACTGACCCCGTGGAAGACACTGACCGACTCACTATGTTCAGAGGATCAACCTCCACCAAGCACAACCAGGAGACCCCTTATACCCAACTCCATCCAGAAGCCAACCTGCCGACAACAACTACCAAAATAACAGGGCCTCAGAGGGAAAAGAAGACAAGAAAAGGGCCCCCAAACACAAACACATCACAGTGACAGGAAGGGAGAAAGGAAAACACCCACAACGCAAGACACGATATTACAGCAATGAATCCACAGATTATGATAACTCTGAATTCTAATGGTGTCAATTTAAAGATTAAAAGAAAAAGGCTTGAGGACTGGCTCAGAAAACATAACCCAACAATCCGTCGCCTGCAATAGACACATGTTATGTGCACAGTCAAAAGCAAACTAAGAGTAAAAGGCTGGCAGTAAGTATACCAGGCAAATGGCAATTTTTTTTTTGAAGCAGGGGTGGCCATCCTAATCAACAAAATTGACCTCAAGGCACTATACAAGGCTCAAAAGATCAGTAAACCAGGAACCAGTTTGTATTTTGACTATTTACTCACCTAATGATGGATAGGCAAATTTCATAAAACAAACTATTCAAAAGCTGAAAAGAGTAATCACAGATTTAACAATCATAGTGGGTGACTTTAATACTCCGCTATCAGAGAAAGATAGATCACTGGGAAAGAAGCTCAGCAAGGAAACTATAGATATACAATTATACAACTGGACCTGATCGATATAGAGTTTTCCATCCAAACGAAAAGACACTTATCTCACAACATATGGGTAGAGGCACAGGCATTATGGTGGAGGTCCGACCAAGCCCAGGGTGGTACATGTGAATCCAACATAAAGAAGGGGGAAGGGGGAAGGAGGAGGAAGAATGTGGGTGGGGAGAAACTGCGATTATGATATGGAGGAAACCGGGCACTAACCCATGCAGGGGGAGAGTATTGGTTGTGTCTCCACAGAATTGGAGTGTGCATACAGACCCCACCATGGCACGCCAAACCAGGGGGACAAAGTAACATGTGGAGGAATCCATGAAGAGACTGGACTACAAGGCTGGCCCCAACCAGAGCCAGTCTGACCCCTCCCCTGGAAGTGTCTGCCTCAGAGAATGACATTAGACTTTCAGGTGAGGGAAAGAAACCAACTACCATGCCCACACAGAAGCAAACCAAGAAGGGAAAAGAGAACGGGGCAGTCGGCCTAGACTCCATAACAGCACACTAAGCCTGGAGGATGATGTCCCTGCACGGAGCTGCTGAGGCACAGAGAGGACTGTGCGACTGCCAACAACTCAAGACATGTTGTTCCCTAACTAGAGCATATGGCAACAAAGGACAATAATGGGGACACACAGCGGGGAGACAGTGAGGACTGAATGCCCCGCAGTGGAACAAACCAGGAATGGAGCATAACAGATCAGCAATTGGAGTAAAGCTGATCCACAGAGCCCCTGAGGAGCCCCAAGAATGGACTTCGGGCTAGGTGGGGAAGCCCCTGGATCTCCCCCAGGACCAGGGGGTAGGGACTCATGAGGACCAGTGAACAGACCTGGATCTATGGAGGGTTTTTTCTTTTTTTCACCTCTCCTTTTCTTTTTTCAACTGTATGATAAATTTAATTATTAGAACTAGGACATTGCTGGTTTACCTACTTATACGGGTTGGACCATGGGTGGGAAGCCCGGGGAGAAGGCAATGGGGCCAATGGCCCTGGAAGGTACAGGGGGAAGGAGTAGGTGCAGAGAAGAGTGTGGTGAGTGGATGACGCCATGGACAGGGGAACAACTAGGGAATCAAAACCAACATCTAGGAGAGAGTAGAGATTCTATGAGTGTTAGAGCAACACCAAGCTAGCGGAGAGGAAGGACTAAGAGGTGGAAGAAGGGGGAAATGATGGCGGGGCAGGAGGAGGTAAAAGGAAACTGAGGTAAATCTATTAATCCATAAAAATAGAGGTATTGGTCTATGTACATAAATTCATAAGGGAATACACTGAGGCTGCAGACGGACCTTGGGCCTCACCTCATAACTTCCCTCACAAGAACACTTTGTTCTAAGCAATTGGTATTCTGTGATGCTCACCCCTCTCCCCAACACATTATCATTGAAGACAAAATGGGTGCATAAGCAGATGTGGTGAAGACAGTGGATGGTGCCCGGCTATTAAAAGATATAGCGTCTGGGGTCTTAAAGACTTGAAGTTAAACAAGCAGCCATCCAACAGTGAAGCAACAAGCCCACATAGAAAAAGCACACCAGCCGATGTGATCGTGTGGTATCATTGAGACAGAGCAACGGGCATCGGAAGATTCACAACAAACAAACCAACAAAAATGCATTGGTGAGAATCAGGGGGTGGGATTGGAGCAGAGAACCAAAGCCCATCTGTGAACAATAGAACACCCCCCCCTAGAGGGTCACAGGGTAGGGATGAGTCAATCAGGGTGCAGTAGAGCACCAATGGATCACGCAATATACCTCTGATCCCTTGAGGCCTCCTCACCCCTACTATCATGGCCCCAGAACCACTTCCCACTCTGGACTAGATGGGAGCATGTACATCGGTACAGGCAAGAGATAAATCTCACGACACATGGAACCCAGGAACAGGAATGGGAATAGCGATACCAAAAGGGTCGAGGAAAGGGAGGGAGAGGTGGGGAGGGAGAAAGTACTGATTGAATGAATGGCACATACCCTGACACACCCAGAGAAACAGAAACCAGAGGGGAAGAGAGACTGTGTGAGATTTGAAAATAATAACATCTATAATCTCTCAAGGGGCCAGAAGGTTAAGGGGTGGGGAAAGAAGGAGGGGGAGGGGAAGATGAGCTGATCCTAAGGGCTCAATGGAAAGTCAATGCTTAGAAAAGAATGATGGAATGTATATACTAATATGCTGGATACAATTGATGTATGGATTGTAACAAGAGTTGTAAGAACCCCCAATAAAATGATTTTAAAGAAAGAAATTACCACAGCTTGGGTCAGATGCACCTTAGTCCTCTAAGTAACTACCTGCGTCTCGACACTCTAAAGAGGTCTTGTGCATCAGATTTACCTAATACAATGCGTCATTTGATCTCTTGAGTGCTATTTTCATGAGCATCAATTGTGGATACATGGAAGACAAAGTCCTTGACAACTTCAAGTTTTCTCCATTTATCATGATGTTTCCTATTGGTCCAGTTGTAAGAATTTTGGTCTTCTTTACATTGAATTGGGAAAAGATGGGGCTTTCTATTCCCATAAACAGTAACACAGTCTGTCCTATAGGGTTGCTATGAACCAGCATCGACTCAATGGCATTGAGTTTTTGTTTGTTTTACACTGAGTTGTAGTCCCTACTGAAGGCTACGATCCTTGGTCTTCATCAGCAAGTGCTTCAAGTCCTCCTCACTTTCAGCAAGCAAGACTGTGTCATCTATGTGTCTCGGGTTAAGAAGGCTTCTTCCAATCCTGAGGCCACAGTATTGCCATTTGACCCAGTTTCTCTGATGATTTGTGTAGCATATAGTTGAATAACGATGATGAGAGGATTCAAGCCTGACTCACATCTTCCTTGAATTTTAAACCATGCAGTATTATTCCCATGTTCTGTTCACAGAAACTGCCTCTTGGTCCATGTACAAGTTCCACATGAGCACAATGAAGTGTTCTGGAATTCCCATTCTTCTCAAGCATATCAAGGCATTTGGAAGTTGGACATTGAGTACGGAAGACCAAAGAAGAACTGATGCATTTGAACTGTGGTGCGGGTTAAGAATGTTGGAAGCACCGTGGATGGCTAAAAGAACAACAATCAATCTGTCTTGGAAGAAGTACGACCAGATTGGTCCGTAAGGCAAGGATGGCTAACTTCGTCTTACATACGTTGAACATGTTGTCAGGAGAGACCAGTCCTTCATGGGTAAAGTAGAGGGGCAAAGAAAATGAAGATCCTCAATAGGTTGGATTGACAACATGGATGCAACAATGGGTTCAGGCATAGAAGCAATTGTGAGGAGAGCACGGGACCGGGCGTTATTTCGTTCTGTTGTACACAGAGTCGCTATGAGTCGCTATGAGGTGGAACCACCTCGATGGCATCTAACAATAACTCAGCGTCAGATAAAACCCAACCCATGCTATTTTTAATTATTTCCTACACATGTGAAAGTTGGACGACTAAAGAAGACTGAAGAAGAATTGATACAGTTGAATCACCATGTTGGTGAAAAGTACTGAACATATCACAAGCTTCCAGGACAACAAACAAAATCGGTCTTGGCAGCAATAGGGTCCGAATGGTCCATAGAAGTGAGATTTTGGTCTCATGTACCTTGGACATGTTGTCCAGAGAGACCAGGTCCTGGAAAAGAGCATCCTCTTGACCAAGCAGAAGGTCAGTGAAAAAAAGGAAGACCCTAGGGGAGATGATTGACACAGTGTCTGCCAGAGTAGGCTCAAAAATATTAACAGTCGTGAGGATGGTGCAGGTCTGGGCAGTGTTTCATTCTGTTGTGCATAGAGTCTCCGTGAGCCGGAGCCAACTCCAGGGTGCGTAATAACATCAGCAGAATGTTTGTTTGGGAGAATGAAGCACTGCAGGCCTGAGTTGAATTCCGTTCCTGCCATTGATTATTAGATTGCGCTTGGGCAAGCTACTTAGCCTCTGCGTTTCTGCTTTTCCGTAAGCGGAATGAAAGTGATATGTCAGGCCAAATCCCACTGAGCTGTGCAGGCGGACTCTCCGGCTGTTCCAGCGCACTTAGAAGGACCATGCGTGCTGCAAACGCTGAGCAGCAGGGTTGTTTGCAAAGGACGGACTTGTTGGGGCAGGTGGCTATTAAGTAGTTACCCAAGTACAGATGGCTGATTAGATGCTGCCCCTGCACTTCTATCTGATCTGCACCACAGCTTTCCTTTGAAGAGTGCAAACTAAGCAAGCAAAGTCAGAAAAACATGTGTTTCCTGGCACACTTGACCCCTTCATGTCCGTCCATTAGTGGCTGGGTGGAGAACACCACTGGCGGAGGCAGGAGGCTCTCCTCAGAAGGCCAAGGGGTGACTAGACCCAATTCCTTTAACCCTTTGATGTCTAAATCCCCCACCTGCTGGCAAAGGCACGTTAGATGGAATCTGGGCTCAGATTCAGCTAGAATCCTACCATGTTTTAGCAGGATGAAGACTTGGAATACTCATGCTTGCCGAGAGAGAGACTGGGGAGTGGTAGAATTCTTACCTTCCGAACAGGAGACCCCGGCTCCATCCCTGGCCCTTGCACCTCATGCACAGCCACTATCTATCTACTGTGGAGGCTCGCGAGTTACTGGGATGCTGAACAAGTTTCAGCAGAGCGTCAGCTTCAGAGGGCCTAGGGGGAAAGGCCTGGCAATCCACTTCTGAAAACCACAGCTTACCCAGGGTGGTACAGGAGCAGGCAGAGTTTGGTTCCTTTGGGGTTGGAGCCACCGTGAATCTGGGGCTGACTCAATGACAGTTAATCTGGAGAGGGACTTAGTGTGGTGGCTTATGAACTGGGGAGACGGGGTGTATAGGTTCCAACATTGACTCTACTGGCTGCTGGTCAGAGGAGTTTAACCCAAGTTAGGACACATGCACTGTTTGGTTCCTAGGACTGCCATACGAGGATCTCAAACCGGGTGGCAGAGCCCAGTGGGAATGTGTCCTCTGCATGGTCTGGAGCTAGAAGGCCAACAGCGAGGTGTTAACTGCATTGAGTCCGTCAGAGGCTCTGACTGGAGTCTGTTCAAAGCCTCTCTCCTATCTTTTGTTTTGTTTTCATATGTCACTAAGGAATTCAAGTCCACTTTAACATTATTTTTCCTCATTTTGTAAACTGCTCAGAGCAGTCTTTAGATCCAGGGTAATCTGGAGAGTTGTTTCTCAAGCTGCGAGGCTTCGGTCTCATTACTATTGTCATTCATTTTGGTTTCAAAGAAGCATGTTCTATACTGATAACACACCCCATTTCAACAAACGAAATCAGTAGTAAGGTCCACTTAAACCCCCCTCCCATAAATAAGGCTTTTTCCTTTATTTCTCTCCCATCCTCCATCCCTCCCCAATTTCCCACCCCTCCCTCTCCCCACCCGTGTCCCTGACGGCATTGTAACTTTCAAAGTCTTACCTGTTGGTCTAACAACCACATTTCCTGTTCATTGATTTTCCTTATAATAAATATTTCTCTTTCAAAGATTGACCAGCTTTGCTTAGCATAATCGTCTCTGGTTTTGTCCATGTCTTGCAGTGTTTAAGAGAGTTGTCATCTTTTTTATTGATGCATCTATTCCATTGCATGAAAGTACCGGAGTTTGCTTACCCATTCCTCTATAATCAGTGTTGGCTGTTTCCCTACTTTTACTATTGCATCAGTTGGGGTTGCACAGGTCTGCTTAGATTAGATCTGTTCCTATCTTCTGGTGACAGCAGAAATCCTTGACTCTCCTTGGGTGTAGATCTAGCACCCCAGTATCTGAGTCTGTCTTTTTAGATGTCTCTTTTCCTCTGGTAGGCCCCCACTCAGCTGGGATTAGGACCCAGTCTACTCCAGTGTGCCTTCATGTCAACTAACGGAGAACAGCTTCAAAGACCCGATTTCCCAACAAGAGCGTGTTCGCAGAGATGGGGGTTAAGACTTCCATGCATCTTTTGTGGGGAAACAATTCATTTGTCAGCACTCCCGTGTCTCAGCTCTTCATTTGAAAATTGAGAGCAATCATAATTTCTATCTCATGGTATTTTTGAGGACTAGATAAAATAATGCTTATCGAGTCCCTTTTAAGGAAAGCAAAGGCATTATGAAATGAAATAAGATGTGCTAAGACGATTAACATTAGTTGTGGGACTTGACGTGTCTCAACTTAGGTCGTGTAGCATTGTTCCCCCTCCGGTGTCTATTACTTTGAAGGAACACTGGAAACTGGTTTAGGTTTTAAACAACAAGCGGGAAGTGGCGTGCTGTAGTCTGCTGTGGACTTGGTGTGATTATCGTCCATGTTGGAGCCTTACTTTCTGTAATAGAAAGGAGCTCTGGTAGTATATGGGAGCCCCAGTGGCATAGTAGGTTATGTGATGTGTTGCTAACCACAAGGTCAGCAACTCAAACCTCCCAACTGCTTTGTGGGAGAAAGATAGCGCTCTCAACTCCCATATAGAAACCCACATGATTATAAGAGTTGTATGAGCCCCCAATATAATGATTTTTAAAAAGGAAAGAAACGTAAAAGAAAAAAAAAGAAACCCACAGGGAACTGCTACTCTGTGCGCTACACTGACTCCATGGCACAGCAGAGCAACGTGCTGCCCAGTTCTGAGTCATTGCCACTCCGTGGGCACACTCCAGTCCATTGTTGCAGCCACTGTGAACCTGAGCGCCTTCCCACCCAGGGACTCCTCTGCCAGCACGGTGCTGCACAATCTTCCCCGGCTGTGTGACTGCCGGTCAGTCGCTCTGTGGCGGCTTGCACGTGGCTCTGATACTGGAAAGTCTGCCGCTGGAATTTCAAACACCAGCAAGATCAACCATGGCAACAGGGTTCAGCGGCACTTCTGGATGATAGCAGACTGGGAAGAAAATCCTGGTGATCTACTTCCAAAATTGGTCAAAAGAAACACGGTGTTTGATAGATCAAACAACCCAAACCCGCTGCCATCAAATCCATCGGACCCTAACCTTACAGGGCAGCATAGAACTTGTCCCAATGTTTCCAAAACTGTAAATCTTCACAGGAGCAGACAGGCTCATCTGTCTCCCTCAGAGAGGAGGGTGGATTCAAACTGCTGCCCTCGCAGCTCACAGCCTAACGCATAACTCACTACAACATCAGGGCTCCATATTTTATATACACACACACTTGTATACCCACATACAACAGCACTGATGGCAGCGATGTTACACAGTCAGCAGTTCAAAACCACCAGTCATCCCACGGGAGAAAAATGAGATCTTCTACTGCAGAGAAGTAGTCTCAACCCCCACAGCTGTCCCCTCTCCGTGAGTGGGCATCAATGCCAAGGCAGTGAGTTTGCTTTTCCCATCCTTCTGAGGGAGGTGCCCGGGCCCAGAGGGAAGAGACAGCACTCATCTTCCCTCCGGCCACCCTCAGGAGCGCCCCCTGAGACCTGTGTGACCTCCACGGGGTAAGAGGGAAGTGCATCCCATGGGAACACAATGACAAAGTGGAAAACCAAAGGGAGGCTCTAGTGACACATCTATCAGGCTCACCAACGAGCCCGTGCCGTGGAGGAGCGAGGAGTTTCCGCGGTAAAGAAATATACCCTAGCCCAGCCGCTGACTGCAAGCTTGGTGAGCTAACCTGCCCAGCAGCAACAGGGGAGAAAAGTTCCGGCCATCAGGTCCTGTCAGAGTGGCAGCCTAGGTAAACTCGGGTAGGGGTGGGGGTGGGGGTCGGGGCAGATATCTTCTGTCTCGTGGTGAGTCAAAATCAACTTCACGGCACCTAGCAACCGCCACAGGGAGGACTCTGTGATTTCTATCGTCAGAATCTCACGGACAGCCAACAGTCTGGGGATTGTTGCCTAGGTTCCCTGTGGAAGGAAATGATAAACGTCAGTGACAGATTAGGGAAGGAAATGATAAACGTTAGTGACAGATGTAATGTTTACCTGGTGTGGTGGCCTTGAACTCCAACTCCTGATGGCCCTGTGGGTGTCCAGAGTACAACCACGCGTGCGCCACAGGGCTCTCAGTGGCTAATTTTGGGGAAGTAAATCTCCTGGCCTTTCTTCTGAGGTGCCTTTGGTTAGCTGTCCGGTATGGTAACCATTTGTATCTCCTGTATTCTCCCTAGGTGTGGCACCAGTGGGCTGATGTTCTTTTCAAAGATGTTATTCTTCACACTGAAATAGTGTCTCAGCATGATAAAGGAGATTTCATTCCTTGCCAAAGGCAAAGGGGCAGGCAGGACATTGAATGCTATTTGGAGATAGTGAGTGTATGGGCCCAATATTGGGGGCTGTGGCGAGAACCCAATTGTGGACTGCCTTGTGAGGGGGTGAGCTCATGGCCCAAGAGAGGGTTCCAGGGACTTGTCCTTGGCAGCCGTGACTCAGGTCCCACCACCTTTGATAAAGGACTTCATGAAAGTCCTTTAATCATCTGTGCTGCCACGGAGGTGGAATGAAGGTGATGCTGAATGCAGAATGTTGGGGTTAGGCAGGCAGTGGCAAGATGGGTTGCCATGGGAACAGTACTGTGACCAATCAGAAGGCGTAGTTAAGGCCTGCAGTCTGAATGGTGCTCTTTCTCTGAAGTCCTCCATGGCTGTGAAAAGCCATCTATGTGAGCATAGCATCTATATGTTGCAACAAATCTAAATAGAATCTACCCAAGTGCGATAGATACACAGAAAGAGCTTCTCACAGAGAGGGAAACTAGGAAGAACAAGCCACAGGACCCATTAGACAGACAGACAGAGGCACTTCTGGCGTTGATGGTGGTACTAGGAAAAGACACATTTCTCAGATTTGCTTCCATTGCTGGGAGCAGGCTAATTTCATTTATCTCTCTCCCAACTCCTCTCCTTTACTGAGTTGAAACCTGGCGGTTTGGTAAAACCAGGCACAGAAAGCAAGCATCCTTCCCTGCCCACATGAAGAAGGAGCCCAAGTGACACCGAAGTTAAGCACTCAACTGCTGACTGAGAAGTCCATGGTTCAAACCCACTAGTTGCTCTGCAGGAGAGAGATGAGGCCGTCTGCTTCTGTAAAGACTTCCAACCTTACAAACCCTATCGGGGCAGTTCTACTCTGTCACAGTGGGCCGCTGTAATTGGATTGGGGCCCACATGAAGACAACTCTTACTGTTTCCACTCAATCATTTGCTCCCTCGCTCCCTCCCTCCCTCACTGCCATTCTGACTCACAGTGACCTGATAGGACAGGGTAGAGCTATCCCTGTGGGTCTCCAAAGCTGTGGTTCCTTATGGGAGCATAAAGCCTCATCTTTCTCCTGCAGCTCGGCGGGTTCCAACTGCTGACCTTTTCCACCGAAAACATTGCTTTTGGAATGTCTCATTCAACTCTCCGGAGTTGTGCAGCTACCACGACGAAAGGGCTCATCTTTATTCCTTCCATAGAGAAAAGTATTTTCTTTGGCTCCAGCTTGATTTACTGAGTCATCTCTATTTTCTGCACTTATAGCTTGCCTGGTGGGAGTGTAAATGGAAAAGTTTGTCATTATCTTGCAGAGTTGAACATTCACACCAGGCACACACCTAAGAGGAACTCCTGCCCACGGATACATGGAGGGGAGGCTGTGGAAGTGTATTTATACAGAGTGCGATGAGTCATCGCCCAAATTCACTCAAGTGGATGGTGGATAAGCAGATTGTGGCCCAGCCACATGATGGACAGTCACATAGACAGCTACAACTACCACGACCATAGATACACATCTTTTTTTAAAAAAAAGATCATTTTATTGGGGGCTCGTGTGGCTCTTATCGCAATCCATACATGCATCCATGTGTCAAGCACATATGCCATCATCACCCTCAAACATTGTCTTTCCACTTGAGCTCTTGGTATCAGCCCATTTCCCCCCTCCCCCACTCTTCCTCCATCATGAACCTTTGATAATTTATACATTTTATTTTTATGTCTTAGACCGACCGCTGTTTCCTTTCACCCACTTTTCTGTTGTCTGGTCCCCTGGGAGGGGGTTATATGGAGATCATTGTGATCGGTTCCCCCTTCCTCCCCCACCTTCCCCTTCCCCTCCTGGTACCGCTACTCTCATATAGGGGTTTATCTGTCTTGGATTCCCTGTGTTTCCAGCTCTTATATGTACCAGTGTAGATGTTCTGGTCTCATGGGGTTTGTGAGGTAGAATTGGGGTCATGATAGTGGGAAGAAGAGGGAGCATAAAGAACCAGAGGAAACTTGTCTACTTCATCAGTGCTGTCCTGCACCCTGACTGGCTCATCCGAAGCATCTTTTTTTTTTTTAATGTTTGAAATGAACGTGTACGTCATTAAAGACCCAAGTCCACTTGACATTTACTTTTCCTTCCTTTTTTAGCCACTCATATCTGAAGGGTAAGGAATCTGGAGGGGCTCCCCCCCACACCCCATCCCACCCCGTGAAGCAATTTTTATTGCTTTATTCAATTATTATTATTATTTTATGTGTGTTAAACACTCCATGTTTTTTATCTCCCCACCCACAATCCTCCCCCTCCCCCTGGTCCCTCCTCCAACCCTGGCCTCTTCATACTCATCAAAGTATTCTCTATTAGTGTATAAACCACATTTCTTCGTCTTTATTTTCCCTTATAACAGTGGTGATATTGACTGCCTATCTTTGTAGGATTGACCGAGCTTGCTAAGCATGCTGTTCTCTAATTTTGCCCATGTTTTGTGCCGTTTGAGTTATCATTGTTTTTATTCTTGCATAAAATTACATAGTATGGATGTGCCAGAGCTTGTTTATCCACATATCTTAGACACACATCTTAACCGGAACAGTGAGCTGAAAAAAACCTCACAGCAACAACATCAAAAATCAACAACAAATGAATCCCTTAAAACCGCCTTCAATGTTGCAAGCTTTTATAAAATTAAGAAAACATCTAAAGCTAAACTATGTGCCGGATGCTAGCAGTAAGTGTACAAGCTAAAATGACAGCCCCAGAAATACAGACAAGCCAAGGCTAGCCACAGAGTCTGGCACACATGGAAGCACTTGGGGCTAGTTGCCAATGAGCTGGTCTTCCTGTGGTAGGGGGCACCATGAGGCCTGTACCTAAAAAGCCCTGCCGGGGCCGTGGGTTAAGTGTTGGGATGTTAATTAGGAAGTCAGTGGTTTGTACCCCACAGTCACTCTGCTGGAGAAAGACAAGGCTGTCTACGTCTGGGAAGACTTCCCGACTCAGAAACCCAAGGAGCAGGTCTACTCTACCACCTAGAGCCCTTGGGAGGGGGAGCCACTCAATAGCAGTGGGTGGGGGCAGTCACCTACTTATCTGCATACTCTGAGGAAGACAGTAGGCAAACTCATTTCCGTGAACCTGATGTAGAAGAGAGACCAAGAAAGAGGAGGGAAGGCGGTGAAGGGTGGGGGGTGGGGGTGAGACAGAGACTAAAAGAAAGATTAAGAAAGAAAATGAAAAGAAAGATAGGAGTCTGTCTGGCCTTACCTGAGCGACCTGTATCAAACCTGGAATCCATGGTAGGAAGAACTGACCATTATTACAGTTATTCAATCAGGCTAGCAATGACAGGTAATATGTCCTGAGCAAGGATGAGTCCCTGAAATTGTTTATTTCCTTTGGTATCAGGACAGAGCAGCTCAAAGATTTTAAAAGAACTACACTGTATACAATATCCTTGTGTGGCCATGTGACCCAACACAACTTACTTTTCAGATGGGAGAACCTCTGTGAATATAGGGACGTGGACCCCACAAGCCTCATCTTTCTCCCATAGAGTGACTGGGGAGTTTGAACCACTGATCTTGTGCTTAGCATCCCAACCCACTGTGCCCTAGGAGTAGGAGGGTAGGAACAGGGCCAGATTGAGCCCCTTAGCCCCTATTTCCATGGGTGTTTAAGGACAAAGCTGCCCTCTAGTTAGTGCCCAAATAGCATCCCCGGTCCTTGAAGTTTTAAAAAATTCTCCTCTGCTTCCCTACTCTCTTCTTCCCCTAATCTTTCTTTATCTCTATGCATTTGCCTAGTGGAGATACTTCATGTAAGTAGGATCAAACAATATTTCATCTTTGGTGTCTGGACATAAGGTTCAAGGTTCGTGTATGTGGCGACACATAAAGAATTTTTTAAGTAGTTTTAGCTTTCAATAAACAGACAGTACAGGTTCTTAAGTCACACCGCAAGAATTTAAATCCTTTCTCTGGTGCATTAGTTTCCTGTGGCTCTTATAACAATTTACCATAAACTTCAGTGGCTTAAGAAAGCAAAAATGTATTCTTCCACAGTTCTGGATGCCAAGAGTTCAAAATCAGCATCATTCAGCTGAAATCAAGCTGCTGGCAGGCTGTGCTCCCTTCAGAGGCTCTATGGGAGGATACTTCCCTGCTTTTTCCAGCGTCTAGTTGCTGCCCATGCTCTTTGGCTTGTGGCCCCTTCCTCCATCTTAAAAGCCTGTAGCAGAGCATCTTGCTTCAGTGGTCACCTTGCCTGCTTCTCTTCTGTCTCTAGCAAGCATCCCTCTCTGTCCTTCTTATGTGTTTAGGGCCACTCAGGGAATCCGGGATAATCTCGTCTCAGATCCCACCGTGCAACCCCATTGCTACGTCTGTTTTGCCGCACAAAGTAAAGAGAACCCGTCATGAGCTAGAGTAACACAATGGCTGCAACAATGGGCTCAGGCACAACAACTGTGAGGGGGATGTAGGACCAGGCAGTGTTTCCTTGTGTCGTGAACAGGGTCACTGTGCATAGGAGCCAGCCTGGTGGCATCCAACAATAAGGATTCAGCCATGGAGATATTTGGAGGCCACGTGTACCACTGACGTGTAGTCAGTGTACCGCTAGCATTCTGCGTGTCTGAGCACGTTTCCTTGCCTCTCTGGGCTTCAGCGTCTCGGTTTTCAGAATGGAGATTGTTCTAGTACTCACGTTCTAGTCCCATGGATTGAACAGAAAATGCTCAGCAAAGGGTCTGGCCCATGGAGAAGTGCTCAGTAAATGATGGCTATGATTCGGATTTGATGATGGTGATGATGCCCTGGGGTGGCATAAGCTAAGTGCTGGGAAGGAGGCGTCGGTGGTCCAGTGGTAGAATCTGCATCTTCCCCGCAGGTCAGCTGGCCTCCATTCTGGTCATCTTGCACCGCCACCACGGATCTGAATGGAGCTTCATGTGTTGTTGGAATGCTGGACGGGTTTGCCCCGTCCTGTGCCACCCCCATGGTATGGATCTTAGACTTTGTGAGCCATCGGTTTTATTGTTGGCTAATTTTCGGAAGCCATTGGCCAGGTCTTTGCTCCTACTCCGTCTTAGTCTGGCAGCTCCACTAAAACTCATTTCACTTTGTAGCACCACGCAGTCCCCCACTGACAGATGAGTCTCGGTGTGCACGAGCCAGGAATTAAAGCTGGCTCTCCCCCTTGGAAGGAGAGAATTCTACCACTGGACCAATAGAAGTCCATCTTTTCTTCCTCTGTCCATCTCATTGAGACCGCTTTCATGGTCTGGTTTTGCATTCTGCCACCTGCTTCATCCTGCTTTAAGGATGAACCAGGGGAGGGAGAGGCGGTAGAGAAGGTAATGTCTCAGTTTTTCCTTCTTGGAATAGAGACAAATCCCAAGAGGCCCTTGGTGGCCTCCTTCTCAGCTCTGTTGCTTAAATTAGGCTTATGAAACCTTGGAAGCAGCAGTGAGAAATACTAAGGTCAAAGCCAGAACCTCAGGGTTTGAATGAAAGTAGTAAAAAGGGAAATGCCAGGGCCGAACTGGGCAATCATCGAGTGGTGCCATGAAACACTGGGCCCCTGGGTGTCACAACCATAACACCTGTGAGGGGGACATAGGATCAACGCCCACTGGTGTGTTTCTGTGGGGCCAGTCAGTACCCATGGGGTGACCGTGGACCAGAATATCTCGCCAGCACCTGGTGGACTGGAAATACTCAATGGTGGCAGGTCCCTGAGCGGCACAATCATTGGTACTCAACTACTATCCTAAATGTTGGTGCTTTGGGTCCAGCCAGCAGCGCCACCGAAGAAAGGCCTGACCATCCGCCCTGTAAATATTCCAAACCAGGGGTCCTTGAGATAATCCTGACTCCTAGAACCCTACAGAGCTGAGTGGAACTGCCTGGGAGGGGTTCCGCAGCTTCTCTGCAAACAAACAAACAAACACCTAACGGAGCAGTAGCACACGGGTGGCTGTGGGTCAGAGTTGACTCCGCTGCAGAAGGTTTCCCATGGAGCTCTCTGAGGCCAGGGGTCCCTGCGTGCAAGCAGGTGGGCCACACGCTCTGCCCAGAGGGGCTTCCTGGAAAGCCTTTGTTCTTGGTAGCAGGGGGACTTCACTCTGAACGCCCAGACCCTTCCAAGCAGGCAGCTTCTCGCCAAAACCAACTGCCATCAACTCAGTTCGGACTCGTAATGACCCTGCATAGTGGTTTAGAGACTATATCTTTAAGCGAGTGGACGGACGTATCTTTCTCCTGTGGAGAGAGTGATGGCCTCAACCCGCTGACCTTGTGGTTAGCAGTGCAACTCACACGGCCGGGAGCATGTGCGGATCCTGAGAGCCTTCCCAGCTGAAACTGAAGGACTCCAGCTGTTCTTCTGGAACCAGCGCCCGCCCCGTTAGCTTCTCTAATTGAAATCAAGAAAACGAAGTAGCCCCAACTTAGATCTTTGTGACTTTTTGCAGGGGGTTGGCTAGGGGCAGTTTAATAGAGTGAGGAGTGGATAGGAGCCCTAATGAGGTGGCCTGAAAAGAACTGCCTCTGTCTGGATGGAATGTTCTGGAAGGAAGTCGTATATGGTTAACGATGTGTTTGTTAGTGTTCACGTTCTCGGTGACTGTTCGGGAGCCACTCCTTGAAAAGCATGTTTATGGTGGGGAAAGGCTGGGGTCCGTTGGGGCAAACGGAAGAAAATGAACTAATCCCAACCTCCTCTCTCTCTCTCTCTCTCTCTCTCTCTCTCTCTCTCTCTCTCTCTCTCTCTCTCTCTCTCTCTCTCTCTTTCTCTCTGTTAATAGCACCCGATGGGAAAAGTGACAGAGAAGTGGGTGGCCTCACTTCTCATTAGCAACATGTTGCACAACTTCAGAAAGAGGGCAGGGGTCTGGCTTGAGGAATTGCCCCTCACCCCATAGGTCTGCTGTCTTAGTACTGCTTGCTAATTCTGTCAGTAGGATGACTCAGTGGAAGGGCTTTATCCCCAGTGCCTCCCTTGGCCTTTTAAACTTCATCACTTTAAACCAGAACCTGGGGCTGCCTTCAAAAAGCTCAATGGCTGTTACAGGAGCCTTTCTACTCCTATTACAGTCTCAGAAACCCACAAGGGGCAATTCCACCCTGTCCTATACAGTTGCTGTGGGTCAGCATAGACTGCCGTGATTTGGTTGCTTGTGTTTTATTTTGTTTTTAGAAGGTGCAGGAAGATCTGCAACAGTATTTCAAATACCAGTGGGATCACTTATGGTGGACAGGTTTCAGTGGACTAGGAAGAAAGGCTTAGTGATCCACTTCTAAAAATTAGCCAATGGCAACTCTGTGAATTTGTAAGAATGGACACCAGTCATCCTTCCCACGGTACTCTCTCGGTTCGATCATTTATTGCAATGGCTACACAGAACTCACAGAGATGGGGTTTATTTAAAAGGCTATCGGGTTACAATTCATGATCAGAAATGCTGAAGACACAATCTTCCAGTCAGGAGTGTCTCTTCTCAGCTCTACCCCAGGCACACCTCTCAACTAGGAGAGCCCTTGGCCTCTGCCCCGCTTGGGCAAATGTTATGAAGTCCATTTAGCATGGCTGATAAGTAAATACCCAAAGAGCACTCTGCTTCACTGTACATCTCAGATCGAAGACACCTGGCTCTAACTCTGGGAGTCAGCTGCCCTGATGCTGTCCCTGGAGGCACCTTCTCCACAGCCCGAAGGTTCTCCGGGTTCCTTGCTCCATGGGCAAGGAAACCCACTGCTCTGCCTCCTGCTCCGCCTCTCGGTTCCGTTGCTGCTGCTGCTCTGCAGATCTCTGACCTCACCGCGTTCTGTCCTTGGCTTGAGGAGGTCCAAGCAGCAAAGATGTCAGAGTCCTTAGGACTTGCTTCGGTTCTGCCTCTTCTTTCTTGATGGCCCTGAGACACCCCTCCCTGGTCTTGCTTCTGAGCTGGTTGATTAATTAGATTTCCATCCACCTTCTCTGCATGATCCCCCCGCCTCCCATCCTTGGTGGGAGCTCCAAAGACAGTGACTAGAAGAGCCTATACAATACATGACTGTGCCACAAAGATCACAACTAAATATTGCCCAATGGAATGCTCCAGAGTGAACTCTCTAGCTTGGAGGGCACCCAAAGCGCACAATAGACGGGAGCATACCAAGGACTGTGAGGGGACACAGGGCCAATCTTTAGGCCAGTAGACAAGGACAAACCATTAGAACCACTTCACTAATTATGGATGCGTTGTTGGCAGGGGCGATATTCGAAATTGAAAACAGGCAAGATGTCAGTTGGAGAAATCCTGCACTGGGTTGAGGAAGTGGTATATGGGAATTCTCTGTACTTGGTACACAATGCAATATCCCGGCATGGAGTAGGGAACCAGTGGAGAGGTCTGGGAGGCTGGCCCCAGCACCATAAATTAAGTGGATTCCTGCCCCTCCCCCGAAATGAATTTGTTCCAAAGGACGACATTGACTCTGCAGCTCCGGGAGAGGGACATATCTGATCAGAACACACGGGAGCAGATGAAGGGGCAGGAGGAGACAGTGGAACACAGCCTGGCCCACCAGGCCGTGAGGATGATGCTCCTGAGTAGAGCAGCCAGTCCACAGAGAGAACAACATGGCTGGCCCCACTATGAGAAATGATGCCCCTCAGTGACTAAGGGCAATACAGGGGACAGCACCGGAGACACAGTGTGGGAATTGCACCTGACCTGATCCCACCACTCCGAGGCAAAGCACTGGGGGTGTGCAGAGGAACAGCAAGGAAATGGAGTGGCAAGGTCCCCAGGGAATGCTGAAAGTGGACTTTGGGGCCAGGGCGTGGTGCCCCAACAGACTGAACTGGAAAACACTCCTAAGGGCCAGCAAACGATCCTTGAACTAACTACAAACTTTTCTTTTGTGAAGTGTTTTGTTTTGTTCTTTGTCAGTGGTTTGTTTTTGTTGTTTTGTTGTCTGGTTGTATACTATTGCTTTTTTTCCCTCTGTCTTGTTTTCGTGCATGTTAGTGTCTCCACAGGTCTGTCTGAATAGGACAGGCTGGATGAACTATCTGGAGGAAAAACAATGGGACCAACAGTTCTGGGGGGGATTTGGGGTGGGGGTGGGATAAGGGGGTAAGGAAGTGATGTCAACAAACACAGAGACAAGGGAACAACATGGGACCCAAAATGGTAGAGAGGGAGGAGTGGCAGGCCTGGTGGGGAATGATCAAGGGTAAGGTTGCGTAGAGAAGAGGTATAGCTGTAGCCCAGGTGGTGATCGAGCATGGTAGTAGGGCAGGAGGAAAGTCAAGAGAGATGGAAGAAAGAGCTAGGAGTCAAAGGGCATTTATGGAGGTCTAGACAAAGACATGTACATGCAAATATATATATATATATATATATATATATATATATATATATATATATATATATGGATGGATAAATAGATCTAAGTGTCTACATTTGTAGGTTAAGTATTAAGGTGGCGGAAGGACCTTGGGCCTCTACTCGAACACTCCCTCAATGCATAAATACTTTCTTTTATTAAATTGGAACTCTATGGTGCTCACTCTCCTGACACAACTGCTGAAGCCAAAGTGGGTGAACAAATAAATGTGGCGAAGAAAGCTGATGGTGCCTGGCTATCAAAAGAGATAGTGACTGGGGTCTTAAAGGCTTGAACATAAACAAGCGGCCATCTAGCTCAGAAGCAACAAAGCCCACTTGGAAGAACACACCAGCCTGTGTGATCGAGTGGTCCCGAAGGGATCAGTTATCAGGCATCAAAGAACAAAAAATCATATCATTGGCTGCACACCTCCATGATAGGATCGCTGAAGACAAATAGGGGCATAAGCAAATGTGGTGAAGAAAGCTGATGGTGCCCAGCTATCAAAAGAGATAGTGTCTGGGGTCTTAAAGGCTTGAAAGTGAACAAGGGGCCATCTAGCTCAGAAGCAACAAAGCCCACATGGAAGAAGCACACCAGCCAGTGCGATCACGACGTGCCAAAGGGACCAGGTATAAGGCATCATGCAAAAAACAACAAAAAAAAGATATATGTATATATATATATACCATATTGAATGAAAGGGGAAGTGCAGAGTGGAGACCCAAGGCCCAAGTGTCGGCCACTGGAGATCCCCTCATAGAGGGGTTTAGGAGAGGAGATGGGTCAGTCAGGGTGCGAGGTAGTACCGAAGAAGAACACAGCTTTAGCCCCAGATCCTGGATGCTTCTGTTAGGCAGCTTAGCTTAGGGGATTGGGAAGTCCATTTACACATGCCCAGGAGAGCCAGCAAAAGACAAAGCTGGATTTTCCTGCCAGAGGGTGGAGATGGGTGTTACACCTGGAGCAGCCCACCTGGGCCAGGTGATTGCAATTCAGCCAATGGGATTGACCTGGGGTCGTTCACCACGCCTCCTCTGGGAACCCTTGAAAAGGCAGGGACCAGAAGGGAGAGGTTTTTTGGCTTGCTTGTGCGGTCTCGTCGTCTTCGTTGGAGGGGAGAGATGCTTGCGTGTCCCGGAGCAGTCTCTGCCAGGCCGCATGGTCAAAGGAATCCTATGGGTGCCACGTAAAATCTGAAGCTTCTTTTAACTCTCATTAAATTCACATGGATCACGAGCCCGGCTTCAGCGTGAAATCTTTCTCGCGTGGAGCCAAGGACTGAGGTTGGAATCTAGCCAGAGAGAGAGACCTTACACTTCCTCCCCCCAACTACCATGATCCGAATTCTACCTTGCAGGACTGGATAGGGCAGAGGTTGTACACTGGTGCATATGGGGGCTGGAGGCACAGGGAATCCAGGGTGGATGATACCTTCAGGACCAAGGGTGTGAGGGACGATGCTGGGAGAGTGGAGGGTGAGTGGGTTGGAAAGGGGGAACTGATTACAAGGATCCACATGTGACCTCCTCCCTAGGAGAGGGACAGCAGAGAAGGGGGGGGGAGGGAGACTCCGGATAGGGCAAGATATGACAAAATAACGATGTATAAATTACCAAGGGCACATGAGGGAGGGGGGAAAGGGGAGGGAGGGGAAAAAAAAGAGGACCTGATGCTAAGGGTTTAAGTGGAGAGCAAATGCTTTGAGAATGATTGGGGCAGGGAATGTGCGGATGTGCTTTATACAATTGATGTATGTATATGTATGGATTGTGATAAGAGTTGTATGAGCCCCTAATAAAATGTTTTAAAAAAATAAAAAATGTCATAAAATATAATTTATGAGGATTTTAAAAAAATAAAACTATTCTAGAAAATAAAGCACTGGGTGGTGTAGTGGTTACACGTTGGGGTTGCTAATTGCAAGGTCAGCAGTTCAAAACCACCAGCTGCTCCGCAGGAGAAAGCGATCTTTCTACTCCCATAGAGAGTTACAGCCTCAGAAACTCGCAGGGGGGCTTCTTAGGGTCACTATGAGACAGTGTTGACTTGAGGGCAGTGAGTTTGGTTGGTTGGCTGGGTGACTTTTTTAAAGGTGGAAAAAATAAAAGCATGTGATTTCCAGGAGTTTTAATTATTTTAGACCTCTGCCTGTAGTTACTTTCCTTGAGAAGGAGTCACCTGGAATCTCTGGGCAACCCCAGAGCTCAGAGTGATCTGGTGTCTGAGCTTATGAGTCTGGGCCATGCTAGAACTTTTCCTCCTGATTCACAGCAAATTCCACTTAGCTGTCCATGATTTATCAGGCCCTCTGCCAAAGGGCTGGCCCCAAAGACTGATTACCCACCCCAGACTGAACAGAAATTCATTCTCCTCATGCCAACATGCATGACAAAATGGGGAGCTGTTTAATTTTTGAGGAAGCTGAATTATTAGAGCCCATTGCCTCATGGAACAAAATCCTCTTTAGTGTCTTCCCTGGGATGGGCTTCCTTTACATCTACACAATGCACCAACCTCACCATTGTTGTCATTTTGGAAGGGACCATTCTCTCTTGGGGGCAGGGAGTGGCCTGTACATTGTAGAATGCTTAGCAGGATCCTGGCCTCTTAGCACCACCCCTGTCCCAGCCATAACAACTAAAATTGTCGGTAGCACTGCCAATATCCTCTGGAGAAGCAATGCCCCAGATGGGAAGCACTGGTCTAAGCCATAGAGCAGAAAATTATATACAAATGCATCTCACTGTTCTTGGAGAACTCAAACTAAGACACGTGGCTATTTAAACACAATGAGTACACGGTTCCAGACAAAGAGAGTTCCTAAAATGATCATATATTTCACAGGGATTGGTGCCTCATATGCAGTGAAAGTTGGACATCAAATAAAGAAGACCCAAGAAGAATTGAATTGTGATGCTGTCAATGAATATTGAACCTACCACAGACTGCCAAAAGGACCAACTGATCTGTCTTGGAAGAAGTGCAGCCAATACTCCTTACAGCAGAAGATGACAAGACCCCTTTCACATACTTTGGGTTCTGTTGTCAGCAGAGACTGGTCCCTGAAGAAGAGCATCATGCTTGGTAAAGCGGAGGGGCAGTAAAAATAGAAGGAAACCCTTCAAGAGGATGGCTTGACCCAGTGGCTTCAACAAGGGGCTCCGGCATCGGAACAATTATGAGTGTTTTGTTCCGTTGTGCATAAAGTCATTATGGGTCAGAACCAAGTCACTGGTACCTAACAATTACAAGAGTTTGGGAAGGAGGCAGTGATAGTTTGCTGGTAGAATTCTTACCTCCCACAAGGAAGAATCAAGTTCAATTTTCATCCAAAGTACCTCAATCGCAGGAACACCTTATTTGTCAGTGCAGATTATGTTTATCTGTGATGCTCAACAGGCTTCAGTGGAGCTTCCAGACTAAGACAGATTAGGGGGTGGGGGAGGGGGGAGAGGCCTCATGAACTCTTTCTAAAAACCAGCCAATGAAAGCGCTGTGGATCACAGTGGTCCAATCTGTAACTGACCCTGGGGATGGCACAGGACTGGGGAGCTATTCGTTCTACTGGGCTTGAGGTCACCCCACATCAGGGACTACTTGACAGCAGTTCATATCTCTGGTATGTTTCAACGGGTCACACACTCTGCTGCCTTTATTTTCTAAGGTGCAATTCTGAAATTGGAGCAGCACCTTGGTGGGAAAGCAAGACGGGGCATAGGGCGCAAGCATTCCTCATGTCTGCAACCGCAGCAGAGACCATGGAAAACGAACTTTGAAGGGAGCTTGGCTAATCCAGGCTACAAAATCCTTCTTCTGAGGCCCGTGGTGGGTGAGTGCACCTGATGTTCCTGAATGGGTGCCCTTTGGCTCTTTTATCTGGACCGGCTTCCTTAGAAGAGCTTATCCAAAATTATCTGATGAAAGACACCCTCTTCCAAACCCACTTGCTGCACTGTTGAACATGAGACCTCTTGAGATTAGGGTTCATTTTATGACCCAATAGAGGGGCCTTGTGACTTTGAAAGAGCCGCCACTGACCGTTGAGCCTGGGAGAACAAAAGGCGGGCGAGCGGACCAAGTCCTGACTCCACGCCATCAAACCAATCTAGGAGCCATCAGATTTCTACAGTTGAGATTTTTCGTTTCCCAAGAAGGAAGGTCGCACCTGTCCTCTGCCAAGAGTGTTCACTGCAAGGCTATTCAAAAAAAAAGGCCCAGCTCAGCTGGACCTGGGCCAGTTCTATGATGAGGCAGGACTCCTACCAGGAGCTGACCTTGAGGAACAGCTACTTGGTTCTTTCTGTCTTAGCAGCCCTGGGAAGATCAAACACAAGCAAGGAGCGCCTCAGGCCACGGTTAGTGCTCAAAGTCAGCGTCCAGAGAATGCAGGGCTTTTTAGAATACTAGTTTATAGATGGGCAAGATTGGGTCTGCGGACTATTTGAAGCCAATTTACTGAGGAATTTGCCCCACCTCTTTAATCACATGGGAGAGTCGATGATGAAGGAGACAGCAGAGTAGGCCAACAGCACATATTCCGAGCTGACTAAATCTGTAAATGGGAGTGTCGAGTTTCCTCAGGATGTTCCCCCTTGCCCCCCAACCCCCTTTGGCTGTTGTTCTCATTTTGTTCTGTTTTTGTTTTTTGGTTGTAGAATGATCTTGGGGTTATAAAGCCTACATTTCAAAAATAGAATTTATGAGTCTGACCATATTAACTCAACAGAGTGTAGAAATGCCAGAACAGCCTCTGTGAGTCATTTCTTGGATTCTGCAAGGAATTTATTTGAGACAGAGCTTTTCTCTTCTTGGAGATTTGTCTTCTTAAGAAGTTTCCAAAAATACCAAAGGGAAAAGCAAACATCAAACTCACTGATGCCCGGCGCCGCAGGGCACAGGGCAGCCCTTTGGTGGCAGCCCTCGCTCCATCTCTGGCCGCTGAAGAGAGAACAAAGTGAGGCTGGCAGGGGGGTGTTGTGAAGAAGGGCTGTAAGAGAAAGGAAACAAAGGGGGCCTGGAGCTTTTGAGGGGTGGGTTTTTTATCTTATTGATTTTTTCCTTTTTTAATTAAATACTTTATTGGGGGTTCTTAAAGATCTTATCACAATCCATACACGCATCCATTGAGTCAAACACATTTGTATACATGCTGCCATCATCATTCTCTAAGCATTTTCTTTCTACTTGAGCCCCTGATATCAGCTCCCCCTTTTTTCCCTCCCTCCCCCACCCTCCCTCCCCCATGAACCCCTGGTAAATGATAGGTCATTATTTTCATATGTTACATAGTCCTCTGTCTCCCTTCACCCACTTTTCTGTTGTTTGTCCCCCTGGGAGGGAGTTATATGTCGACCCTTGTGATCGGTTCCCCCTTGCTCCCCCACCTTCCCCTTATACTCCTGCTATCTCTATTCTCATAATTGGTCCTGAGGGGGTTGTCTGTCCTGGATTCCCTGTGTTTTGGGCTCTTATCTATGAGCAGTGTACATGTTGTGGTCTACTCAGATTTGTAAGGTAGAATTAAGGTCCTGATAGTGGGGGGGAAGAAGCATTAAAGAACTAGAGGAAAGTTGCATGTTTCATCGGTGCTATACTGCACCCTGACTGGCTTGTCTCTTCCCTGTGAACCTTCTGTAACGGAATGTCCAATTGTCTACAGATGGGCTTTGGGTCTCCACTCTGCCCCCTCCCCCATTCACATTGGTATGATTTTGTTATGGGTCTTAGATGCCTGATAACTGATCCCATTGATACCTCATGACTGGAGCTTTTAAAAAGCTGTAATTGATTTTTTTCCCCAAAAAATAAATCCCAGCTGGGAACACCAAGTTGATTTTGTTGACTTTTGATTTCTAACTTTGCCAAGGTCTCCCACCCCAAGCCCCCCATGCTGCGGAGTTGGCTTGACCCCATGCAGACCCCTGGGTACCTAATAGATTTGTATCACTGGGGATTTCGAGGCTATGACCTTTTTTCCAAGACACCTCTGGGTGCATTTAACCACCAATCTTTCCATTCCAGTAGCTGAGCACTTAAATCATTTTCCTCACCCAGGAACTCCTGAGCCAACAACCAGAGCAAGTTCAGATGCAGGGCTCCCAGCAGATGCTTTGTCCCATGTGAGAGCCCGTGCTAAGTGCTACACAGGCATTTGAGAGTCCTGGTCTCTACAGCTCCCATCCCTCTTTGCTTTCCCCAAGGTGCGCATCAGGACTCACTCTGTCCCTCGGTGCGACCTACATGCCACTTGGAAGGTCTCTGCTAGCCCTTTTAAACTGCTCCTATTGAGGTGCATTCTCTTGTTATCCACTGGTTACCTAAGGCACCAAGAGGACCCAAGCATCCAACATCACAGAGACCCAGGAAACCAGGCAACTCACAGCCACATGCAGATATCGTTCACATGCCACCTAGCTCGCCCCTGGAAAGCGTGGATTTCCACGGTTTTTGGTCTTTTCACAGATAGGCAGAACCGTCACCACAGGTAGGACATTTGCATCACCCCCAAGAGAAAGCTCGCTTATATTGGCTGTTTACTTCCGCCCTCACCCCCTCACTACTCCCGGCCCTAAGCAAGCCACCCTCTGTCTCTAACCGAGTTGCCTGTTCTGGGCATTTCACATACACACCTTCTTTCATTGAGCGTCATGTTGGCATTGTCCATCCGTATTGTCGTGTTATTTAGTACACCATTTCCTCTTTGTGGCTGGGCATTATTCCACTGTGTGGCACGCCCTTGATTTCAAAGTCATTACTGCATATCCTTGCAAGCCCATCCGACACCTCAAAATGGAAACCTTCATGTCACGAGTTACCAAGCAGCCACGAAGCCCCCAGTGCACCGGGCCAAAACGCGCCAGGTCCTCTAGAGCCTCATTTCTCACCAGAGCCAGGGTTCTTTGATGGTTTCCATCTCCAGATCTGTGCTCACCAAGCTCTCTCTTCTCTCCTGGTCAAACACATTCGACACATAGACACTACTGGGATCATCAATATGAGGATACATTTGCTGCAGAATTCATCCGAAAGTCTATGGGCACCAGAAATCTCCAGGAGGCCAAGATGACCTGACAGACACATTTTTGAAATATATTTGACTGCCACGCCATCTATCAAGGAGAAGTTCCTGGGGACAGTGGCCTCAGAACACACTGGAAAACCTCACTTTGGATACCTGTTAACCCAGCAATTTAATACAGTGTCCAACACAGAGTAGGTAAAAAACAGAATATTATTGGTATGACAGGAACCAAATATTCAATGCAGACCGAACCCACTTCCTCGGACTGAGAGGTTCAGCGTGAGCATGCCACGAGGGCTTGTGTGCTTCTTCCAAGTGGGCATCTCAGTTAGATAGCCGCTTGTTTATCTTCACTCCTTTAAGACCTCCATCAAACCGGGCACCATCAGCTTTCTTCACCACATTTGCTTATGCACCTAATTTGTCTTCAGCAATCATTTTGGAAGCCTCTGCAGCCACATAGTTCAGAGTGAACCCATGGATTGGGGATTTGCCGACTTCCAGAGATACATAAGCCACTCCCTTGACCTCCCTGAAGCTGTGAGCCGCCTGCGTGATTTGAGAGCTTCCTCCACTCCATGAGCCAACAGCTTGCTGTCTGACCTTTCCAGTTCGGGTTCCTCAGCCCCAGAAACCTATTATCTGACCAGATTCAACAGCTTCACCTTATGAGGCAGTGGGCTGCTGTCTGAACTGATGATCTGGTTCATCAGACTTTGCAAACACATGAATGCGGAGAACCCTCCACTGATGCCTGAATTGTGGATTTGGAACTCACCAGTTTCCACATCCTGAAGACTTATTTACTTGATGGCTATTTAGTTTTGTGAGATGCTGCAGAGAAAATCATGGAACATCCTAAATCTCTACCGCCTAGGGCCTGGTCTACTGCTGCTCCTGTAAAATGAACTATACTATTCATGGGTCAAGACCTGTACCAATGGAGATAATGACCAGGACAGAAGGGACACAGTGACAGGGTCAGTGGTGACTGGGTCAGAAAGGGCTTTTCAGCCAAGATAGTGGGACAGGCAGGCAAGGTCAAGAGGAGGATACCCCCAAAGAGCTGAGAGGAGCCTTCAGAGATGGAACTATGGCATGAGCCTACCTTCCGTGGGCAAAATGTCTGAGAGAGACGGAGAGAACAGGCCTGCCCTGAAAAAGAGAAAATTTGCTTTACATGGTTCTTTAATGTGAATCCCAATGTATAGCCTATTGATTCTAATACCTAATTACATTCTGGTACTTAATTAAACCTGTACATGTGGGGGCGAGGGGGATATTCAAGGCATTAACAACCCCTGTCTCTTTCTCCTCCACCCCTCTCCTTCGGCCTCAGGTCCATTCCTCATCCTGTAATAGCCAGTTTGGCCTTCAGACCATGGGGTTCAGGGGCTCCCAGGGGAGTCGGGTGGACTCAGAACCTGTTGGCCTCTCACAATGGAATAATCGTGGGACTTGCCAGTGCCAAGCCCCACCCAAGGGTTCCAGTGAACCTTATGGAATCCAACGAGGGCTTTTTGTTCCCTGCTGATAATTTCCATCAAAATCATCTCCACAGGCGACCTTGAGGCCTGCTTTGAAATTAATCTCCAAAGCACAAAGGGACCATTTTTGGGGTGCCATTTTGTGAAAACAAGGGACTTACAAACCAAAGATCTGATAAGCACAGTTGATGATTAAACTTAATGAGTTGGGGCTTCCAGGAGAGCTTTGATTTTTCTTTTATCTTTTTGCTTTGCCCATGGTTCTCTAAGCCCGCGCATAAAACAGAACTTTGTCCATTTGTTTGTCTCCTTCAGGTTTTTCTATCGGCAACTTGGATCTAAGTCTTGAACTTAGTGAGACCTTCCTGACGGTTCCGCGGGGGCTTCTGTCGTCAGCCCCGACTCCAGTATTGCCGAGGGTCTCAATGACAGTTGTCCTTTGGCCACGTCAGGGCGCACCATGGTGACGGCACCAGGCAAGTGCATTTTTGGTAATGAAGTATGGTTTAGTTTTTAATTTCTGTTTTTAAATGAGAACTGGTTTAAAAACAAAGGTTGGCAGAGGTGCAGGAAGGGCCGAGGAGGATGGTGAGGAAGACATCGGCTGTATATGCCCAGAACAGCCCGTGCTGAGTTTTATTTGGATTGATTTCCCACACTTTGGGCAAATGGACATATGTGTGTTCATATCAACAGCCTGTGTCTGCACTCTGTGTAATAGGCGTTGTCGCCTTCATGCTTTATTCACGGGAGCGCCTGCTTCAGATCTTAGCTGGCGCTGCTGGAGCAGGCTGGCAGCAGTTCAGGGATTCCTGGGAGCTTCTGGAGCTGTATCTTCCTTCCTTCTTTCCTTGCTTCTCTCCTTAAAGAGATTGAGATGAATGCACTTGCCCCCACCCTCCCCAATCCTTCCCTGGCTCCCTTTCTTCAATTCCTGCCTGTCTCCTCTCTCCTTTGTCTCTCCTCCATCCTCCCTTCTCTCATGTCTTCCTTTCTCCCTGCCGACCTCACTCCCCCACCCCCTCCCTCCTGTCCTTTCTCCCCTCATTCCTTCCTTCCTGTCTCCTTATTGGTCTGCTTTCCCGCTCCCTCCTGCCATCCCTTCTTTCTTTCCTTCCTCCCTCCCTTTCTCTTACATTTTCCCTTTTCCTCTCTCTCTTCCCTATAATCCTTCTTGCTAACAAAAAGGCATAGAAAACAAACATACAGATTTCAATAACCTCACAAGCTCCTAATTTGTTTCACTCCAGTAACTAGCTAACCAAATAATTGGGTTTCTCAAAGGTGCAGAAAATTTATCCCGCAGGGCTGGGGGCACAGGGTAAAGAGAATTGTCTACTACGGACCAGTGTTTTGCCTGTATCTCACTTGATGTTTACAATGAGCGATGACCTACTGTTACTACATCTTCATCTTCGGCTCTCACTGCCATCCAGTCTATTCTGACTCCGAGTGACCCTGGAGGACGGGGCGAACTGCCCCTGGGGGCTTCTTTATAGGAGTAAAAAGTCTTCTTAACTCTTTACAGAAGTAGAAAGCCTCTTCTTTCTCCCTCAGAGCAGCTGGGTGTTTCCAACTTCTGCCCTTGAAGTTGGCAGGGGGTCAGGGGTAGGGATGGAGATAGAGAACCACAACCAGCAAGGTTGATTAAACTGCCTAATGTCATTCAATATTACACTGGTAGGGGCAGAATTCAAATTCATGAGCAATTGGTACCATGGCCAACGGTCAAAGAGTTATAATGCCCAACACCCAACGGCTAACAAGGACAGAAATTGACCTGCTGAGAGAGGCCATGTTTACTGAGAGATCTGTTTACACCAATAAAGAGTCCACCCCAGCCTATGTAGCTCTGACATCAATATAACCCCCCTGGCTGAACTACGTCCCTGGGGTAAGATCTTGACAATGTCAAGATCAAAACCAAACAATCCACGGCAACTGAGTCCATTTCAACTCATAGCCACTCAAAACGACAGAGGAGCACTTCCCCCTTGGGGTTTATGGGACGAAAAATCTTTACAGAAGCTCAGTACCTCATCATTCTCCCCTGGAGCAGCTGGTGGTTCCAACCCTGAGCTAATAAAACCCCAAAACTCACTGCCATTGAGTAGCTGCCAACTCATAGCAACCCTATAGGACAGGGTACAAAGACTCCTGTGGGTTTGTTTCTGAGACTAACTCTTTAGGAGAATAGAAAACCTCTTCTGCCCACTGTGGAGAAGCTGTGGTTTCAAACTGTTGACCTCGCAGTTAGCAACTCAATCACTATGCCGCCAGGGCTTCTAGCCCCTCCCCCTACTAAAGCAGCATTAACAATTGTTTCAAGGAACTGTGGTGGTAAACTAGTTAAACCATAGGCTCCTATTTAAAAAATAAAATTTTTTAAAGGTTGTAGTTAGAATTCTAGGCCTTCAAAAAATGAAAATAGGTAAGGTTTCCAAAGGTCTCAAACTTGAGTTCTGGGCAATAGTCTCTGCTCTGACGTTGGTCTCCAAGTGTATCTGTTGTGTTCTGTTGCTATGGCTCTCTCGGTCTTTGGATTTCTTAAAAAAGAAAAAACAAAGTAAGTGTACTTCTTTACACTTTACATTATGTGCTAAAATAATCACTGAGACTTTAGACAACCAGCAAGCACACGCTATGAATAAAGAAATCAGTCTGGGTTATGTTGCCCTTGGCCTTGAGTAGACAGTTCCTTTCTCCTCCTCCCCCCTTCCTTCTTTCAAGGTTTTAAATAGACTTGGGTTTTTTAGAGCAGACTTAGGTTTACAGAAAAAATATGCAGGAAGTACACAGGTCCCACATACCTCCTCTGCCTTCTGTACTTTTTCTCCTGTGATAAATAATATGATCCACAGGTTATGCATGATTCAGCACTCAGTCACAGTCATGAAGGGACTCAGACTCAGTGGCCCTAAAAGCAGGGCAGGGCTTCCCCTGTGGAGATCTGAAGCTGGAAAGCTTCATCTTCCTCCTGTGGAGAGAGGCTGGTGGGTTTGAATCACCAACCTTAGGGTTCGCAGGTCGACTCATAACCCACTATGCCACTAGACCTCCTCAATGAACCACCATTGAAACATTATTATTCAGTGCAGTCCAGGGTCTATCAGAGTTCACGCTTTATGCCGTGTAGTCCTGTAGGCTTTGCCTAACGCAGAATGGCAGGTAGCTATCACCATGACAGCCTACAGGAGAGTTTCACTGCCTTAAAAATGCCCCCAGTTCATCTCCACTTCCATCCTCCAAGCTCTTGGCAACCACTGATGTTTTCTTAACCACCTCTAGAATTTTGCTTTTTGCAGAGTGGCATATAGCTGGAATTACCCAATATGTAGTGTGTGTTTTTTTAGCCTGATTTTTTTCTCTCACTTAGTAACATTTTAAGTTTCCCCGTCTCTTTTCAAGTTTCTTCTCAGAACTGAGTGATACTCCGTTGTAAGGACTCGATGCCCTTCGTTTATCCAGCCACTCATTGGAGGGCATCCTCACGGCTTCCAATATTTTGGCTCTCATAATAAAGTTGTTATAAACAGTCATGTGCAAACATTTTTTGTGGATATATGTTTGACAATTCTTCGAAACATCCTCCTGGATGTAGGGAGTGGTGGTGTCATAGAAAGTGGTCCTGCCCAAGAATGCTCTTTTCCAAGAACCACTCAATGAACTGTGCAAGTCGTGTCAGTTCCAAGGACTAGGACTTCTGAAGCCAAGGCATGCTCTGGATCATTTCTTTTTTTGTTGTTGTTGTCATTTTTATCATTTAATCATTTTATTGGGGGCTACTACAACTATTATCAAAATCCACACAGACATCCATTGTGCCAAGGACATTTGTACATTTGTTGCCATCATCAGTCTCAAGACATTTTCTTTCTACTTGAGCCTTTGGTATCAGCTCCTCATTTTTCCCCTCCTTCATGAACCCTTGATAATTTATAAATTATTATTATTTTGACATATCTTACACGGTCCAACATCTCCCTTCACCCACTTTTCTGTTGTCCATCCCCCAGGGAAGAGGTTATATGTAGATCCTTGTAATCGGTTTCCCCTTTCTACCCCACTTTCCCTCTACCCTCCACTCTCACCAGTGGTCCTGAGGGCTTCATCTGTCCTGGATTCCCTGTGTTTCCAGTTCCTATCTGTACCAGTGTACATCCTCTGGTCTAGCCAGATTTGTAAGGTAGAATTGGGATCATGATAGTGTGAGGAGGAAGCACTTAGGAACTAGAGGAAAGTTGTATGTTTCATCTTTGCTACACTGCATCCTGACTGGCTTATCTCCTCCCCAAGATCCTTCTGTAAGGGGTGTCCACTTGCCTACAGATGGACTTTGGGTGTCCACTCCGCATTCCGCTCATTCAAAATGATATGATGTTTGTTGTGTTCTTTGATGCCTGATCCTATCGACAACCCGTGATCACAGAGGCTGGTGTGCTGCTTTGTATAATTGCTTTGGGAAGAAAAAGAATAGCTGCTTAAATAGAGATGGGTGGGTTAGAGAGCAAATGGATTTCCAGGTCCAGCTTGGGGAGAATCTACTGGAAACAATAAGTTGGAAATGTAGCTCTTTCATTTGAGAAAATATTCTCCTTTCCTTTTTTTCTAACAAATCATTGTAATGGCAGCTCTTACAGCTCTTATAACAATCCATGCAACGATTGTATCACTGGATGTTGGTAACATCAGGACCATGTGTGGCATTGATAATGTAGAAAGAGTCATTCAAACTATGCCTTAGAAGACCTTGCTTTTGGTGTGTTGGTGTATTGATACCATAAAAATGAATGACAGTAATAAGCGAAAGATGAACAGACTAAGTCCCTGTGCCTCTGTTACTATCTGACCATACAGTTTTTGGTAAAGCAAATGAAAACCCTCAAAAGACCAATAAACAGCATCCTGATAGATGAAGGAATTGAAGTCAATAATTTCATGATACTTGGATCAGCCATCAATATCCATGGATGCAGCAGCCAAAAAGTCTCACAGCATATAGCACCGGACGAGGCTACTGCAAAAACAAAACAGCAAGACAAGTTCACTGCCATCGGGTCCATTCTGACTCAGAGCAACCTTCATGAACACAATAGAACTCTGTGGGTTTCCCAAACTGTTCATCTTTACAGGAGTAGAAAGCCTCGTCTTTCTTCCTTGGTGTGGCCAGTGTTTCCAAACTGTTGACCTTGTGATCATCAGCCCAACAAGGAACTCACTTTAAAAAATGTTTTAAAAAAAATCAAAGATGTAACTTTGATGACTGAGGTGCACCTGACCCAAGCCATGGCCATGAGAAAGTTGGATGCATTTGGAATGAGGGATGGACGAAAGATATGGAATATGCCATAGACTGCCAGAAAAGGTGCAAGTCAGTCTTAAATGGAAAGCAACTAGGATGGGCCTCAGAAGGGAGGGTGATGATACTTGGGTTCACTACTTCGGATGTGTCACCAGGGAAGAGGAATTGCTACAAGAAGATGCTATGGCTGGTAGAGGGCCATTAACCATTGAAAGAACCCCTCAGGGAGATATCGACATAGCAAAGGATGCGTTGCACCCCAACAGTAATGAAGATGGCAGAGGCCCAGGCAGTTGTTCTTTCTGTGATACAGAAGGTCGTCATGGTGGGAGCAAGCGGATGGCACCTGGCAACAACACGTCCCTCTGTGACTCCTAGTTCGGCTAGCCCAGGGAAAGGCTGGGGCAAGAGACCAGCTGCTATGGTCCTAACACTGGAAGTTTGGGAGCTAGCACCCCATCGCAGGCACCTGTAGCCCTCCGAGGCTCTGGCCAGCTCACCCAGGCGGCGAGGAAGCGGCCATCAGGCCAGGCCCATGTGACCTCTAAGTGACATGTTGCCACACATCCCCACCCCCTCTCTTTCTCCTTCCTTGATCCCTCAGCACCTGGACAGCTGATCCTGGGCTGGCGATCTAATCTGATCTCTGTCCCTATGAGAGACTAGGCTTGGTGGCCGGTTCGCCTGGGACAACTAGCCAAGCTATCACACCATCTTGTATTTGCCCTGAGCCCTGACAGCCAGCTCGCCTCCCGCCTCTGCCACACAGGGAGGGAGACACTTCCCCACCTGCCTCCCGAGGAGAGGGTGGCTTAATTAGTTCACATCACGTGTATCAAGTTCTTTGAAGCTACAAAGCGCTCCATAGAAGCTGGTTCTCATTATACTGATAACAACAGTACCTCTGAGTTCTGGTCTTTCTGGGAGCAGGTGAGGGCTTTCATGTTTTCTCTGCCTTCCCTTTTTGTGGAAGCCTAATAGCCTCGAGTCAGTTACATAGCTCCTCTCCTTCCCGTGGGATCAAACCAAGGGGGCTGGGGGGGAGGGGTGTGTGTGTGTGTGTGTGTGTGTGTGTGTGTGTATGTCTGGACTCCAGCGGCTGTGGCCGTCCTGGGGGAGGAAATCAATCATTTGTAAGTGAGGGGACAAAGTTCTCCCGGTAGGTGATGTGTGTGCCTGGCAGCCCTGAACTTTTGTTCTGAGAACAACACCCACGCTCTCAGGCAGGCTGCCAGGAACCGTGCCCACCCACCCAGCCATCAGTCAAACCATGATGAAAGGAGTTCGCTTCCAACTGAGAGAGGGACTTTTAAATTTCATTTCTGGAAATAGCCCCAAAACACCACTTCTCCTTCCCCTTCCCCATCTCCTTCTCTTCCTCATTCGCCTCTCTTCCTCCTCTTCCTCCTCCTCCTCCCCTTCACACTTTTTGCAAATCTTTATCAGGATCCCGTCACAGAGCCCAGAAAAGGGCCAGGGCTGCTCTGTTGCCGTCTGGAATTCTTGCCCAGCACACGGGTGGCTCGACCCCAGGTGAGCGCTCTCTGCTATTGGAATAAGGATTTGGCAACAACCACACCCTGGATTCTGATGGCGGAAACCTTGGCCTGATGAAAGCTTATAGCAGGGACCCGGGCAGAGGGTGGCAGGTGACTAGAGCACAAGACCTTACCACCTCTTGCAAAGCACAGAGCTGGTTCTGAAGGGCCACAATGAAGAGCCCCCCACCTGCTGCTTTGACACTGCAGTTCCTGGGGGTCCAATTCCCCGGGGCCTAGAAAAGCAAAGGAAAGCTTTAAAACTACAGGTGGAAAGGAAGGAGAAGGTGGTCCAGATGGAGGTGGGATGTAAGAAAGGGCCAGACAGGTGAGAGCGGTGGTGGCCAAGAAGGTGGCTGAAGGAGTGGCGGGGCTAGTAAGCCCAGGAGAACATGGCAAAAAGCCTTCCGTGCGAAATCCGGTCATCTGCGCAGAGCGGTCGCGTCCCCTGTCAGGCGTGGTTGGAGGAGAGCCCAGGAGAGGGATCAATCCTAGGAGTCTTTGTTTCTGTTTTTCTGGCATTTCCTTCCTCTTCACTATCCACAACTCTCAACAGCCTCTCTGCTTTTGTTTATGTTTTATTTATAAAGATATAAATCACACGCACCTCAAGGGTACAGTCCGGTGGTGTTTTAGTCCATTCACAAACTCATGTGAGCATTTTGCCAACCAACCAACCTACCCACCCACCCACTGGTAGCCTTGGAGTTGACTCCAACACATGTGGGTCGAACAGCCCTAAGTTTGCAGTGGCTGGATTTTCAGAATTGAAGCCCCAGAGCTTTCTTTCCAAGGTTGCTGTTGGGTGTCATTGAATTGGTTCTGCCCTGTAGAGACCTTATGCACAACAGAACAAAGCACTGCCCGGCATTGTGCCATTCTTACAGTGGCTCTGATCCCTGAGCCCGTTCTTGCAGCCACAGTGCCAGTCCGTCTCCTTGAGCGCCCTCTTCTCCGTGCTGCCAGCCCCTCTGCTTTACCAGGCACGGTGTCCTTCCTCTGGAAAACTTGGCCCTTCAACCTTTGGTTATCAGTCAGCCTGGTACCGTGTGTGGTATCCAGGGACATGTACCCATCCACACTTTCTTATTCCAGAATACTTGTTGTCACCCAGAAAGAAACTCTGTCCCCATTAGCAGCCAGCTCCCACTGCCCCAACCAGCACCCCCAAGCAACTACTCATCTACTTTCTGTTCCTCCCCTTGTCTTGGTTTGCTGCGTCTGCTGTCACAAAATCCCACAGTGATGAGACGTTAGCAAAGAGATTTTCATTTCCTTTGTTAGGAAATGGAGGCTGGAAGTCCAGCGTGCTGTCCTCAGGGGGTGGTTCTTTCTGTCCACTTGAAGGAAAATCACCGCTTCAGCTTTTCTAGCGTCCTTTGGTGATCACCACATGGCACCTATCTTTCCCCAACTCCTGCTTGCTTGCTTTGGTGGCATAATTGGCTGCACGCTGTGTTCTAACGACAAGGTCAGCAGTTTGAACCCACCAACTACTCTGTGGGAGAAAGATGAGGCTTTCTGCTCCTCTAAAGAGTTGTAGCTTCAAGAACCCTACAAAGTCATTCTACTCCCCCCTACAGGTTCTCTGTGAGTCTGAATCAACTCCGTGGCAGGGGGTAGGTGGGTGCTTGCCTCTGTGCCTACTCTGACATTTTTCTATCTGAACAGTAGTTGGGCTTAAAACACATCCTAGACTGATATGTCCTCATTGACATGACAAAGAAAGCCGTAGGCTCAAAATAGGGTACAGAGTTTAGGACTTGTAATACACATCTTGAGGGCTAAAATTTAATCCATCACCTTTATTCTGGACAATTCCCAGAACTGGCATCAGTTGGAAGGTGGACTTCTGTGATGGACTTCTTTCACTGATCATAGTTTTCAAGGCTTATTCCCATTAAAAACAAAACTAATGTATTGCCATCGAGTCAATTCTGACTCATAGCATCCCTATAGGGCAGGGGACAACTGCCCCCTGTGGGTTACCAAGACTGTAACTCTCTACCAGAGTGGAAAGCCTCATCTTTCTCTCTCAGGGTGGCTCTTGGTTTTGAACTGATGACCTTGTGTTAGCAGCCTACCTCCTAACCAGTAGGCTACTGGGGCTCCTCCACATCTCACAACAGTCCTCCTTTCTATGGCGGAATGAGACACCTTTGTACAGTTGTGCCACATTTTGTTTATCCATGTGCCAATTGATGAACCACGGTGGCTTGCCAGTGTCCAGGGCAGAGCTTCCATTGTCGAAGTAGAAACAAATCTTCCAGTAGACTTGGTGCAATGTGCTTACGGTTTCCTGTGGAACGCTCTGAGCATCAGAATATCTGAGAAGCAGGGTCCTTGGCTCTTGCACATACCAGGTAACTGGGTGGCCTTTCTGCCTACCTTGAACTTCTCCTAGCCTCAGGTTCTTCTGTAAAATGAAGGACTTCAACCAGATTGTATCTCAAGTCTCTTACAAGTACCACACTTCAGCTATTTTAGCAGAGCAATTAATGAGCAGTGTATAATCATTCCCATTTCTTTTAAAGCTAGATAAAAGCAAGCCAAGAACAAACTTGGTTAGGTGCATCCGTAACTGAAGACTGCTTTTTGAACAATCGTCGGGATCAGTCCCATGGGTGGCATTCATAACAGGTTTCCAAATGACAGATAAGTGGGAACACAGCAGGGGGGTTCGAGTGGCAGGACCAGATTAAAATAAGTGAGGGACCAAGTGAGAGCTGCAAAATATAACCATGTAAAAGCTGGTGCCCTCAAGCTCTAAAACTCCATGAACAGCGACCGTCTCGAGGAGACATAGGGACCTGGGTGTGTGAGTGCTTTGTACAGGGCTACTAACCGCGAAAGGTGGATGGTTCAAACCCATCCAGAGGCACCTCTGGATGAAATGAATTAAGACATATTCCTTTTTATTTATTTGTTTTTATTGTGAATCAGGTGGGGAGGAGGTTACATTTCAGATCATCAATTTTCTATTCAATAATTTAAGCTGCTTATCAACTCCCCCCTCCCACCCCACCACCCAATCCTACCTCCTTTGATGAAATAAGGTCTATTCTGTAACAAATCATGTCGCCATGAGTTGGAATCAACACTAAGGCAACTAACAACCAACCTAAAGTCTTTAACCTCCTTAAAGTGTTGATTTCCTTAAAGTATTAAAAAGCAAAGATGTCACTTGGATGACTAAAGTGAACAGGACCCAAACTATGGTATTTTCAATCACTTCACAGTTATGGAGAAGCCGGGCAATGAAAAGTCAGGAGTAGAGGAGAATTGACACACTTGAGCGTGGTGTTGCTGAGAGTATCAAATGCACTATAGATTGTGAGATAAACAAACACATCGGTTTGAGGAAGCCCAGCCTGGAAGCGTTTTAGAATCAAGTATGATGAGCCTTTGGCTCATTGCTTTGACGGGTCATCGGGATGGATAGGTAGCTGGAGAAGGACATCGTGCTTGGTAAAGTAAAGGTGAGTGAAAAGAGGGCAGTCTCCCATTAGATGGACGGACACAGTGGCTCTAATCATGGGTTCAAACAGAGCAACAACTGGGAGGATGTCGCAGGATGGGCAGTTTCTTTCTATTATACATGGGGATGCTATGCGTTGGAGCTGACTGGATAAGGCAACTAATAACAACGAACCTGAAATCTGGCCGTTTGAATGCACCCAATCTAGCGAATGCTGGTCTAGTCAATACTCTTCATCAACACCACACTGGAATGTGTCCATTCTCCTTCACTCCTGCCTTTTCATTCACTGTCCAGCTTCTACAGAGCTATGACTTGATTGAAAATAACCATAGTTGGGGCAAGATCACATTCGTCATCCAATTGACATATTTGTTTTTTAATGTGGCCCAGAAAAAGAAAAGGCCCGGTGATCGGCTCCCATAAAGACTGATGCCAAGAAAAGCCTACTATGGGGCAGTTCTATTCTGTAGTACAGGGGGTCACCATAAGGGGAAATCAATGGGAAGACAATAGTTTTGGTTTTGTGTGTGCAAGGAAGACAGGGCCCCACTGTTAAGAAAAGGCTCAGGGATTTTTGTTGGCACTAAAATCCGTGAGTCATCCTTAGGATGAGTTGCCCAAAGAGTGCATGCATGTAGTTTTAGATGATCTTTTTATTATTATATATATCTTTTTAGTTTTAAATTATCTAATGGGTGCATAGTGGCTGAAACCAGGGAGGTGACCTTTGGGGGGGTTATCCCAGTGTGACCACTACATTCTGAGAGGGAGGCCAGTCAATAAGAAAATGGGCTACATGAGGTTGTGGACACAACTCATACCCTCTCCTTGCACCTGTTCTAGGTAGCAAGGTGTCCAAAGTTCCCCAGAAATAATCCTGTGAAATGTGCTCATCTACAGTTGTGCACACATCCCACTCATGGTCCTTTCTGTCCTCCCATAGTTGTGCCTTACACAGCACTGAGCTGATCGACAGCCAGCCCTGACTTTCTAACCAGTCCCTCTGTTTACCATTGTCTATGGATCAGTCACACGGCCATTTGGAATCCTTTGGATACCATTATCACTTCATGACAATGGTTTCCTTCATCCAGATGGTTAGTCTTTGTTCTGTTTCAGAATTAATCAAGGTGGCTCAATTAAAAAAAGCAAAGCAAATGGCTACAGAGTGGACAGGAGAGTCAAGTGTCCGTAACCATCACACAGTGGGAAGCACAAAAGTGCAGGTAGTTGTTGTCTCCAGAGGGCTGCTCGCACACGTGAAGAACGGTTCTACGAGAAGGGGGTGTGTGACTCCTACCACTTGGACTCGGAGTGTGCTTAGAGTTGTGAGGTGTCCATTTGTTTCCCAAGATGAGAGCAGCCAAAGCCCTTAGAATTGCATGATGGCTATACCCAGGAATGGTTCCTGGTGATGATGGAAAAGTATGGGGAACATAGTCAATATCACCCAACTGTTCGCATAAAGATTGTTGAAGCGACACATTTTGCTACCTCTATATTTACCACAACTTAAAAAGAGCCACAGGAGAATGGAGACAAGTCTTGGAGAGGTAGTGAGAGGTGGGTAGTCACTTTTAGGAGCAGTGACTAGGAAAACCAAGTCATGCTCTAGAGAATCCTTTCCATCTATGAAATTCAACGAAGCCATTTAGACATGGTGAGGGGGAGGAGGAAGCGTGGCAGGACAGGGTCACAGAGGAGCCCTGCTATTGAGGTCATCTTCAGTGAGTCCTGTGGCTAAAGTATGGCCAGGTATGACCAGGGAAGGGCAGTTTAGACTTCATATGCAAATGCGTTGCTCTTACCTGAAACTCCCAGAGGTGAATTACTTTCTGAGGCAATCATGGATTAGTCTGAGGCAATTAGCTATCTCTAAATCCACATAAACCCTTATTTGAATCAGATAGGGTGATTCATAGCAATTTGAAGTCACTTTGAAAACTGGGTTCTTACCAAAACACCAGACAGGTGCTCTTTATGAAGGATCAGGCAAGAGGGCTGGGCTTGGCCTGGAATCTGAGAGGCTGATTGATGGGTTGCCCTTTATACCTTAACAGAGGGGACAAGGAAGACTGAAAGCAATTTCCCAGTGCCAGATCTGAGAACCAGTTTGTGGTACAGAATTGGTGCTTCCTCACTTAGTTGCCTTGAGCATCGTTCACAAGCCAGGCATGTGGTTAGTATCGCCTTCCTTATAGAAATAAATGGTGCTCTAGATCTCACTAGATATGTTGGGCACTGTTTATGGATATTGAGGCTACCATAGCCAAAAAGTACACCCCAAGACCCAAACTGGCTCTGGAGAGACCAATGTTCAAGGGGATTTCATCCTGACCCAGAAGGTGTTGGGTGACTAAAACCACAAATGAGCCGAAGAGAGGTGACACAGGACACCAAGCTCCTCCCTGCCATGCTCAATGCAAATGAGAGATGTCCTGGGCAGGGCCTGAGTCAGAGGACAGAGGGCTTGAGAGAAGCATTACGTGCTACCGGACCCCCTGCTAAGATTCACCCTTGTCCCTTCGGTCAGGTCTAGCCATTGCCCTCCCAGCCTTTGGGGCAAAAGAGATACAGGGGAGCTGGAGCCCAGCCACTGGGAGAGCAGGAGTCACATATTCCAAGTCAACACCCAATGCCATCAAGCCGATGTCCACTTGTGTGTTCGTTCCAAAGCGCTCGGCAAAAGGACACACAGAACACAAAGAAGAACAAGAACTTGAAGAACTATCTCTATGGGGTCAAGTTGACAACAGTAACTCAGAAGATGACATAAAGTTTGGGGGCAATGTATAAACAGTTGACTCAGTATAGGTTTTGCTGGATATATTCTCAATAACAAAACAAATAAAATTTCAAGAAACAAAAGAATAGGCCCAACTGACACAAACATATATGAACACCCACGTTCATGGCACTGCTGCTCACAACAGCACGAAGAGGGGAACAACCTGAGTGCCCATCATTGAATGAATAGATAAACTCCGGTATAACCACATACTATGAAAGACTTGTGAAGAATTGAAGAATGTGGAAGAACTTGGAGAGTGGAATGTTGGCTGAAATAAGGTGATCACAAAAAGGATAAAAACTATATGAGACCACTATTCCCAAAAGTTGGGGAAAGGTTTACATACAGAAAGAAACATTCTTTGATGATAATCAGAGAAGGAAGGAAAGGCAAGATGCAGTGAGGATGAGGGCAGCATTTGACCAGTGACCAAGAAGTCAATGGGAGGTGCATAAGCATAAAAGACAACAAAAGTTAATACTATTATTACAATGCTAGTAATAACAAATAGCACCCTAGTGTGGAGCCAGAGGTAGACATGCAAGCTGAACAGATGTGGGATTGCACATGGGAGTACTCCCAAGAGTATATTCAGGTTTGACAGAGGACATTTCTATGTATGTATTTGTATGTTCAGTAAATATATCCAAGGACGTAGAGCACATGGGGACAACGTTCTGAAAACTTCCTCAATGTGGGCACACACCTGAAGGAATGACTCACTGGGCTTGAGAATGTAGGACAACAATCCCAGGAGACAAGTAGGTCAACTGGAATAGCATCATCCGCATTGACAATGCTTTACTTTTGACTCCGATGAATTGCAGCTGGAGTCTTAAAAACTTGAGAGCAGCCATCTAAGTAAGATGGAATTATACGTCTCTCCTCATTCAGAGCAAAGAAAATAAAAAACTCAAGACAAAAATTAGTCTGAAGACTAATGGACCATGTGAATCAGAGCCTCCACTACTCAGAGACCAGAAGAATTAGATGGTGCCCAGCTACCACTACAAACTGTTCTAATCAGAATTACAATAGAAAATCCTAGACAGAAGGGAAGACCAAATATATATATATATATATATATATATATATATATATATATATATATATATATATACAGAACAAAACTCAAAAGCATAAAAAAGACCAGACTTCCCCGTTACAGAAGGTTCACCGGGAGGAGACAAGCCAGTCAGCATGCAGTATAGCAACAATGAAACGTACAACTTTCCTCTAATTCTGAAATGCTTCCTCCCCCCCTACTATCATGATCCCAATTCTACCTTTCAAATCCAGCTAGATGAGAGGATGTACACTGGTACAGATAGGAACCAGAAACACACGGAATCCAGGACACATGATCTCTTCAGGACCAGTGGTGAGAGTGGTGATGCCAGGAGGGTGGAGGTAATATGGGTTAGAAAGGGGGAACTGATTATAAGAATCTACATATAACCTCCTCTGTGGGGGACAGACAACAGAAAAGTAGGTGAAGGGAGACGTCGGACAGTGTAAGATATGACAAAATAATAATGATTTATAAATTATCAAGGGATCATGAGGGAGGGAGAGTGGGGAGGAAGGGGGGAAATGAGGAGCTGATACCAAGGGTTTAAGTGGAGAGCAAATATTTTGAGAATGATGAGGACAATGAATGTACAAATGTGCGTGACACGATTGATGTATGTATGGATTGTGATAAGAGTTGTATGAGTCCCCAATAAAATGAGTTTTTAAAAAAGACCAGACTTACTGGTCTGACAGAGCCCCCAAGACGATGGCCTGTAGACACCTTTCAAGCCTGGAACTGGACCCATCCTACGAGACTAAATGTCAACCATAGGATAGTCAGGCCTATAAAATGAATACTAACACCAGAGACGATGTGCTTCTCAACACAGTCGGCCAGGCCAGAACCAAAGGGAAGCAGTTGCCCAGAGCAAAGCTCAGTAGCAGGGAAGGATAAATGGACACAGGGTGCTATTACGTTGAGGGCTTGAAACCAGTGTCATAAAATAAAATATACATAAATTGTCCAATGGAGAACTAAGATGCTGTGTACACTTTCACTCAAATTACAATTAAAAACACAAGACGGAAGGAAAGACGGAAAAAAGGAAGGGAACAGAAAGGAGGGTAGGGGAGTGGGGATCAGGCCCAAAGGACTCATGTAGCCAAGCCATTGCTTTGAAACAGATCTTGACTCATGGTGATACCACGTGTGTCAGACTAGAACTGTATCCCCTTGGGTTTTCATGGGTGATGTCTCAGAAGTAGATTGCCAGGCCTTCCTTCAGAGGCTCTAATCAGTGGACTCGAACCTCCTACCTTTTGTTTAGCAGCTGTGTGCGTTATCCATTCGCACCACTCAGGGACTCTGTGATTTCAGTTCCGAGGCTCAGTGATCTGCACTATGATCCGCATTCTGTTTCACATTAATACAGGCCTCCCGGGGCCCAGTGTCAAGTGTGGCTCAGTTTTCTGAGGATGCTCTAGAAGCTGTAGAAGCGGGGAAGGTTACCCACCTTGGAAAGGGCTTTGGCAGGGATACTGGCCCCGCCTTTCCCGACACGACAGCCCTCGAGCGGGACTGCTGCTGACACATGTTCCCTGGACGGCTTGTTTACTAGGCTGGTTTTTAACAGCTGCATTTCCAGTAAGACCTGAGCACACCCCGTGACGGCCTCGTTTACAATACCAAACATGCTACTTGGGCGGCATGTGGGCCAAGAAAGGGAGAGTCCAGGAACAGGGAGATTAGCTGCCTGTCGGATAAATCACCTGATGGGGAGGAGAGCGTGGCGTAAACCAGTTGGCTGTGTGAGCCCACCTGGGAGTTGCTGGCTGCTATGCTCCAGAAGGGCCCTTTGAACTGGATAAAACATTTCTACTTGAGAATGTCCAGTCTGGCAGTAGGAGCTGGTCTCTGCTCACTTCTAGGCTGACTTGGCCAATCACCTCTCTTTGGGCCTCCGTTTCCCCACCTATACATGAGTGTCTACATTGGTCCACAGGTCGTTAGTAGGCAGTGACCCAGCCCAGAGTTGAGTCCAGTTCCTTCTTCCTGGCCCTAGGACTGGGGAGAAGACTGAAAAAGGGAATTGAAGAACAGAACTGTGCTCCATGGGGTTTCCGGTGGTGACTTCTGAAGTGAATCCCCAGGACTTTCTTCCAAGGTGCGGCTGGGTGGACTGGAATCTCCGATCTTTAGGGTAGCAGCTGAGTATGTAGATGATTTGCACCTTCAGGGACCCACTGGGGAAAGCATTGCTCTGTGGCAAGGCAGTCTCCTCACAGTGATGTGGAGATAGGTAGTCGTACCCCTATGGCCTCTTAAGACTGTTGTGAAGTGGAGACCCAAGGCCCAAGTGTCGGCCACTGGAGATCCCCTCATAGAGGGGCTTAGGAGAGGAGATGGGTCAGTCAGGGTGCAAGGTAGTACTGATGAAGAACACAGCTTTCCCCCAGATCCTGGATGCTTCCTCCCCCCAACTACCATGATCCGAATTCTACCTTGCAGGGCTGGATAGGGCAGAGGTTGTACACTGGTACATATGAGGGCTGGAGGCACAGGGAATCCAGGGTGGATGATACCTTCAGGACCAAGGGTGTGAGGGGCGATGCTGGGAGAGTGGAGGGTGAGTGGGTTGGAAAGAGGGAACTGATTACAGAGATCCACATGTGACCTCCTCCCTGGGAGAGGGACAGCAGAGAAGTGGGGGAAGGGAGACTCCGGAAAGAGCAAGATATGACAAAAATAACGATGTATAAATTACAAAGGGCACATGAGGGAGGGGGGAGCGGGGAGGGAGGGGAAAATAAAGAGGACCTGATGCAAAGGGCTTAAGTGGAGAGCAAATGCTTTGAGAATGATTGGGGCAGGGAATGTACAGATGTGCTTTATACAATTGATGTATGTATATGTATGGACTGTGATAAGAGTTATATGAGCCCCTAATAAAACGTTTAAAACAAACAAACAAAAAAAGACTGTTGTGAGGGACAGTCTGTGCGATGAAGCTGGTGGGCCCTTTAGCAGAGTCGCAGGCACCAGTATACTGCATGCTCCAGCCAGAGGGGTTTGAGGGATGTCATCGCCTTCAATGAGCATGAGTGGTGAGCTCTATGCACAGTGGGTGCTTTGCCCACCCCCGGGGCCCCAGGACTATTATGGCTAGGCCTGGCAGAGTTCTAAGGTGCCTTCTGAACATCCAGTTATCTATGATCCAGGGAAAGATGGGTACCCCTCTTCCTCCCTCCTGACAGAAGTTCCCACAAGCCCCATGTCCATGCCACTCAAATAAATAAATACATACATAAATAAAGCAAAACAAGGACCCAAACTCACTGCCATCTAGTCGATTCCAGCTCGGAGCATTTCACAAATATTCCTCAAAGAGTTGACCCCTTTTTATTCTTTCAACTAAAGCAAAGGTCAGGCCATCCGCTGTGGGTGGGGGAGGTTGAAGGAAAATAATAATATTTCTAATGATAAGTTCTGAGTCATATTACTCATCATTATTCTTTTCCATCCCGGATCATTATTATGATCCTTATTATTGTCTCTCCTGAGCACTTTCGACTTGACAGGGATGGGAGTCAGGGGTGCAGGTAAGCAAAGGCCATCAGAGGGCGAAGGAAGGCAGATGCACTGAGCGGCTTGAGACAGGCGACCCTGCAGGTGGGGGGAAGGCCTGGTGGGAAGTGGCAAGGGTCCAGGGCGCTGGGAGAAGGTGCCAGGAGGATGGACACGAGGGGGGAGCGGTGAAGGGTGGGAGGGAGATGCACTGAAGTCAGAGCGCCTGGGAGACAGATCACAGCCCTTGGCGACCGCTTAGGTCTTGGAGGAGGAAGAAAGAGACAGCCGGGCTCCCTTGGGCAGGGGTGGGGGTGGGGGGGCAGTCATAGAACTTTGCAGCACAGGGACAGCAGCATTGGATCATCTCCTGCTTAGAAGGCTCCAGAAAGTGAGCTCCGCTCTCCCTCTGTCTTAGAGCAGGGCAAGCCCGGCCTCACGTTAGTGCCCCATCCTCTTCCCAACCGCACACCTGGGCAGCGCCATCCCTGCGACCACGGCTTCAGTCAGGTTGTAAGGTGACCAGACGTCCTGCTTTTGGCGGGACGGTCCTGATTTTTAACCATTTTTCCCGTGTTCCGCGGCGATTTTAAAAGTCCCGATTTTTTGAAAGAATGCACGACAAGCTAGGGTACACGGTTCTCGGCTGCCACGTGGCTATTTCGCCAGGATCTGAGTTTTATCGATGGTGTCCTGCTGGTGTCCCGCTTCACCAATGTTAACATCTGGTGGGGCGCTGAGCAGCCTGCTGCGGGGTGGGGGGACAGGACGGGGGACTCGATGCATTCCCACGACCAAGCCCGTGGAAGTGGAGTGGAAAGAAAGCTCTGCCTCTCGATGCCTGGCCCGGAAACCATGACCCAAGCCAGTTACTGCGGAGTCCATTTCGACTCACCGCGACCTCGCGGGGGTTTCGGCGGCTGATTTTGCTCACGTTGATTGCCAGGGCTTCTTCCAAAGGTGCCTTGGAGTGGGATCGACCCTCCAACCTGCAGCCAAGCTTGTTAACTGTGTGCACCACCCACCCAGAGCCTCCCCTGCTGCAGGGAACAGAAGACCCGGAGCACGGCCTCGACGCAATGAATGTACAACGCTTTCCCAATATCTTGGGCCATTCTTTTTGCCTTGGCCGCGTGTCGGCGCGCTGGTTTCAGCAGCTCCGTGTGGGTGGCTGAGATGACAGGCACAAGGGACTGATTCAAATAACGATCAGAGCCCCACCGTGGCCTGGGGGAGCCCTCAGCCTACATGGTCCAGAGTCTGGGGCAGTGCGTGGGACCTGACACTGACCCAGCACTCCACTGATGTCAAGGTTATGTGTCAGTGAGCCCTCGGGCAGAAGAGAAATCGTGTGAAAGCTGAGAAAGAATCCAATTTTATTCCCATAAGGGGAGGGAGGAGTATAAAACTTCATCTAATGGTTTGAAAAGAGTGATTCAGTTATTAAAGGCGTCCATGATAGGAGGTGCCAAGCGTTCACAAAATGCCAACGAGGTGCTGTGCCTGGAGATGATTAGCAAAGGATACGGGTAGAGAGCCACGTGAGACGGGTGCCAGGTCGGAGGGCCGCTCCCTCTCCCTCAAGAATATAACAGGGCCTGCGAGGGAAGGGTCAGGACAAGTCCCATCAGGAGAGGTGTTCCCAGCAGCTCCGGGATCCTGGAACTGACGCAGCTCCTCCCTCACGTAGGCCACTTATCTCTGCTCTGTGTTGGCTGGGATCTCTTAATCTCCTGGGTGCCTGGTAATGAAGCAGACTCTATTTTTATTCTTCAATGGGGAAGCAGTGAATCAGGAGCTTGGCCAACTCCACGGGGCCTGTGGAGGCCTGTCCCCAAGCACTACATTCCTTGCAGCTACCAGCATGTCAAGGGCAGAGCAGATAAACTGAGAGGAAAACACCAACAGGATCGGGCCTGCCCAGAACCTCTGAGCTTTGTACGCAGTAGGCACCCAGCAAACATTTGCTGAAAACCAAGCAAATGCAGGGGCTTCCTCTTCCTGCCAATGATTCCATCGTGTGACCTGCAGGAGCCCAGTGCCCCTCCTGTGCCCACGGTGAAGTATTTGCAGATGTGACTCCTGGCGTGGAACTCTCTAGACTTCGTGCAGACTTGATAACATTTCTCATCCATTCCTTACATGTCATGGCTGTGGCACACTCATGTCTCCTCTAATGGGGCCTCCAGGTAACATAGGTGTCTTCCTGAGCCCACGGGCCATTCTGGTCATATTTGTGATGTCTATCACCATTCATTCTGGACTTTCTGGAAATAGGAGTTGGAATTGTATTAGATGCCTGCCTTCGTGTGGGATTTGAGCAGTTAGAAGCAATTGGAAGAGCAGTTTTATAGAAATGCACTTCCATTGGAAGGTGTCCACACCCGCTCCAAATGAGTCCGGGAAGAGGGAGCAGGGAGGACGTATTCTTCGTGCAGTTTGGCACCTGGGCTGTGGGCGTCAGGGGCAATATATTGAGCTTGCCCACTCCACGGTCCTGAGAAGACTGGCTCAGTAGAAAGTTGGCCATAAAATCAAAACAAAAAACTCACTACCACTGAGTTACTGCCAACTCATAGCGACTCGATAGGATAGGGTAGAACTCTCCTTATGGGTTTCTGAGACTGTGCGTCTTTATGGGAGTAGAAAGCTCTGTGTTTCTCCCACATAGCAGTTGGTTGGTGGTTTCAAACTGCTTACCTCATGGATCACAGCCCAACTTGTACACAGCTAGAGGCAAACACAGTAGACACTGCCTTCCCCCATGCTGGCTCACAAAGCAGGTGCTGATTCTACTCCATGTCATGATTGCTCTTCCAAAAAGCCACTACCCAACCCATAGCTAAGTTGATAAAAAACACTCCTTAATGGTTCCTTGTCCAGTGTCCCTGTCCCATATGCAATTCCCATCTGTGGTATTACATAACCTTGTGTCAATTTGAGGATATTAAGAATGAAGGCATGGAGTCTAACCTGTCATTCAGGTCACAGCCTGATGATGCTTCCTTATGGGTGTGGCCTTCTCATGAGGATTCTGGGAACTTCCACACTCTCTCTGCCTTCCTTATCCTGTGCACAAGCCATGGGGAGTTACACTGAGACCTGAGCAAGCCATGTGGTAGAGACCTACAGAGACAGCCCTGTGATGTTTCCACTACTATTGGATCTACAAGACTTTGCACTCACCGGCCTGTGATGGTCCTGAATTCTGCATCATTGCATGTGTGAAATCATGAGTCTGAAGAGGGAATTATGGACTAGTATCGTACTTAAGGGCTTGATCTGGACTGGGCTGGGATGTTTCCTTAATATACAATTACTCTTTGATATAAAGCTCTTCTTTATACATGAGTGCCTATGCTGTAGAGGAAGACAAGCAAGAAGCAATGAGAATAATGAGATAATAATGTAAACTGTAAGTACACTATAGCCAAATGATAAATGTAAGAAAAGAAAGATAATTTAAGAAACCCCCGTGGTGTGTTGTGCTGGAAGGGAAGAGCATGCAGCTTGGGGAGGAGGGCACTGGGCTTTCCATAGGAAGACAGGCTCCAATTCCAAATGGGATGATCAAGTGGCTTCATTCTGATGCCGTGTATGAAAAGACTTGCAGGAGGTTGAAGAACGAGTTGTTTGGGTGTCTGGAGAGGAATGCTGAGATGGAACAGACACTGCCAAGACATGTACAAGGATAGCAAGGAGACCAGTGGCGCTGGAGCCTCTAGGGATGGGGAAAGAAGACGGCGATTCTGGGAACAGAGCACAGGTTGATGGGTGGTGGGTATCAAGTCAATTCTGACTCATAGAGACCCTACACATAAGACTCAACTGTTGCTTGATCCTGTGCCAACCTCACAATAGTAGGTGTATTTGAACCGATTGTTGGCATCACTATGGCCATTGTAGAACCTTGCTGAGAAAGGACAGTTGCAAGGTTTGGGACCTGAGCCCAAACCACATACTCTGCATATTGGAGCCAGCTCTATTTAATCTTCCCTGGAGTCAGTGTTTCTCAAGGTACAGAAGGTGAACTACATGCAGCGCCTGCTCAGGTCACCTCCATGCCATTCTTTTTGCACACCACTGTCCTATCGCTAGAAAGGAGCCCTGGTGACGTAGTGGTTACACGTTGGGGTGCTAACCACAGGTCAGCAGTTTGAAGCCATCAGCTGCTCCGAGGGAGAAGGTTGAATCTTTGTACTCCTGGACACAGCCACTGTCTTGGAAACCCACGGGGGGCAAGATCTGCCCTGCCCTGTAGAGTTGCTATGAGTGAGGGCAGCGAGTTTTGAGTTTGGGGACCTTATGGAGCTTAGGTGGCGTAAGCCAGTAAGTTCTGCCCTACAAACTGAAAGCTTTGGCTATGTGACCCTACTCTGAGGTGCCTTGAAAGGGAAGGTCTGACCATGTGCAATTGAGAGCGCACAGTGAGTGCAAACCCTGCGGAGCACGGTTCTACTCTGCCTCACATGGAGTCCGACTCAGTTTGACCGTTACTGGTTGGCATTTCTAATGACCAATGGCATATTTTGTTCTGCATACACTCTAGGGCAAGGAAAAGGTTAAAGATCAATGCTGCAGAAACATCAACATTGATATCAATCATTACCAAATATGAGAAAACTCTTTGAATTTGTTATCATTATTATGACTTCTATTCCACTGAGATATCATGCGCAGAAAGACACTCTAATGAGGTGCTGTGTGTTTCAAAAGCCTGTGATGGGTAGATCTCATGGTCACAGCTAAGCATTCCAAGAGCAGCCTTCTGTACATTCAGTTCCGATTGCAGGACCAACTTCTCTTTCCTCCCTTTTGGCTGGGACCAGACTGGGTGAGAAATGACGGCTCTGTGGCAGGTAATGTCTTAGTTAATGTGCTTTTATTCCCCAGGAGGTGAGGTTTTGCTGTCATTTTAAACCTCATTGAAAACATTCTCTATGGCTTTTTTTCTGTTATTTCTAATTGTCTGTTTTCCACAGTAATTGCATTCTTAAATTTGAAATTCCTACCTTCAAGCCTTTGGAAGCCATGGTAGAGGCTCATGGCATATGGTGAATTATATATATGTGTTCTACAACCACTGCACAGGCACTCCCCACCCCCGCCCCCGCCTGTGCCTTCTCGATCTAGTGCTTGCTCCCTAGCTCCCCACATGACGGTATGTGTGAGCATTTTATGGGTGGTGTTCCAATTGAGCTGCATCCTGGACGTGTGTTTACAAATTTGAGGGATTTTATACCCCTCGTGATGCAAACTCACAAATGTCAAGTGTCTACTATTTCTGTTTTTACTGTCAGTGAGCATGTTGCTGTCTTCGTAATGTAAGTATGAGTTATGTACCACAAAGTACACAGCTCTTTGAGGGTTGCATGTGGGCAGCCGTTGACCTGTGGGACCATCGCTGTAATCCAGATCTAGTACATACCTGCCACCTCAGAAACTTTCCTAGTCCCTCTTTCTAGTCGGTCACCCATTGCTCTACCCACCCCACCCTGGAGCATACTACTCTCTGCCTTCTAACACATCACCACAGATGATTGGTGACGGTGCTATTGAGTTGGTTCTAACAGAATAAAACATGGCCTGCGCCTGTGCTGTCTTCACTACATTTGAATCTACTGCCCCAGCTATTGTGCCAATCCATCTCATGGAGGCTTTCCCTCCCTTTTTGCTGACCCTCTACAAAACATGCTGTCCTTTGCCTCTTCTAATGCATCACATGGATTCTTCTCCTATGTACTCTTTGTATGTGTGGTTTCTGTCACTCAATGTGTGTGAGTCTGGGCACTTTAGAGAAACAAATCCACAGAAACTCGTGTAAAAGAGTTTTATATAAAGGTTAAGTGCACATCAAGAAAACATCCCAACCCAGTGCTGCCCAAGCCCACAAGTCCAACATTAACCCATTAACCTATATGTCCAACACCAATCCACAAAGTCCTCATCTGTCTCACAAAACACACATTATGATGCCAACTGCAGGAGGAAATCAGAATCAGTGAACCTGTAAGCATCTCAGCGCTGGCAGGAGTCTCCATATGGCTGCTTCAGCACCCAGGGCTTCATCGGGGTAGGTCCATGTGGCTTCTCCTCAGGGATGTCTTGCAGAAAGTGAGCCTTGCAAGCTGAAGCAGGAACTGGCTAAGGCAGCTGCACCCTGGTCTGGCCATCACAAAGCAAGAGACCCAAGAACTAGAAAGGCAAGGCTCACCGAGCCATTTAACTCTCCACCATTCAATTAACCCCACGTGTGTTTATCGGCCAGGTTGACACAATAAACTGTAATTATATCACAATGTAATTTATTTGAGAGGCCTCCAGACTGTTGTATCTATCAGAACTGGGGGTAGTATTCCGGAATTTGAGTACACCACTATTTGTTACCTATTTTTCCTGCTGATGGACACTTATTTTATTATTACTATGCTGGATAACGCTGTTAGAAACATTCTTCTATAAGTGTTTGTTGTCTTCAGTTTTCGTGGGTAGAAGCCCAGACGCGAAATTGTTAGGCCCTAGTTAGAAGCATGCTGAACCTTAAAGGAACTGCCAAAAGGATCTCTAATCTCGTCAAACCATTTCACTCTCTGCTAGCAATGTATGAGCGTTCCAGGGGCTCCACATCCTGGCCAACAGTTGGTGCGGTCAATCGTTTTTATTTCATCATCTGAGTGGGTGTAAAATGGTATCTTGATAGAGTTTTAATTTCTACTTCTCAGATGCCTAATGATGTTGAGCAACTTTTCATGTGCTTACAGACTATTGATGTGTCTTCTTTTGTGAAATGCCTTCTCAGGTCTTTGGCTAATTGAAAAAATTAAGTTAATTGCTTTATCAGATTAACTTATAGGTGCCCTGCCTCTCTTTTTGTTGTGCTTGTCTTTTTCTATTACCTTCCAGATTCCCTGAGATATTTTATCAATTCTCTTCACAGTATCTGCCATCTTTGCAATAGCCATGTACTTGCTAAATATTTACTAGGTTATCAGACTAGCAACTAGCACAATCTGTTGATTTTATTCAAAGAGTTCAGTCGAGTTTCATTCTTTCACTTTTGATTGACAGCACTTCTTACTTTTCTGGTTTTAGGTTTCACATTGCTCTGTCCAGTGTGTTGCCCTTTTACAAACATGCATGGAATTTATTTCCAAATATGTGTTAGGCCACGTTGACTAGAGAAACAAATCCAGTGATACTCATATATGTGTAAGAAAGAGCTTTTTATCAAGAAGTAATTGTATATCAAGAAAACAACCCAGCCCAGTCCAACTCAAGTTCATAAATCCAATACCCTCTTCAGACTCCCAAAGTCACATTCAATGATGCAAAATACAGGAAAATCACAGACCGGTGGGTACAAAGTTGTGTGGATGCAAAGTCAGTGGGAAACCTGGCAGGGCTCCGGCAGCAATCAGAGTAGCCAGCAACAGGAAGGTAAAGGCAGGGGTGTAGGGGGAAGGGGCGGGGGGTCCGCCTCCAGAGAGCTATAAATCTCAGATGCATCTTCACATGAAGTCATCAAACTACTATCTGATTGATGGGCTAAACTCCACCCCTACACTTTTATATATCTTTAAGCTGACATGAAATTATGCAACTACCACAAAATAGTTTAAGCCAGTCTGGCATATAGTACTTGTGTGTGGACACACTAATAATCTTTATAATTAATTTTCATAGGATTTTGGAAAATTTTAGTTTTCATGGTAGGTGGTCTCTTCTAGAAGTTACAGTATTTCTAGTAAACAAAAACAAAAGAACATAGGACATTCTGTACTGTCACCTTATGTTTGTCTTCTCAATGGAAGTTTATGAGGCATTTCTCAAGGGCTTGAGGCTAAGGGACAAAAAATATGTTTATTTGAAGATAAAGATGCTGCGCATCAGACAAAGATACAATTCGAAGCTCTGAAACTGTCTCCATGCCAATTTTATTAGCCAGAAGCGTTGTAAATAAATGTATGTTCTACTTTGAAAGAACATCTCACTGAAAGCACAACAAAATGTTTTTTAAAAAAGAAGAAAAATGAAAAAAACAAAAAAAAGAAGAAGAAAAATGGAAGAACATCTGCAATTATGTCATCTTCATATTCTTAGATATCAGAAAGCCTGGCCAGCTCAGGAAAGCCAGAGAAACATCTGCACTCTGGCTTATTTAAACTTTGTCCTAGGCTTTTGGCTCTTGGATGTGACTCATGTTTTAGAAAAGCTCTCATCCGCCAGCTAAGTTCAGAGAATCATGATCGTGAATCTTGAAATATTGCACATACTTAGTCACTGAATTATTTCTCAGATGGTTAGCCTTGAGCTCGAGTCAATTCAACCAGAATTTTTCCTTCTGATCTCCAAAGTAGTACTTGCTCATCGTAGACAAGTCTATGCCAACTCAAATTTGTTGCCATCAAGTTGATTCCACGGGACTAATGGATTACACATTGGGCTGTTAGCCACAAGGCCAACAGTTCAAAACCCCCAGCAACTCTGCAAGAGAAAGAAGAGGCTTTCTACTCCCAGAGAGCTACAGTTTCAGAAACTCACAGGGGCACATCTATCTTGTCCTAGAGTCACGGTAAGCATAAGTACATCGAGGAAATAAAAAATAATGGGAAACCCATCTATAACCATTTAAATGTCTTAGGTTGACGTAGGCAAAAGTGTTCTTTTTCTTCCCCTTCAGGGACTAATCATAATCCTTATTGTATCCAAAAGATCCAGCGGGAAGAGGCAGATTTGGGCTCTGTTTGTTTGGCTGTAGGCTTCACGGATGAGTTTCACGATCACTGCAGGCTTCGGATGGCTTCACAGCATTCCACTACGGACTGTTCTTTCTATTACGCGGCCTTCGGTAAGCATTTATTGATTTCTTCGGGTTCCGAGTAAGAACTCAATCCTTGCTGCTTATGAGTACATCTCTTGCTTGCCTGTTAATATGTGGAAAAGCTATGTCTAGTGTGTGTGGTGTGCGTGTGTACTTATAGACATATAAATGCATTCATTTAAATATGATCCTTTTACTAAACTTTTAAATTCTAAGGGTTTTAGAGTTAGCGCCTTTGGGTCTTCAGGTTGTCTACTCATTATTTGGTAGACTTTTGATCTCCTTACCTTCCAACAGTTGTAGTTCACATTTTTTTTCTTTTAAGTTTTCTTGATATAAATTTCACATATAGATTTCCACAGTTAAATCACTTTTTGAAAATGGTACATATATATCGTTACAATCAGTCCTAGTGCTCCCTCACCCATACTGCATTCATTGTTTGCTGCCCATTTCCCCTCACCCTCTCCCTCACCACCACCCCATCCTGAGAAAAAGGCCATTTTTATAAAAGTGATCTATCACATGGCACCGCCTTCCCTCTGTGTCTATGACATTCTGTTTCAACATGAGCTAGATCTTAAGCAACATGAAAGGCAGCTGGCCATTTGTTTACAATTATTATGATGATGTGAAAGAAGTATCTTTTGGGTCCAACTTTCCCCTAAAGGGTTGTTGTTGTTTTTAAGTTGGATGTTATTTATTATCTCTTAAGCCTTCATTTTAAAAGAGGGGGAGGAGGGCTACTGACATAAATTATTATCAAGTTTGCTTTCCTGATAGTACCTCATTTTGAAGTACCAAGATAAGATCACCTTTCCTTGATACAAGGGAAACTTTTTTTAAGATACTGTTTCTATTTTAGTTCCTTTACTAGGCGTTTTGTTTTGTGTGTGCTTCTAATGGAGGCTGGTGTGTAGTGGGGGTTTTATTATTCTTTGTATTATCCCGGTTGGGTGCTGGAACCAGAGTCAAACTAACTTCATGAAGCAACTTGCTTCCCACCGTTTTCTATCCTCTACAATAGTTGATGTGACGTAATTCCTTAAAAATGCGAAACAAAGTTCAAAATACGCCAGTTTTATTTTAAATGGCTTCAGCACGGTCAGTAACCGGCTCACATCTTAAATTTCCCCTTGTGTTAATTTTAATCGTATCCCCATAAAGGTTGCGTTCTGTGAGATTTTCTGATTATATTAATAGATTTTTATAAGCTCCTATCTTTTTGTTCTTTTTTTCCATTTAAATTTTTTAAACAGCTTATTCTATGAAGTAGAGAGGATAAATTAAAAGGTGCTTCTGTTGGAGTTCTAGTCCATACATGCTCGAGTTAACGCCAAACAAAATGTCTTAAACGTGTCTCTGCAATCAGTGGTTGGCTACAGGCCAGCCATATACTTTCTTGTCCTTGCGTCACTTAGGGTACCTATAAGAGACAGTGCCCCACGGGGACCGGCTGGACTAGTTAAAGTCAAGGCGAAGGGGTCAGTTCAGGTTATAGTGGCTGGTGTGCAGCAGGGTGGGGGGTTGGGTTGAAAATATGGAATCTTGATAGACTTTTCTCAACACAGGGTAGTCACAGGGCCATATTATGAATGTTCTGAGAAATCAAAAACTTCATTTGTGGGGGGAAAATGGTCCAGGAAAGTTGTGCCAAAGAATTTTTTTTATTAAAAATCAGAATAATGCACTCACTCATTCTTTGAGGGTAGGAAGGCTAACCTACAAGAATTTCCTTGCAAAGCTCACCCCGCTGACTACAGCCGTGATCTTGCCCTGTCTGACTTTTTGTTTCCCAAACTCGGCGAATGCTGAATGGGAACATGGTCTGAGTCCCTCAGGGATGGCCAACTGTCACTTTGACATCGTGTAACGTGAAGAGCACAGAGTCCTCTGGGGAAGGGTTGTCAAATGTAAGCAACTCAGCACCCCCTCAAAGCGACCCTATGCCCAGCCCTGCGCCGTCCTCACCAGTGCTGCGAGGTTCAAGTTTATGGATGCAGTTGCTATGTCAATCCAACTTGTTGACAGCCCGCCTCTTTTTCACGGAACCTCTCCCAAGCAGGAGAGCCTTCTCCAGGAACTGGTCCCTCCTGATAACATGTCCAAAAGACAAGGGAGAAAGTTTACCACGCTTGCTTCTAAGGAGTACTTTGGGCCCCAAGACAGATTGTTCTGGCAGCTCATGACATGTTCAATAGTCTTCACCTTACTTGAAAGGCCTCATTCCTCTTCAGTCATCCTTACTCACGGTTTAGCTTTTACAAGCAAAAGAGGCTGCTGAAAGTACCCTGTCTTAGATCAGGGGTTCCTGACTCCTCAGGCCTTTGGCAGCAGATGTTACCATTTCAATCCATCATTTGATTTCTTGATGGCTGCTTCCATGAGCACTGACTGTGGATTCAAGTGAAATGAAATTTTAATAACCTCAATATTTTTCCGCTTTACCATGATGTTGTCTATTAGTCCTGTGGTGAAGATATTGGCTTTCTTTACACTGAGAAGTCAAACAAACACCGAAGGCTTTAGTCAAGCTACAACACGAAGCGTATACAACAAAAGAAAACATAGCAAATTGGGCTTCATCAAAATGAAAAACATTTGTACTCCAAAGAACACTATCGAGAAAATGAAAGACGGCCCACAGAATGGGAGTTATACAAACATGGTGTATCCATCCAATGGAGTATTATTTAACAATGAAGAGAAATAAAGTGCTAATACATGCTAAACATGAATGGACCTTGAAAGCATTATGTTGGTGTAAGGAGTCAATCACAAAGGAACAGAGAGAATATGATTCTATTGTTTAAGAGCCTTTGATTAACTGCCCCAAATAGGCAAATCTATGACGACAGGAAGTTGTCATGACCTGAAAGGAGAATGGGTGCTGACTATTAAGGAATATGGTACTGGGGGGATTATGACAAATTTCTAAGATAGCTGTGAGGCACAGCCCTGTCAATAGACTCAGAACACTGCATTTTATACTTTAAACGTGATTTTTAAATGCCCCAAACAATAAAACAAATAACTCCTGTCCATCTATAATTCCACATTCAGTGAAAATAATATTTTGAAAATCAAAGCATAATAAATTATAATTTTAGACAAACATAAGCGCTAAGAATTCAGTTCTGGGATGCCTGAGCTACAATATTTTTAAACCAAATCCTTTAAATCACAGGAATATAAAACTTGTAGCCATATAGAAACTTGGATCTGTACAATGACAGAAAGAGCACTAAAATTAATAAATATGTGGGCAAATATAAATATATTGGCTCAATAAATTATTTGATTTAAAATGACTACTTGTTGAAGCCAAAAAAAAAAGTTTTAGGGTTAAAATTACATGACGCACGAAGTGCATGACAATACCGTCACAAAGGCCAGCAGGAGAAACCCAAATACAACGCTTTAAGAATGGCACTCATACGTTGAACATGAAGTATCGCCGTATGTTTCCTATATAGGTCATGACAGCATGAAGTTGAATATCATAAACCCTAAAGTAGATATTTAAAACCATAAGAGAGTATAGCTACAAGTAAGTGCCATACACGAATAAAATACTAAAAAACACCTGTTTACTCTAACAGTAGGTGGAACGCAGGGGAGGCCAGAGAGAAGGGATGGAATTGACAACAAATAGCAAGGTAAACCAGGTCTTCCGTGAAAAGAATTGTCAGCACGAATAAGGAAGGCTATTTCTGCAGGGGGCAGTGAATTATTTTTAAGGGGGCTCTTCTAGCCAAAGTCTCTAACTCCTGCCAATGACCTTTTCCAGTGTGGATCTGGTAAAAAGGTGGGGGAAGATACTGCCAGGATTCACCTATGAGTAAATGTGCACAGAATTCCATAGAATACCACCCTGCAGTGTATAAATAAGCCCTCTGATAAGCAGGAAGAGGGATCTCATTACCAAGAAAAGCCAAGAGTGGAGATTGTCCTCTGGACCCAAGATTCCTGCACAGTGAACCTCCTGGATCCTGAAGAGAGCCATAATAATCAGGGGAGCAGCAGAAGAACCAGGAGCCGGAGCATGGAACAGCGATGGCCTTCCCAATCCACTGAGCAATTGAAGCTTAGTGCTTGTACAGGAGGCAAGCTTGTGGAGTGGGATGCCTCTGGGCACTTAATTGGGGAAGTGGGCTTGCTGACCCTGGGAAGTAGAGTTGAGTGCCTTCTGACTGTTTACTGGAGTGGGGTGCCTCTGGGCAGTTAATTCGGAAAGCTGGGCATGTTGACCCACCTAAGGAGAGCTGAGTGCCTTCAGGCTCAAGCTTCCTGGAGTAGAGTTCCTCTGGGCACTAATTGGAAAAGGTCTGGGACTTGCTGACCCATGGAACTGAAGCAGAATGCCTTCAGGCCGAAGCTAACTGGAATGAGGTGCCTCTGGACACATAATTCAGGGAGTTGGATTTGCTGATCCAGGGAGCTTCAGCTAAGGAAGTCTTCGGGTTGAGCTTTACAGAGAAGTGGTATGCCCCTTTGGGCACTTATTAGCAGACCTGAAATAACTTTGTAACTTGCCCTGATAAATAGCTCAAACCCTGAGCATTTCTCACTACTATTACAGCTTGCTGACTTTTAAAATAAACCCTTAAACCTTAAATTTTGTCTATGAGTTCTGTGTAGCCATTGCAATGGATATTAGAACCCAGAGAAGTAAAATAGGGAACATTAATTAAATCAGTACAATTTCATATTGATAGGTCAATTCACCGTAAGGATATAACAATCCCAAATGTGCATGCATACTGTCAAGGAAGCAAAAAACTGATAGACTTGGAAGAATAAATAAATGAACAATTATGGTTGGATATTTCAGCACCTCTTTCTCGCTAATGTATAGAATGGATTAACAAAATCAGTCAGGATATATAAGATTTGAATAACTTTATTTACCAATCTGACCTAACTGACATAAAAGTAGCTCCCCGACACCAACAGAACATGCATTATTTTCAAGTGTACACGGAGCACTCACGAAGGTAGGACATGTGCTGGGCAATAGAAAAAGCCTCGGCATATTTAAGAGGTCTGAAATTGTCCATGACAGAATTAAATAAGAAACCAGAAAGAGAAAAATATCTTTTAAATCCTCCAACATCTGGAAATTAAGCAACATGTTTCCAAATAGCCCATGGGTCAAAGACAAAATCAGAAGATGACTTCCGAGTGCTTTGAGCTAATAGAAATAAAAGCATTATAAAAGTTTGTAGGGTACAACTAAAATCTCGTGTAAACTTCCATGTTAAGATGCTAGGAAAGAGCAATTTTAAAAAGGCAAATTAAACACCAAACCAATCAAACTCACTGCCATTGAGTCACTGCTGAATCATAGTGCACTCCTGTGGGTTTCTGAGACTCTAACTGTTTAGATAGAGGAGTAGAAAGCCCAGTCTTTCTCCCACGGAGCTGCTGGTGGTTTCCAACTGGGGACTGCAGGGGATTGCAGCCCAATGTGTAACCACAACACCACCAGGGCTCCGCCAAACCCCAGAGGAGGAAATAACAAATACATTAAAGTAGAAACAAATGAAATTTTAAAACTTTTTTTAAAAGAACAAACTGAATGAAACTCACAGCTAATGCTTTGAATAAAATAATAAAATCAATAGACTTTGAAATAGCTGACTAGCGGGGAGGGGAGAGAAAAAAACCACACGAATTAGCATGTCAGAAATAAGAGGGATATCATTACACACCCCATGGATCTTAATAAAAAATTGTAAAGGATAAAACAAAAGGATAACATTTTTTTTAACTCCCTGCCATAGAAACCATTTTCATAGTGACCCCACTGGACAGAGTAGAACTGCCCCCTGTGGGTTTCCTAACTGTAAATCTTTACCGGAGTAGAAAGCCTCATCTTTCTCCTGTGAAAGAGCTCATGGTTTCGAACTGCTGATCTTGCAGTTATCAGCGGAACACATACCCACTAAGTCACCAGGGCTGTTCCACCTACAAGATAATAAGGGGATGTTATGAACAACTTTACCCCAGTAACTTCACCAACTTAATGCCATAGCACCATTGTTGTTGATGTCTTTGCCCTGCTTCTTTGCAGATGCATGCAGAAATATTTATAGATGAAGTATAACTGACTTTCCAATGGCTCAGGAAAATGTTAACGAGGTTGAGATCTAGCATTCTTCTTTTACCTTCGCTGTATATTTAAATTATGTCACAATGTAAACTGGGTTAAAATAAATCAGTCATAAATGCTTGTCAATAAAGTGGTTCCCCTTCCCGGATAGTCATTTCAAATAATGCTGTGGTGTTTTCACCCAAAGGCTGGTAGGTATCATAACTTACCCTGTGTGTTTGGAAGAAACTTTTCAGTGAGAGGAGTGGAATAAGGAAGCTCAGACAGGAGGAATATGCTGAGAAAGATTCTAGATTTCTGGAAAGCCAATCTTGCTCCTTTCACTATCAGCAGGGGCCAAGAACTAATGGTGAATAATTTTATCTAGATGTCCAGCGACTGCAAACAACTTGTAAAATGCCCATGACCAACAATGTTGGACTTTGCTTTGTACGCAGAGGTTTAACCTACTTAATTCTTCCAGAGTTTGGAAAAGGAGGCCTTGACTCACATGGATTTGAAACCTTGGCCTAATTGGACACTAATTACTCATAAGAACTTGTTTACCCAAACTTCCCATAAACGAAGCTTGGCCTGAAATGAGAGCATGCATAAAGGAGCAGAATGAGGCCTAGAAATAATGACACAAATAGACTTATTCAATTCTGGAAGTGCCTTTTTTTTCCAGAAATGATGTAACTAATTTTACAAGAATAAACATTAGCGTTGATAAATCCCACATTTAGAGGCTGAGAACATCTTTTCAATAGTCCCAAGGAGTTGTCTATTTGGCATTGAGTAAGGTTGAAAGGACAGATGATTGACAATTTGAAGCCAAGCAGAATTTCCTATCTTTCCTCATACTTTTGTGTGCGTGCATGCGTGCGTGTGTGTGTGTGTGTGTTTAAAGAGCATCTGTGAAGGAAACAAACCACTGCATGTTTACCAAGTTTAGAAACATACAATGAATTGTCTCAAAGCACCAGAGGACCCAAGTCCCGGAAGGCAAATCTATGCCTCCCACCCCTCAGCTATTTTTGGAAATAAAATTTTTATTGGAACACAGCCAAGCCTCGTCCAGCATGTATTGCTTGCTTCTACCATCTACAGCTTGCTTCTACTGAGTAGTGGGACAGACACGAGACAGGAAAGCACCACCCTTCCTTCCCATGATACCAAGCACGCACATGGATAGGCCACAGATGTGAGCAATGGAAGTTACTGACGTAGCTTTGGGGGTTTCAAGAGCATGGCCGGTATTTTTTTATTTTAATAAATCATTTTATTGGGGGCTCTTACAGCTCTTATAACAATCCATATACATCCATTGTATCAAGCACATTTGTACCATGTGTACCTTGGCACATATGTACATTGCACCACAATTGTACATTTGCCACCATCATTTCCAAAACATTTTCTTCCTACTTGAGCCCTTGCTATCAGCTCCTCTTTTTACCCCTCCCTCCCCTCCCAACCCCATGAGCCCTTGATGATTTATAAATTATTTTTATTTTCGCATCTTACACCATGCTCTGTCTCCCTTCACCCACGTTGTTCGTGGACAGTAACTGCTAACTACCGTCAAGTTGCCGGCAACGCCACAGACAACAACTATCCCATGACCCCTGAATGATCTGATGGCTGGGCTTCCAGTAGTAGATCAGCAGGCCTTTCTCCTAGTCCATCTTAGTCTGGAAGTGCTGCTGAAAGCTGTGCCGCATCAGCGCAACATGTGAGGCTTCCACCACGGAGCCACCACTGCCCCAAAGCAAGCTCATTGTGTCTTATTGGTGCCTTAGACTGTCTACTGCTCCCAGAGGATCCGTGATGTGGCGCTCAGTCATCTCCTAGCGGTCCCACCCGTGCCTGGGTTTTGAGTTCCATTGGGTTGTAAGATTGTGGAGGGCTGGAGCCGAGCCATAACTGTCCTGGTACTTCCCCACCATCACTGCACACACACGGCCCTTAGTCACCTACTGTGCTGTTTGACCGGCATGAAAATCCCTTTCACAGGTGGGTTGGCTTAAAGCGCCCTCTTCACTCATGACACAGATGGCAGCATTGCTTTACACAAGTACAGTCGGCTGGAGAAAATCGACCCGCCTCCTTTGCACACACCCCAAGGCGGCACTTCTGAGAATAAAATTGTGGCACTAGGTGCGACACATTTGCATTTTCATCAACTTGCATCACCGTCCTTTTCTGCCAGTCCTGCGCCACAGGTCCGCCTCCCCGTCCTCGTCAGGAGAGCGCACCACGCACAAGGGGTGTTGTCACCGAGCATCTTGCTGCTCAGTGGGAAATCACTGTCATTGGCTGGCTTCATGATGAAATTGTGTCGATACTAGGCTATTTTTAAAGTAAGTATCCAGCAGCAAGTCTTTGATTTTTGTGGGTGTGTGGCTTTTCTAATAGCCTCTTTGTGGGGAGTGCCTATCAGACAAACGTGAGTTTTCTTTTGATTACAAGTCCAGAGTGATCGCGTTCGAGCGTCAAGGAGTTGCAATGCCCGTACTTGGAAGTGCCTGTGTGGCGCTGAGCGCTGGAGGCTTATCCATCGCCCGTCATTTGCTAGTGGCCAGAGAAACTGCCTGTGGCCCCAGCATCAAGAATCGCCAGGGAGCAGCAATATGAAGGAGATGGTCTGGATGGAGCGAGGATGGTAAACAGTGCCATGCTGAGCAGCCTCACTTCCAGCAGGCCCTTGACTCCCACAGCGCCCTGGCTCTCCCACTGTGAGTCTGGATTATTTCCGACGCAGCACATTACTAGACACAGAAATCATAGTAGAGTGCAGACAACAACCCTTTTCCCTCCTACCCCCACCCCAATAGTTTTTTAGTCCAGTGATGTACCAGCTAGACACGTAAGCTCTGGGTTAGGAGTTAGGAAAGGTGTGCCTTTCAAGACTGGGTCATTGCCCATGTGAGTCTCAGGTCTGACGGAGACAGCCAATGTGTTTTCAGCAGTGGGCGGGGCCTGCTGGAAGAGGACCCCGTAGACCTAACTCAAGACACAAGATTTCACTCATGCGTCCATGGGACTGACTTTGGGTGGCGAGGCAAGAGTCCTGGTTGGGCTTCTATGCCAATCGGTGGCAGGGGTCTTTAAGAATTAAGTCCCCTCACTACTGTGTTATGAAACCTAAGTAAGTGGGTGAAGATTTTGCTTTGAACAGGACACCTGGGAACTTCCGAAGGCCATTCTCTGTCAGGGTATTTGGATGGAATGGGGTAGCCGAGGCTTGGAGACAGGGAACTCTTAAACCAAGCCAAACCAATTGCTGTCCCGTGGATTCCAGCACCGCACGTGCCAAGTAAACTGTTGCGTGGGGTTTTCAATGGCTCTGATCTGGAAGCAGATCGGCAGGTCTTTGCTCCAGAGCCTCTCTGGGACTCGGGTTAAGAATGCCTCTGGCTACCCCGGTCCATCCTGATCTCCTGACAGGGAATGGCCTTTCGGCATTTCCAGGAGACTTTTTCAAAGCAAAACCTTCACCCAGTCTCTTAGGCTCCATAACATAGTGGTGAAGACGCTCGGCTCATGAAGATTTTATGCCATCAGTTGGTAGAACATCCCAACTGGGGCTCTTGCCTTGCCACGAAGAGCCAATTCCACGGACACGTGAGAGAAATTCTGGGTCTTGAGTCAGGTTCCGCAGGCTCCTCTTCCAACAAGGCCCATCATTATCATTAGAACATTTTCGAGTCTCATATTCCACAAATACCATCCCCGACACCCTTTGATCTCTCCCAGAAAATTAGTTGCTGCCACTTGGCATTAATTTTGTCCAGGAGCCAATGTATCTTTCTTTTATCTCCAGACTTCTTTTACAAATATTAATAGATGAGGCATCAGTAGCCTTATTTTTATATCCCATTCAGAGAATCTAATAGTGCTTGACTGGGTAGAGATTTCATTTCACTTTAAAGATTCTGTCTGGTGCCTGAAATTAGGTATTTAGGAAGATTAGGGGACAGGACTGTTATTAGCTTCAATTTTATAATGACTAATCTATCAGGTTCCATTCATACACCACCTTGTGATTCAGACTTCAAGTTTTATCCGCAGTGGGAACAGTAGAGAATATTCGATTATAAAACTGGCTCCAAATGGTTATCATTGAAAGTAATCAGGAAATGGCATCGATGAGCATGTATAAAGGACAACGATCTGATAAGCCGCCCTGAGATGAAGTGGCAGAGAAGCCGAGTTCACGACCAGGGAATCACCAAGAGCCAGAGTCTAAACCTGGCACCTAATGCATTCTAACTCCTATAGACCCTATATGACAGAGCAAGACTGCTCCTTTGCATTTCCAACTCTTTTAAAGCCTGCAGAGTGACTGATGGAGTCAAATCACTGACCGTTTGATTGACAGCTCAATATGCAACCAACTAGCCACCATGGGTCCACTCTCCAACCCTTTTACCAATTCTGACACCAGCCATCTTTCCCATAACACGTTCTACTGGACTTGATAACACAACCGGACAGCAAAAAACCCTCTTGGCTTGCTGTCTTGGGTTTTAGACCTATTGTTGGGGTGTGTGGGGTGCTGACCCAGAAAATTGCAGTGGATTGGCCGCATCTGCTCTAGTTTCTTTTCTCTTTTTAGAAATTATTTTATTGGGGGCTCTTTCAGCTCTTATAACAATCCATATGTCCATTGGATCAAGCACATTTGTACATATGTTGTCACCATCATGACCTAGTTTCTTTTTTTGGCCTAGTTTCTTATATATGGTGTCCCGCTATATTTTCAGCTATTGAGTTATACTAATTTATTATCCTAATTTTAAATACAAGAATGGTTCAGACTCACAAATGACAAGCTAAGCAAAAAAAAAAAGTAATAAATATTTGAAAAAAATTCCGTTTTAAGGGACTTTCAAGGGAAGCTGTATATGGACCCATGGTGGCTAGTTGGTTGCATATTGAACTGCCAATCATATGGTCAGTGATTTGAACCCATCAGTCACTCTGCAAGCTTTAAAAGAGTTAAAGGTTTGGAAACGCAAAGGAGCAGTCTTTGTCTTATAGGGTCAATATGAGTCGGAACCCATTAGGCAGTAGTGGGTTTCTCTTTGGGCCTGGAGGTTGCGCCGTATTTACAAAGACTCTAATTTGGATGCTGCAAATCCAGGACCCAGCCTGAGAAGAGTGGAAATTGAAAAAGAAAATGGGAAATGCACATAGATGAAAATGTGAAGGCAATTTAGTGTGTCAGAAATGGAAGACTTCATAGCAATTTTAATACATATCTTGAAAATCTAAATTTTTCTTCTTCAAATCATGCAGAAACACTTCACAACATATTTTAATTTTTAAAAATACATGGCTAATTCATATTAAGTGTTTCAGGGGTGAGGCTGACTTTGTTTCTTGATAAGAAAAATTCTAACTTTTCTTTTAAGAGCTTTGGGGCACAGCTGGAGAAGTCATGCCATCCCATAACAAGCCTGGCCCATTTTTATTTTTATAAAGCAGTGTGAACTCTTGACAGACCCATGTTGGGTTTCCGAACACTTTAATCTCTAGTTGTTGAACTAAGCTCCCTACTAGTCCATTGATGACAACTCATAGCAATACTGTATGGCAGAGTGGAACTTCTCCTGTGAGTTTCTGGGGCCAGAAATCTTTTTGAGCATAAAGCCTCATCTTTCTGTTGTGAAGCCTCTGGTGGGCTTGAAAAGCTGACCTGGTGAGTAGCAGTCAAGTACATAACACCCCACCATCAGGGCTCCTTAGTTAGTGTCCAGTAACTCTGATTTCTGATCCCTTTTTAAGATAAAAAAAATTGGAACAGCCTGTCAGTCAGTTCATAATAAACATGAAAGTAACTTGGGGAAAATTTCAAGTCCAGGTAATTTTCATTATTAAAGTATATCTTTGGATCAAAGGACACCATGTGAAGTTTAACTTGACCTAAATCTTTAGTACAACACAACCTACCTTATAACGTCAGTGTGTGCGTCCTCTGTCTCAGGCTAGCTAACACAACCTTAAACTAATCTTGAGTGTTCATGGGTGAGCGGAGTGAAGAGGGTATAGGTATGTGTTCTGTATCTCAAAAACTAGAACTTGGGGAAACTGGAGGGAAACTGGTACCAGTTTTGGTATCGGGTCAAGTATACCCAGAAACAAATCTATGATTTGAGGCATCAAAATGTATGTTGGCCAGTGTAATTAATTACAATGGTCACACAAAATTCACAGGCCATGTTGTTGGACTAGGCTCGAATGCCTTCTTGATATATAATTACTTCTTGATATAAAATTCTTTCTATACATAGATGAGGGTCACTGCATTTGTTTCTCTAGACAAATCAGTTTAATAAAATGTTTATTAAGGAACCGGACACGATAATGATTAGGGCAAAGAATGTACAGATGTGCTTTATAAAATTGATGTATGTATATGCATGGATTGTGATAAGAGTTGTATGAGCCCCTAATAAAATGTTTAAAAATAAAAAAATAAAGCAGACCACAACCTGGGATCTGGATCAGAAGCTTGCAAGCAAGTATAGAAGTGTCCTCTAAACGATAAAGCACATCCCTGGTTTCGTCCATAAAGGGCGGCTCTATGCATACATATCCCTTATCTTCCCCCTCAGGGCAGACCTCTGCCTTCAGCAGAACCGCAATTAACTGACCCAGCTCGTAGCCAGAGGCAGTTTTTCCATCCACGGATTTCTGCTGTCACCCCTGACCGCCGCAGGGCTCCTTCCAGGCCTCTGCCTTTGGTATTGCACACCTTGAATAATGTCACCGCTCTCTGAGGAAGCTCCCCACCTTCCTCCCTCTCTGTTTCTCCCTTCCAGCCTTTCCTCCCGCTTTGCTTCTTTCTTTCTCCTGTTGGCTACAGACTCAGGCAAATTCCCATCAGTTTCAAGCCTTGGGGCTTCCCCCCCCCCTCCACACACACACACACACCCCTGCAACAAACTGACCAATATCTTTCATGGATCATAATTACTTCATTGTGACGTGCATGGGCACATCATTTACATAGATAATTTGCATACTGACCAAACCTTTCAGGGTGCATGAAATAGACCAGTCATAGGCACTGGCAGCAACCCAGGGCCAAACAAAAAGTATCAAACCACGGGGTTGTTTACAACCATCAGTCTGGACAAAGGTAACAAACTCTCTGGGCTTGCAAACGGGTAAAGGTACCTCTTCGTGGGCTTAAAGGGGAAAATAAACATCAGAAGCTGTTTTTTTCCAAAGAACCAAGGCAAAAGCTACATAAAGGAGAATCCATCTCACCTCAGGTTACAGTTCAGACCAACGTTTCTCCTCTGCACTATGCGGGGAAGTAAGGGGCGGTGGGGATTCCTTGGGTCGGGTCAGTGTGACCTGTGTTTATTCCCTTCCCTTGGGAAGGTTCAAGACAAAAATGAGGCATCAAGTCTGGGTTTTCTTTTTTTTGAAAAGTTTGTAGTTAGTTCAAGGATCGTTTGTTGGCCTTTAGGAGTGTTTTCCAGTCCAGTCTGTTGGGACATGGGTTTTCTAAGTTCAGGAGTAGCCCAGATACTGGATGAAAGTTCCAGAAAGCATGGTCATTATTAGGGCTAGAAAGGCCTAGGTCTTAGTTCTCCTGACCCTTCTACTTCCCCAGGGGGTGGTGAGTACCTGCCCGTAAGTTTACCAGGAAAGGATGTGCTCTTGGCCTACACTAGAGCCTGGCATGGCGCTGGCCGCATCAGTGGCCAGAGACCGAAACTTCAACTGGTTGTCCCTGATGTGCACCCTGGGAAAGTTTGTGTCTAAATTTCTTAGGGCTTCAGTATCAAAATACCAGAAATTGGGTGGTTTGTAAGAACAGAAATGGATCGTCTCACCATTCTGGAGGCTAGGAGCTGGAGCATCAGCCAGGTTGAAGAATTGGTTTCATGCCCCTCACCCAGCATCCTTTGATTTGGGGGCATCGTCCCGAGGTCTGGGCCTTTGTGGTCATCTTTCTCCAAGGACACCACTTAGGTTGGGTTGGGACTCACCCTACCTAAGTATGACCTTATGCGACATCTCCAAAGTCCCTGTTTGCAAACAAGGTCTCATTCACTGACACAGAATTAGCACATCAGCGTATCTTCTCGGGAGACAATCAGTTCACATCAGTTTGAAAGTGAGGCATGAGCAATGCCCCCCACAACCTCATAGGAAAAAATTCAATGGCAACTAGAAATAAGGTGACTTCCAAAGACAAAATTGGATGCAAGAATGCCTGGTAGAGGCGACAGCAGGGGACATTTGTCACTGCCTATATACCTGTCAGGTGTGAGCCCAGTTGTAGCCAACCTGACCAGTGACATTTTCATGCCTTTTTTTTTTTAATCATTTTATTTGGGGCTCGTACAACTCCTCACAATCCACTTTAGTACATTTGTTTCCCTCCTGATTCTCAAAACATTTGCTTTCTACTTGAGCCCTTGGTAGCAGCTCCTCATTTCCCCCCTCCCTAACGAACCCTTGATAATTTATCAATTATTTTGTCATATTTTTTTCTGATGGATTTCGGGACTCTAGAGACCGCATTCTACATAAAGAGGTTTCATGATAAAGAATCAGGATAATGCATAACCATTAGGATTTTTGAACTTGTGGCAGAAACCCAACTCAGACAGACGTACATCTCAAAGGAGACCCATCACTCGTGGAAGTTCACTGACTTGGACCTGGGGTTTAAGGAAGAACTGGATCTCTGGTCCCCAAATTCCACCAAGACTCTGTGTGTCTTCATCTCTTGGGTCTACTGCTTTCTCTGTGACAACACGGTTCTCCAGTCAAAGACGGCTGCTGATGTTCCGGGTGTACAAAAGTTTTGGTGTATGCTTTCAGAGGAGAAAAGTCTTCTTTCTTTATGGCTCTAATCCGGCAGTTCTCAACCTGTGGGCTGAACGACCCTTTCATAGGGATCACCCAATTCATAACCGTAGCAAAATGACAGTGATGAAGTAGCAACGAACATAATGTTATGGTTGGGGAATCACCACCACATGAGGAACTGTATGAAAGGGTCACTGCACTAGGAAGGTTGAGGACCACTGTGACTCGTTGGTGCACGTATCTGGGCCTGCTGGGTTCTCATGCCCACTCTTGCATCGGTCCTGGGGTTGACTGCTTTCCCAGATGGAAGACGGGGGAGACAGAGGTGGGGTGGGGTGGGTGGAGATACAGGGTGGGCCAGAGAGCAGGCTTCCCCTACGGGATGTGGGGACCAGCTCCCGGATGGGCTGTGTTACATGGGCACCTGGAGTGAGCTTGGCAGAACAATCAGATGTTGAAGGAGGAATAAAGGTGACAGCAGGAAAAACAAGAGCCCCATCAAAGCAGACAACTTCCCCACTCTGCAAACTTGAAAATGCCACGTAGGCAATGACAATGAAGGGCGCTGTGTGTCCCTTTGCACGTAGCAGCTGCGGGCAACCTGCCGTTCCCACCCCAGAGCTTTCTCGAGGCTGCGCCCTTGAGATTCATTTTGCATTTGACATTTTACAAATGTTCCACCCACGGGTTCCTTTGGAGAGAGTGGAGTATCTCTGAACTTAATATTCAGGTAACTAAAGAGAGCTTGCGAGAAAATTGCCTCCTCTGAAATGCTTGTCACTGAGCCTTGTTTCACAGGAGAGACAGAAGGAAAGGGAAATGCCAGAATGCCCCTGTGATAACTAAAGCTGCCCGGGGGCTGCCGGCTTAGAACGAGGTGGGAGTTTTTCCCCCTGCCGGCCCCTGTGGCTCTAGGCTTAGAGCTTGCTGAAGAACGGAGAGAAGCAAGTCTTTGGGGTTCGTGAATGAACTGAGATGGGGGGAAATTTTACATTTTTTCTTTTCATCAACTTCCAGCTGAAATATAACACTTTCCTCCATTAGTGAATGGAGGCAGCAAATGTCAGCAGCATTAGCCATACCTGTAATTTTATTACCAGTCGGGAAATGACAGGTGTTTCCCACTGCGTGACTGTGACTGTCGCTGTGGGGTCTCCTCGCGGCCTCTCAATTCCTTTGGATGTGATGTATCGTTATATAGTGCTTTAATAAAGAAGCATGTGCATGGCTTTGTCATGATTATCTCAGCACACGTGTCAATAGAACTGTATCCTTTGTCATCTTATGAGTTAGGCACTTTTTTAAAAAGCCATGTTTCTGAGATGGGGGTCTAGGACCCCCCCTTGGTCTCACCAGACTGCCAAAGGGAACCATGGTACAGAAGGCTCAAGACCCCTCCCAAGAGACCAGGAGACCAGAGTGAGTGTCCAACCCAAACTCAGGAGCAGCAAGCTGAGGACATCAGGGGACAGTCAAGACACCTGGGCCCTGCTTCTGCTTCAGCACTAGTTGGCTCACATGCAAAATGGATTCAAGAGGCAGAGAGATTTGTACCAATTTATCTCCTCCAAGGTCCTTCCCCTCAACTTGTATCTAAGGGCCCTTTACTGGTGGGGAAATTAGAACCCTGCCTCGTTTCTCCCCGCTTCTTGCTTTCGGTTAGGGATTGGATGGTGTCCTCCCACTAAAAGAGCCTGGGGGAGTGCTCACCTCCGTTACCTTGTGTTGCCTTAACTGTGTGCACCACTCAGGGACTCAAACATTATGGAGAGATTTCTCACTAAAGCTGCCTCTCCCTTCCTCCTCATCTCTTCTCCTCTCTTCCCCTTCCCTCCCTTGTCCTGCATGTCCTGCCCTCGTCTGTCCTTCCTCCCTGTCCCCTTCCTGCTCTTCCTTTCTCTCTCCCTCTCCTGCCTGGCCCTCCCACCCCTAGCCCATCCTCAGGGGCCCTTGATGCAGACAGCAGTAGGGTTCACTTGAAATAATGGGTTGCAAGTTCCTTGGAGGGGAAACCAACCAAAGAGAGATGGGCATGCGCCTCACCTCATCAGCCTCCTCAATGAACACTAGCACACAGCAGTTGCGTAAAATGTAGTAAGCCCATTTGTAAGAGGTCCCAGGACTTGGGAGACTATTCATGTGTCTCCATGGCTCCAGTGTCCTCACAGTGTTTAAGTGACGTGAGGTTGCCTTGACCACTGATGGTTAAACTGGATTGAACTGGAAGTGGGAAGAAGAGGTGATGAAGAAAAGGGAAGTGAAAGGAAATCGAAAGGAGGAGGGAGAAAGAATAAGAAGGGGGGGTACTTAGAGACAGAGCTCCTCCCCACAACCAAACCAACCAACCCACTGCCATCAAGTCAATGCTGACTCATAGCAATCCTATAGGACGGGATAGAACTGCCTCTTGAGTATCTGAAACTGTGATTGATAATGGGAGTAGAAAGAGAATGGGGGAAAATTAGAGGAAAGAGGCGTAGTGTTGACTTTTCCATCAATTCATGTCCTCATCTGGTCTCCTGAGTTATGTGAGGCTACTCTCCTGTTTTCTCAACCATGAAGAGGAGAGCATAGCCCAACCCTCAGGGAAGTAGAGTGTGTAACCCGGAGCAGAGCCCGGCCCTCTGCAGGCACTCGGGGCATGGGAAATGCAGTGACTCTGGGGTCCAACAACAGAGAGCAGCTCCATGATCCCACGAGTTCTGTGTTTGTTCTCCAGCCTTATCAAATAAAACACTACAGTCGGTTGGCCTCGTGTGAATAGAGTGGAATTTGTTCTTCCACTGGGTCTAGACTTTTCCCTTGACTTTAGCAGCTTCTGGTGGTCACAGACATTCCTTGGCTTGTGGAAGTGTCACACCAGTCTCTGCCTCTGTCTTTCCAGGGCTGTCATTCCTCTGTGACTCTCCATCTCCATGCCTCTTCTCTTTTAATGAGGATGGCAGTTTGTTTGTTTTAATCATTTTATTGGGAGCTCATCCAGCTCTTGTCACAATCCATCCATCCATCCATTGGGTCAGGCACATTTGTACATTTGCTGCCATGATCATTTTCAAAAGATTTTCTTTCTACTTGAACCCTTGGTATCAGCTCCTCTTTATCTTCCCTCCCTCAAGAACCCTTAATAATTTATAAATTGTTTGTTATTTTTTTATTTCTTCCACTGACTGAAAGCTCCCTTCACCCACCTTTCTGTTGTCCTTCCCCCAGGGTGGGGATTATATATAAATCATTGTGATCAGTTCCCCCTTTCACCCCCCACTTTCCCCTTACCGTCCTGGCATCACTTCTCTCAATATTGATCCTGAGGGGTTTATCTGTCCTGGATTCCCTGTGTTTCCAGCTCTTATCTGTACCCATGTACATCTTCTGGTTTAGTTGGATTTATAAGGTAGAGTTGGGATCATGATAGTGGGGGGTGGGGGAGGAAGCATGAAAGAACTAGAGGAAAGGTGTATGTTTCACCACTCATCTCCTCCCTGCGACCCTTCTGTAAGAGGATGTCCAGTTGCTTACAGATGGATTTGGGTCACCACTCCACATTCCCCCTCATTCACAGTGATATGATTTTTTGTTCTGGGTCTTTGATGCCTGATACCTGATCCCATCGACATTTCATGGTCACACAAGCTGGTGTGCTTCTCCCATGTGGGCTTTGTTGCTTCTGAGCTAGATGGCCGCTTGTTTACCTTCAGGCCTTTAAGACCCCAAACACTATATCTATTGATAGCCGAGCACCATCAGCTTTCTTCACCACATTTGCTATGCACCCATTTGGTCTTCAGCGATCATGTCGGAAAGGGGAGCGTCACGGAATGCCAGGTTATTAGAACAAAGTGTTCTTGCATTGAGGGAGTACTTGAGTAGAGGCCCAATGGAGGATGCCGGCTGTATAGGATTAGAATTCACCCTGTCCAGTGTGACCTCATGCTGTCTGATCACATCTTCAAAAAGCCTAGTTTCCAGATTTAAATCTCCTGCACAGGTTGTGATGGTTAGAATTTCAATATATCACTGGGGAGGCCACAGGTCAAGCCCTACATTAGCTCAAATCACATGGGGCTTGATATGGGGGTGTCTGCAGAGAGGACCCCATCTTTTAATTTCATTCATTTGCAATCTCTGCATTTGTAATGCAACCATAAAATCATGGACAGGACGTCCAGGATTTTGAAACCCGTGTTCCTACTCCCTGGGCTCTATAGCCACGCCAGGCTTTCCCATTGTCTTGGCAGCACTGTCCTTACAAAGGAACTGCAGCTCCATTCCACACTCACTCTCTCTGACCGGCATCTTCATTCACTGGGCGCAGGAATGATTCATGACAGATCTCTCTTCCAAGCATCCTTTGGTAAACAATGCACGGCCCTGGAAACAAAACCACATCATCCTCCAGGTGGGAACAGTCTCTCAAATGATACCTTTAGTGTCCTGGTCTTAATAACTGGCTACTGTGCCCGACACAAGTTTCTGCCCAGAGGGTGTGGCCCCGTCCTTTAATTTCCCTACTGGCTGGGGGCGGAGGGCTGATGAGAAAGCACTGGGCCACCAGCTCAGGCAGGAAGTCATCATCCTCTCGGTCAGTGGGTCAGTGGTCCAGGCAGAAAGGCTCTCTGTAGGTTACTGTTAACACGGGATCCCAGCCATCCTAGGACAATGACTGGAGCCTTGGGATGGTCAAATGGAGAGATGAGGAAACAGGACCAGTATGAGGGAACTGCTCAGGACTGATGCTAAATCTAAGCTTCAGCTGGGGCTGACCCATGCCTGATGGCTTGACTGAGGCTATCTTTACAGAGACTCACTGCTGTCTGTGGGATGGTTGTAGCCTGACATTAAGGTGCGTTATGACTCTGGGTTAACCAGGAAAGAGGGGTGGGAGAGAAGCGGTCACTAATCTTTCTACAGAAGAGCGTGGGACTATGACAAATAATCCTAGTGGCAGGACAGCTGCTCCATGGGCCACACAGCCTATAACACTCCCACAAGGACAGATGGGCCAGGAAACTACCACCCATCACATCTGCGTCAGCCCTGCAGTTGCCAGGAGGGCCTGCTGCAGGTGCCTTCTGGGAGTGCTGCAGAGTGAAGGAGGCACGAGACCGCCTGCAGAGCAGAGTGGGGGAGACCAGCAGCTAGCCCAGAGGGATGGATCCACTGCATGACTGGGCAGTCGGCATCCCTAGAAGGACTGTCCCTTGGTGAGGCAGGGCTGGGCTGGGGATGGGGGTTCGGGGGCAAGCACCACAGCTGGCTCTCAGACTCATAAGGAATTTCATAGGAAGACACAGTCCCTTCCACTCTTCAGTGTCCAATGGATCACACAGCAGGTGCTCCTTTAAACCCACCTATAAGCCCTGGAGTCTGTCTCTCTGACTCAGGACAACCCCATGCGTAGCAGAGTAGAGCCGAGGTCTACAGAGTTTCCAATGACTGGTTTGGTGGAGTAGATTGCCAGGCCTTTCTTTCAAGGTTCCTCTGGGCAGGCTTGAACCTGCCACCTTTAGATTAGCAGCTGAGTGCATTGCCATTTGCACCACTCGGGGACTCCCACAAAAGACAAACTCTTTCCAAATGACCAATCAGAGAGCAGTCTGGTGATATCACGGGACTCCTGGGCTCCTGGTGCAGTGGCTGGCTGGCCTCTGAGGGCAGCCTTCCTCGAACCAGTGTCTCACCATCACAGGCACCATAGCCTAGGAGGAACCATTGTGCTGAGCTCTTCAAACCTGACTTCTCTTTAAGCAGCCTCATGGCCTTACAGATCTTCCCAGGACCCCTCAGAAGGCAGTTTGTAACACAGTAGAGACTCAAGGGCAGTGTTGGCTCCATGGGAGACTCCCCATATTCTATATAGGAGACTTGGATTTGATTCCTGGCCCAAGGTCTCCATTTGTCAGTGGAGGCTTTTGTGTTGTTAGAATGCTGAATAAATTTCAATAACGTGTCCAGTCTTCGATGGAGTAGGAAGATAGACCTGGAGATGGGCTTCTGTCCAATAGACTGTGACACCCCTACAGAACACAACGGTCCCATTGTCCATGGGGTGCCCATGAGCTGGGGCCAGCTCTACAGCACTCATGTCAGCCACCCCTGAGAACCCAGCATTTTCTTCAGGTGCGCTCTAGTGGAAAACAACACAAACACCCACTTGTATGTATCATTGCTTTGCTCCCCGCTTCCAAAGAAGAAAGAACCTTTCTTTGCCCTGCCACCTGGTCTTTGCAGATTTGTTCCAGGAAGCTACGAAAAGCACAAAGAGAGCCAAATGCGCATAAGAGACATGCCTAAGTAGGAAGTGGGTCTGAGAGCAGGGCGGTGAACATGAAGAATGACAAGATGAAGCACGGGGAGGTATCTGGGAAGAAAGCAGAATTCGGGGATGGGGGCGGGACCTGAGTCTCCAGGGAAATTTAAATTAGTCCTGTCAGTGACATGAGTATCATCTCATTCTTTGGAATAACACAGTCTAGCTGACATTGAGAGCGTACTGTATCGGACATTATCCTAAGCATATGTCAAGTACGACTTCATTCCATCTTTCTATGACCCTACAAGGCAACTTCTCTTATTAACACCCCAACGAACTGATGAAAGGAGCCCATGGACTTTTTTTTAAGCCTATGCATGAGTGTGTGTGTGTGTGTGTGTGTGTGTGTGTGTGTGTGTGTGTATGTGAGTGTTTAATCAAGTCAATTCTAACTCATAAAGACCCTTTAGGACAGAGCAGAATTGCTCCCTAGGGTTTTAGAGGCTCTAAATATGTCAAGAAGGAGGTAGATGTATCTTTCTCCCTTGGAGTGGCTGATAAGCTCCAACTGCTGGCCTTGAGCCCAACTCAGAAGCCACTACACCTCCGAGGCGTAGTTAAGTTGGTGTCACCGTGGCTGAGCCAGGATTCTCAGTGAGCTGGCAGTCAGCCCACATGATGTGACCTAACACAATGTAATCACCTTCATAATGGGATCTGCTATGACCAGCCAATCAATTGTAAGTTTAGAGTGGGAGACAACACCCTTACTCAGATCACAGCTCTGAGGCAATCGATTGAAAGGAGGCTTCCTCAGAAGTATGCTGAGGAAGTGTAAGTAGACCCTGTGGAAATGATGACTTGCTCTTTTGCTGGGTCTGGATCCTGCATCTGACTCATTCATTGCCCTCTGGTTCTTTGGACTTGAGCCAGTGGCCTGCCTGGTTGCCAGTCAGTTCTGGGAGTCATCAGCAGCCCCCACCTGTCTTGCTGACCTTGCATTCATTAAAACAATTAGCCCATAAAGAAATGGATAGTATTTCGTTGAGTGAAAAAGCATCTTTAAGGTGCAAAATAACATTTGGAAAGAGGCTTCTATCACCACCCATTGGGACGCTCGGCTCTCCTCTAGGAGGTGGAGATAGTAGCAAAAGGAAACTCTCCCTTCCTTTCTTTTCCCTCTTTCTATTTGTTTCTTCTTTTTTCTTCCAGATCGACCCCTTAAAATAAGCACATGTCATTCCGTAACTTGTATCAGACACACTGAACGGATCTAAGGTGAAGAGTCATCATCCACCTGCCACCTCATTGCCCTCATACGAGATCTGTTCCTTCCCTCCTTTCTCTGCTACAGCCACGGGTCCCTGTGCAGCTGGGCCAGCACTGTGCTCAAGAAGAGAACCCTGAGAGCTGCGGGAGTGGAGAAAAGGCCTGAGAGGTACGAGGTATGGGTGCTGAGCTATGACCGTCTTACAAGTTTAGCTCCTTTACTTCATTTCTTCCAGACCTTTGAAGGACTCTACCGTCACCAACAAACTTCAGAGTCTCTCCTTACATTCATTTTGTTTTCTGTTTGCTTTCTTAACTTTTAATTGGTCTTTTGGTTTCTTTATTTTTGATGACCTAGACTTCGTCCCACAGCTCAGCTGCTCTTTAGCCTTCAGTGTTTGGTGCATCAACCCTGTGTTTGAGATGGCTTCTAAGTTCAGATGGGAGTTAGTCAAGGTCACACTTTGGCTTTCATGGATTTGCTGTAATTTTCTTCAACTTGAACCTGCATGCCAGCAATTGATGGTCTGTTTCACAGTCAGTCTCTGACCTTGTTCTGGCCAGTGGAACTTCTCCATTGTCTCTTTCCACAGATGCGGTTGTTTTGATTTTTGTGTTCCATCCAGTGAGGTCTATGTGTGTAGTCACTATTGCTGTTACTGGAAAAAAGTAATTGCAATGAATAAGTCACTGATCTTGTAATTTTCTATCCGGTAATTTCTATCATCATTTTTACCACCAAGGTCATGGATTCTTCTTCTCTGTTTCCAACTGTCACACTCCAATGACAAGTAATTATCAATGCATTTTGATTACATCAGCTTCAGACTGCAGATGCTGGTAAAAGCCTTAAACTTTGACATCTTTGGCATTAGTGGTTGGTGTGGCAGTCTGAATAATAGTCGTATCAGCTGGGTTTCTTTGTACGCACATGGTTATTATTCTATCACTGAGAGTGTCATGTTTCAGGTCTTGAGATGTTCTTTTTGGAAGATGGATACAGTGTCATTTCACCTCAGTTTTTCCCTCCTGGTATGGTGTCATCATCTGGTTCAAAATGCCAGCCTAGTCCAATTCCATTCCCTAATGCCTATGAGATATGTTCCTTTTCATTTCTGATGACTTCTAATTTTCCTAGATTCATACTTTGTACATTTCACTTTCTGATTACTGCTGGGGGCTTGGGACTCTCTCTTCTCATTTTGTGTCATGCCCCATCAGCAAAGGAAGGAAGGTCCTGAGAGTTGAGCTCCAACCAATTACTAAGGCTGACTCTATTTTGAGGCGACAGGTCTTGCCCAGTCATGTTTTGAGTGCCTTCCAACCTGACAGGCTCCTCTTCTAGGACTATCTCAATGTTCTGCTGCTATCTATAAAGTTTTCAGTAGCCAATTTTTTTTCAGAAGTAGATTTCTAGGCCCTTCTTCTAAATCAATCTTAATCTAGAACTGTGGTTTTCAACCTTCTTAATGCCGTGACCCTTTAATATAGTTCCTCATGTAGTGACTCCCCCCACACACACACAGCCATAAAATTATTTTCGTTGCTACTTCATAACTGCAATTTTGCTACTGTTATAAATTGGGCGACCCCTGTGAAATGGTCATTCAACCCCAAAGGGGTTGCAACCCACAGGTTGAGAACTGCTGGTCTAGAAGCTTTGCTGAAAACTGTCCACCACGGGTGAGGCTGCTGGTCTTTGAAATGCCAGTGGCTTGGCCTCTGGGATCATCGTGACACACAGCCAAGACATTACAACAACTGACAGACGAGTGGTGGAGAACATAATTAGCAATCAAGGCTTATTACACTAAATTGCTCCAAAGTGAAAACACACTGTCTCATGCAGGGGTTCCATCCTGGCAAAGGACTATCCTTGAGGAGACTGGCCTGTTACCTAGCTATTCCTCAGCAGGGACTCAGATCTGATGATGGTCAAGGCCGTGGGGCTGAGAGGAAGCTGGGAAGCAAGCAGGGGACAGGGGACAAGCGCTGTGGGGAGGCTGCAGAGCTGAGGTCAGTCTGTGACCACATCCAGTTGCAGGTAGTTCAGGTTCTGGCCCCAGAGCAAGGCCTCCAGCACAACCCCTGGAATTGTGTCCTCTGAGCCAATCTTCATCTGACCCTGACTTACTTCATCATCCAGGACCCTCGGAGCAGCTGTGGCACACCACTAGATCTTGGGGGGGGGGGCAGGAAGGACTAGCCGCCTCGGCTGGCGTTGTTGATGGAGTCACTTGCTCACAGATAGGGAGAGAGCACTGGGGACGCTGGCTCTGACCTGCATGACTGGAGCAACATGGACAGAACCCTCACCACCGTCCAAACCTGGCAAAGCGGCATCAGCATCACATGGGCACTCATTAGCGATGCACAATCTCAGGCCCTGCTCAGACCTACTTAGCATTTCAGGAGATCCTCAAGTTGAAGTGTGAACAGTGAGGACCAGCAGTCTTTATTGCTCACGTGCACATTCACCTCATCACTACCCCACTGCTATCAAGTTGATGCTGACTCATAGCGACCCTGTGGGACAGAGCAGAACAGTCCCTGTCAGTTTCTGAGACTAATTCTTTATGGGAATAGAAAGCCCAGTCTGTATCCTGAGGAACCGCTAGTGGTTTCGAACTGCTGACCTTTCAGTTAGCAGCCCATCTCATAACCACTGCACCACCGGGGCTCATATACACATTAATATTTAGGAAGTGCTAGCTTAGGATGCTTGCAGAAAGAGTTAAAACACTAATCACCTGTATGAATTTCTGATTGTAATGGGGCTATTATGGATTGGACTATCTCTCCCTGACACACAATAGCTATTACCTGCTTGGGTCTTTGAAGATGCAATGAATTAAACAGCATAAACTCATGGAGTAAGAAGGAACTTAATCCTATAGGACTGGTGTCCTTATAACAAGAGTAGTGGGAACTCAGAGAACACCAGGTGAAAACATGGAGGTAGATGCAGATGAAACAGCCATGTGAGGATAAGTCAAGGGTCACATGGGTCCACCAGAAGTTGGAAGAAACAAAGGAGTCTTCCCAAGAGCCTTCCAAGGGAGCTGGCACCTGAATTGGGATTTCTAGTTGGGAGAACGACGCCAGAACACATTGCTGTTGTCCTAACCCACGTGGCTTGTGGTCCTTTGTTGCGCAGTCCTAGGAAATTGCACAAGCCCAACGATACACTTTGAAGGCCACAAGTAGATTCACAAAAGCAGGGAGTTAGCTCTGGCAAGGTGACCTTCGAGCTACGCTGTGGGATAAGTGAAAACACGGGCCATTGGCTGTTGGGATGCCTGAGAACTACCTTTAAGTACAGAGAGGTGGGGCCAGAAGCCTGCTCCGTGTTTGAGAAACTATATGTGTGGCTGGTGCAGAGGAAGTGAGGGGTCAGAGGTAGTGGTAGAGGTGAGGGGCTTTATAGTGGGTCTTCAGTGTCTCACTCTTCACTATGAATAGGGATCATCAAACAGGAAACCTTCCAATGTGAAAAAACAGGGTCCCAAACCAAAAGAAGTGGGCAATGCAGGGGGGAAAATAAAGCTCAAGTCAGAAACAGGAGCACCCTTCCCTGAAAACTCATATAAAAATCCTTAAGTAAATAAGAGTTGCTGTGCCTCTGTGGATTAAGTGCAAGATGTTAGACAAAAAGTAACATTCACAACTCCTGGACCAGAATGGCGAAGAGGACAAAGTTCAAACAAGATTTCTACAGAAGAGTTAGACAATAACAAGAGAAACCTCCTTCCAAAGTCAAACTAAAATCCAGGGAGTTGATGATAGGAAAGGAACCTTAAGAAGAGAATCCACCTGGAGGTTCAATACCTGACAAGTGGAAGATTCAAAAAGAGAGAAGAAAAAAGAAACCACCTGAATGCATAAAATTCCCTACATCTGAGGAAAAGAAACCTCCCTGCCGAGGGCCACACTGATGTCAGCAGTGAATTATCAATTCCCCAGAAGGTCTTAAAATCTTAAAAGAGGTCATATAGAAAATACTAGTTAACAAAGAGCCATTAAAATTCTCAAAAGCAGCACAAGTATTTTACCAATAATCAAGTGTAAGAATCAAAGATAGTCACATTTAAGATATTTAAAAAGATCATCTCCCATACATCCTTCATTGGGGAGCTACTGAACAAGCCTGTACTTCTCCTGAAAGAGAGGAGACTGGGAAAGGGGCAGATGGCATCTAAGCAATAAACTAAAGCCCGACTGTGTTATGCAGCCTGTTTCACATCTTAGTGACCCTGTAAAACAGAGTAGAACTGCCCCATAGCTTTCCAGGGCTGTAAGTCTTTATGAAGGCAGACTGCCGCATCTTTTTCTGGTGAAGCAGCCAGTAGAAGCTAATGACTGACCTTCCAATTAGCAGCCAAGTTCTTAACCTCAACACCATCCCCCCAAAAATAAAACAAAAACACTCACTGCCATCAAGTCATGCTGACTCAGTGACCTATAGGACAGGGTAGAATTGCCCTGAGACTGTAACTCTTTTTTAAAAAATTAAAACAAAAACCACTTTATTGGGACATAATCCACACATCATTACAATTCAGTAGTTCAATCCATATCAAGAAGAATTGTACAATCATCACCACAATCAATTTTAGAACGTTTTCTTCTTCCTCATACTTCCTCATACTCCTCTTTGCCCCCCAATCTTCCCTGCATAGCCCCAATTAAACCAGTTGCTCTCTCTATAGCTTCACCTACCCTGGATGTCATATAGCAAAAAACATACAAAAACAAAGAAATGAAAAAGCTAATAATAGTAACAAAATATAATAGAGCAAAACCTTAAATGAAAAACAAAAGGTGCCAGGAAGTAATGTTGTGTGTGTGTGCGTGTGTGTGCGTGCGTGCGCGTGCGTGCGTGCGTGCGTGCGTGTGTGTGTGTAGGGGAACGTATTATCTGGGTGGAAAGTAAAACTGAGAGAATTTTTACAGATTACTGGTAGCTTTTGAAAATGAGCCATAGGCACATGGAGGGGGAAAAAAGATAATTATTAATATGAAGACCATGAAATTGTACCAGACAAAAATGCAATGATGTTTTGCTTTTGACTCACTGAAAACTAAGCATATAGTCAGAATATTGACTTAACTGAAAATTGGAAAGATGAGAAACGGGAAGTGCGTGTTTATTGGAGATAAATTATATTGGTTTGGGGGACTTGACGAGGGCTGAATGAGTCTTCTCTTGCTACTGCAACACACGACCAGGAACCTGGTGGTTTGAAATGACACACATCTATTATCTTACAGCTCTGAAGGATAAACTTTTAACCTGAGTCTTATTGGGTTAAAACCCACATGTCAGCAAGGCTGGTCTTTGTTTTTCCAAGCGAGACCCGTTTCCTGGCCTTCTCTGGATTATCCAGGCCCCCCATCCTCCCTGGCTCCTTATGTCTTCCCATCTCAGAGTGCTTCACCCAGTCTGTTTCCACCAGCATGTCTTCTCTCTGACCCTGACTCTCCTGCACCCCTCCTATAAGGCATCTTGTGATTAGGTTAGGCCAACCTGATAGTTCAACATAATCTCCCCACTTCTCAAGATCCTTAACCGAAACCCGAGAAGCCCCAGTTTCACAAGGGTCAAGTGCTTGGCTACTCACAGGCAGGTCTGCACTTAGAACCTGCCAGCTGCTCCCTGGGAGAAAGATGCAACCGCCTGCTTCCAGAAGGACTATAGCCTTGGACAGCCTATGGGGCATGTCTACTCGGTCGTCTAGGGGTGCTAGGAGTTTAAAATGGACTTGACGGTTCTGGGTTTGGGGTAAATTAATCACACCTGCACATCTCTTTTGCCAGGTGATGTAATAAGAGGGACTTCAAAAAATCATGGGACAATTCTATTATCTTTTAATTCCATTTTTTTTTCTGAGAACATTTCAAAGTCCCCTCATGGAGATGCGGGTTTCTCATGTTGTAATGTGAGCATACTTGGAGGGAGGCATTTTTCTGCTTCTCAAGAGAGCTAATGCCTCAAATGGACACGCAAGGCTCTAGTTCTGTAAGCGTGTTGTTTAGAAATAAAGAGAGAACCCCCCCAAAGTCATGAAAAGGGTGGAGAGTGGCTGTCTCAGGACAACGGGAGCCAAGGATAGGGAGGCACAGCCAGGAGGCAGTTGTTTTAATGATACACTTTGTGAAACTTCAGAGCAGTTTAACCAAATGCACATCTAGTGTCATGATAAAGAGTGAAACAATGCTGTTAGACCCAATGCCCTACCTACACATTCAACATCATGAAGGTCAGCCTGGGACTCAATATTTTCAGTAGGCACTAAGGTCATTGGAGGTACAGTGGTCGCTTATGGGGAAATCCCCCTTCCATCTGGGAGCCCTGCATTCATTTCTCAGCCAGTGTACTTAATACACAGCCACCATCTGTCTGCTCAGTGGGAGATTGCATGTTGTCAACTACAGAAAAGAATAACGTGGTCAAGGATTTCATTGTGCTTCGGTCCCCCATCCATGCTCGTCGAAGCAGCAGTCAACAAAATCAAGTGACTGATTGCATTGGGCAATCACTGCACCCCATTGAAAAGTGGATTACCTCCCACCCACCCTTCACCCCCTGCCCAGCCAAGGGAGGGCAAGTCTCCCAGGGGTTTGCCTGGATGTGCCCTGATAGAGAATGCCGTACTGAGGGCGCATAGCTCTGAGTCAGGCCCTGGCTGCCTTGAGAAGGACACTTGACCAATCTGCTTTCAAATTTTTATTTTTTTATTATTATTTTTTTAATTTTTATTTTTTTAAATCATTTATTAGGGACTCTTACAGTTCTTACAACATTCCGTACATCAACTGTATCGAGCATATTTTTACATTTGTTGCCATCATCATTTTCTAAACATTTGTTTTCTATTTGAGCCCTGAGTATAAGTTCCTCTTTTTTCCCTCCCTCCTACCCTCGTGCCCCCTCGTTTACATTATAAATTATTATTGGTTTCATATCTTAGGCCAATTGCTGTTTCCTTCATCCACTTTTCTGTTATCATCCCACTGTGGGGGGTAGGGGTGAGTGAATTTTGCGTCGATCATTGCGATCGGTTACCCCTTCTTCCCCTCCTCCCCATCTGTTCCTCAGGGGTTTATCTGACATGTGTGTCGGGTTCTGTGTGTCCTGATCTCTTATATGCACCAGTGTACATGCTCTGGTCTAGCCAAAAATGAAAGGCAGCACTGGGGTCATGAAAGTGGGGGGTGAGGAAGCCTCAAAGAACCAGAGGAATATTGTGTTTCATCAGCGCCAAACTGCATGAGTTCACTCATCCCCTCCTTGTGACCCTGCTGTGAGGGGATGTCCTATTGTCTATAGATGGATTTGGAGTCTGTGCTCCGATCCACCTTGTTCTCAACAATATGGTTTGTTTGTTTGGGGTGTTTTTTGGGGGGCGGGGCGGAGATTATTGTTTTCAGTCCTCTGGTGGCTGTTACCTGATTCAGTCAATACCTCATGATCGCACAGGCTGGCATGCTTCTTCCATGTGGGCTTGTTGCTTCTCTGCTGGATGGCCGCTTGTTTAACTTCAAGCCTTTACCCTAGATGATATATCATTTGATAGCTGGGCACCAATCAGCTTTCTTCACCACATTTGCTTGTGCACCTATTTTGTTTTCAGAAATCGTACCTTGACTAATCTTGTAGGCTCTTCTGCCTACCGCCAAGTATGTGTCCCAATCTTGGCCCCATTCCCTTTCCAGTAATCCCGCCTATAACTATGATGTATTGATCTGTCACCAACCATATATCTGGGACAGTGTTCTTTGACCTCCCATGTCCTTTTTAAAGCTCTGTTTATTGGCAAACCCTTGGACACCATGGAGATTTTGTGCTAATGGTCTCCCTTATCTGGATAGTGTGTTTTTGTCTTTGCTTTATCCTTGTTCCTTTTAAGAGTTAATGGTCCCCTTTTTAAAAAGTTGCTGGTCCTCTTTAAGTGTTAAAAAGGAATAATGTCACTTTGAGGACCAAGGTGGGCCTGACCCAACTCATGGCATTTTCAACCACCTCATATGCACGTGAAAGTTGGATGCTGATAGGAACTGTCGCAGAAGAATTGGTGCTTTTGAGTTGTGCTGACAAAGAGTGTTGAAAGGAGCATGGATGGCTGAAAGAACCAATCCACTTGTCTTGAAAGAAGTACATCGAGCATTCTCCTTAGGAGTGAGGATGACAAGACTTTATCTCCTGTACTTTGGACATGAAATCAGGACATATAAACATGTTATCAGAGTACCTGGAAAAGGCATCATGCTTAATAATGTAGGGATCAGCACAAAAGAGGGAGAGCCCAAAGGAGAAGGATTGGCACAGTGACTGCAGCAAAAGCCTCCGTCAAAACAACAATTGTGAGGCTGGAGCTGGGCCAGACAGTGTTTCATCCTGGTCCGAGTAAGGTCCCTATGGGTTGCAACTGACTTGATGGCATCTCACAGCAACATGATGTCGGACAGGTTTGAGCAGAGCTTTTGGACAAAGACTAGGAAGGCTCATTTCCAAAAATCTGCCAGCAGAAGCCCTACAGATCACATGATCATAAGGATGGCCCAGGAGCGGGCAGCATTTGGTTCTGCCCTGTGGGGGCTGCCATCCATTAGAGGTGACTCAACAGCAGCCAGCAACAATGCCATGACAGTCAAAATCTGGGACTCGGAGATGGCATACGGGGGTCTATCACATTCCCCCCTCTCCCCAGGGGTGTCTGTTTCTAATCTTGTATTGCCAGCCTTGCTGTTGTTTTTAGGTGCCTTCTAGTCAGTTCTGACTCATTAACGACCCTATGTGCAACAGAAAGTTGCCTGGTCCTGCACCATCCTCATAATTCCCAAGGCTGCACATGCCTAGCAGTGGGCAAGGACTTTTCCCCTGTGGCACCTTGCTCAATAGCCATTGGTTGAGTAAATTAATGAGTAAATGAATGGCTTTCAGGAGCTAAGAATGCAGGTGAGCTGAAAGATCCCGTCTGAAAGCTGTTGAAGAATTCCATTTTTATTGACTGTAGTATATAATTAATCCTGAGCAAGAGCACCATGCTAGTCTGCATTTCAAAGGGGGCTTCCCAGGCACTGTGGGTGTTAGCAGAGTTTAGTCATGGTGATCATTCCTTACACACACAGTCATGGCTGTGCCCCTTGAACTTGGCTTTATGAGACTGCTCAGGTGAGAGGGATGCGGCAGAACCACATTCCTGGGAGGCAGCCTGCTGAGGTGTGGCAGGAGTTCACTCATTCCTGAGGGTCTGGAGGACTATGAGATCAGGCTGGAGACTTTGCTAGGAAACTCTTTAAAGAGACCTTCTCCTCTTTAGGCAGAGAGCAGGGGCACTGACTGTGTATGGCGTCAGCACAGACAGTGGGGTGTGGTGCTACGGTGAGCATGTGGTCAGCAGGGCCGGGACAGTTTTCTAGCAGATTACTGTTTTAATACCCAAATATTCAAATGAGAATCTTCAGCTTGGACTTCTCCAATTAGCTTCCAGACCCATAAATCCATCTTATTCAATATCTCCGTTCAGACGTCTCTAAGCCTTCTTGAACGACCTCAATAGTTTCAAGACTTGTGGTGTCCCCCAATGTCTCTCTCTCTCTCTCTCTCTCTCTCTCCCTGGCCAACCCCCCAGCCACATCCCTTTTTTTCTCCCTCCTTCTCCTTTTTCAAATCCAGGGTGGAAACAAGCTCTGCATTTTTTTTTCCTGCTAAATATCCCTGTCACCTAGCAGATTGTCAGCATGTTCATAGATACAGCTGCCATCATCTCTTGGTGAATCTTCTGCCATAGCTGATCGCCCTGCAGGTTCCTGCCTCCTTCCAACTAGTTTCCCTTCCTGCAGCCCAAACGATCCTTTCAAAGCACAGGCAATCCCTGAGGTAGAAACAAGATCCGTGCCTAACTGTGTTTAAGAATTTGTAGGTCAGTTGGGAAAGGGTATAGATGGGTCTGGTTTAAACTTAACAGAAGGAAGCAGACCTGGTAATAAATACTGTGGGGTAGGTGTTGGACTACTAACCACAAGGCTGGCAGTTCAAACCCAACTTCTCCAAGTGAGAAAGCTGAGAGAGACAGAAACCCTGAAAGAGGCTTAGTAGGAATGGTATTAACTCAATAGCAGCTGCACACTGCAGAAAATTAAGGTGATTGTGATGAATTTTTTTGTGACTAGTGATCGCTTCAGTCATTTGCAAGTGTGGGAAATTTTACAAACATTCGAGCCTCGCACACATTGTCCATCAATCGGGTGTTAGTAAGCTGGGACTGCCTAGAGAAGCAGTGCTCGCTCTGTGGCCCTTCTCTGCCTAATGCTCATTTTCCTTATCACGGCTCAAGATACCTCTCTGCTCTTTCTCGCATCTTTCTGCCCTGTCACCTTCCTTCTCTGCCCAGTCCATGCTGTGCTCGGGCAGGCCGAGGAGCAAGGAGGAACCGGGCACCCAGGAAGCTTGGGCTGCCTACACAGCAGCGTTTGCTTTTCAGTCATTAGTCTCCGGAGTCGGACTGGATGGCCCCTGGCCTTCAAGGGAAGATTGCAACACAAGCTGCAGGGCTTGTTTGCTTTGGCCGAGTGAGTGACAGAGGGAAAGAGGGTGTTCCGAGGAAGGGGTGTGCGCTCCCAGCAGGCCCGAACAATTCGTTCCATCTGTGCCAAGCTAACTGGGTCATGGGGGCTGTGCCCATTGGATAGTGGTAGAAGTTGAGGCATCAACAGGTGAATGACTGACAGGTTAGCGTCAGAGCCGTCCATGCTCACTTCTGTCTCTCATGTGCCTGCTGACACCCGGCAGTCTCCCAGTATCATGGAGAAAGCCAGTGGGGAGTGCTGGTCTTATTCTCCTTAGCTGCCAGCGAGTCAAGGCTGACTCACGGCGTACAGGGTAAACTTGCGGGTGATTGGGAGAATGAGAGAAAAAGGTAAAAACAAAATTCATGATGATAAAAACGACTGGCTTTCCTGATCTGTTAAAGAACTGTAGACGCCCTGAGACTGCAAGCTTAGACGCTCTCAACTTGAGCCTGACCACTCTCCTGGGGATCACCTTTCCCTCAGTGACAGGTGAGGAACATACTCCTGGGGGCAATTAGCCAGGCAAGGGCACAAGGCAACATGTGTCCCAAAACGAAGCTCAGAAGGCAGGGAGAGGCAGAAAAGAGCAAGTAGAAATAGAGAATGCAGGCGGGAAGTAGGAGGCACGCCGTTACATTGAGGTACGTGTAACTAATATGACAAAACAAAATGGGGGTTGATGATTGAATGGGAAGTTTGAAAGAGAGAAAGAGAAACGTGTGGCCATAGCCAGGGACAGAGCCAGCTCACAGTCACTTTGTCTGGAAACCCCAGGCAATGAAACATCCTACCCTTCTCTCTGATCTCTTTGGAGATCTTTTCACTCACACGCTCAAAGGAAGCTGAGAGAAGGCGCCGTGGTCTGCAGAGGCCAGCAGCAGAGCGTCGGGTGGAGAAGGACAGAGAGAGGAAGTAGAAGGAAACGGTGACCACATCTTACACCAACGGGTCAGAAACACAAGAAGAGGCCACAGTATCATGAGCAAACACATGTCTCTTCACCACTAAGCATAAAGTTTGCGCGCATTGCGATGGTTACCGAGCTGGGCTGTGCATCAAAACTGTGAGCTCAACTTTAAAAAATACGACTGTCCAGTCCCCACCCGAGAGCGACTGGATTGCGGTCTCCTAGATCATCAGGGCTGCAGACAGCGCATGCTTCCTCTCGCCTCGTCTGTCCAGTCGGCCCTTCCCTGGCATGGCAACTTCCTATCTTTCTATCTGGAGACTCCATGTCTTTCTTCATCACAAAAGCGCACTTGAATCTGAGTCAAACAGATGAATCACTGGTCTGTAATTCACATGAACGTTGCATCAGCTGAACTTTGCATTGGAACCAGCCTCTTGCGGAAAAGATTAAGTTGCTTTTGGTTCCACAATACCTGAAACAGGGTGTCGCTCTAACCCGGCTGTGCTCAATCTTATGTGGATCTAACCAATCCTGCAGTTTTTACTAGGATCTTTTCAAAACTCAGATGGCTTATATTTGCCCTTCAAGGATGTACAGTCACCTAAACCAAAAATATGACGTCCCACATTGGTTATTTGGTCAAATCAGTTGTTTCTTTGACTAAATGAAGATGGCATTTGGATTTAGTTTAAGCTCATGTTGTTCATCTCTCCTGTGAGCTACTTTATTTTTAATAGTAACATTCTGTCTGGATATTTTAAATATCAATTATGCCAATTCATTCTGTAAGCACGTAATTTATTGTTCTAACTGGACATGTTTTAATAGTGAAAAGGAACACTACTAATAGTATGCCAGAGGCAAATCGAGTCCCAAACAGGGCACATTGGGGCACATTGGGGCTCTTGCCTCCACAAACCAAAGTCAAAGTGGCAGGAGGATCAAAGACAGGGAGTTTCAGCGCATATGTATCTCACTGGTGTCTAGGTTGGCCTTGATACATCACATGATAAGGCTTTTTTGTTTTGTTTTGTTTTAATCATTTTATTGGGGGCTCGTAGGACTCTTATCACAACCCATGCATCCATCCATTGTGTTAAGCACATTTGTACATTTGTTTCCATCATCATTTTCAAAACATTTTCTTACTACTTGAGCCCTTGGTATCAGCTCATTCCCCCCTCCTTTTCCCTCCCTCATGAACCCTTGATCATTTATAAATTATTATTATTTTTACATGTCTTGCACTGTCTGATGTCTTCCTTTATCCCCTTATCTGTTGTTCTTCCCCCTGGGAGGAGATTATAGGTAGATCACTGTGATCGGTTCTCCCTCCCTATCCCCACCTTCTCCTGCCCCTCCTGGTATGGCGGCTCAATATTGGTCCCAAGGAGTTTATCCGTCCTGTATTCCCTGTGTTTCCAGCTCTTACCTGTACCCATGTACATGCTCTGGTTTAGCCAGATTTGTAAGGTAGAATTAGGGTCATGATAGTGGGGGGGGGGAGGAAGCATTAAAGAACCAGAGGAAAGGTGCATGTTTCATCGGTGCTAGACTGCACCCTGACTGACCTGTCTTCTCCCTGCAGCCCTTCTGTAAGAGGATGTCCAATACCTATAGATTGGCTTTGGGCCTCCACTCTGCACTCCCCTGGCCCCCTCTTCACATTGACATGATATTTTGTTCTGGGTCTTTGATGCCTGATACTTGATCCTATCAACATCTCATGATCACACAAGCTGATGTGCTTCTCCCATGTGGGCTTTGTTGCTTCTGAGCTAGGTGGCCGCTTGTTTAGCTTCAAGTCTTTAAGGTCCTAGATGCTATATCTTTTGATAGCAGGGCACCATCAGCTTTCTTCACCACATTTGCTTATGCACCCATTTGGCTTAGGCGATTATTGGATGCACCCATTTGCTTAAGCGATCATGTTGGGAAGGTGAGCAAGAACAAAGTGTTCTTGCGTTTAGGGAGTACTTGAATAGAGGCCCAATGTCCATTTGCTTCCTTAATACTAAACCTATAAATATATGCACATAGATCTATATCCCCATGATCACATATAAATATATTTACATATGTACATGCCGGTATTTAGACCTCTATAAATGTCTTTTGCTTTCTAGTTCTTCCCTCTATTTCCTTTAACTCTCCTTTTGTTCCACTATCATGTTTGGCCTTCATTTGGGTTTCAGTAATTCCTTTGGTTACATTGCCCTTGATCAAGCCCCACCAGGCCTCTTAGACCCTCGTTGCCACTGATTTTGGATCACTTGTTGTTCGCTTGTCCCTGGGTTTGTTAACACCCAATTCTTTTCTCCTACCTCCCTCTCTCCCATGTCCCCCCAAAACCATTGGTCCTGTTGTTTACTCCTCCAGATTGTTTATCCAGCCTATCTTATCTAGATAGACCTGCAGAGATAATAATATGCACAAAAACAAAACAGAGCAAAACAAAGCAACAAAATGAAACAACAACAAAAAGCAAATGACAAAAATAAGAGAAAAGCTTATAAATAGTTTAAGGACTGTTTGTTGACCTTTAGGAGTGTTTTTTGGTCAAGTTTGATCGAGTGCCATGCCCTGGTCCCAAAGTCTATTTTTGGTATTCGCCCTGGACTTCCTTGCTCTGCTCCCTTTGCTGTTCTGTTGAAAGCTCCTAGTGTTTTGCCTCGGTGTGGTGGGGTCAGATCGGGCACAATTCCCACACTGTGTCTCCAGTGTTGTCCCCTGGAGGGCTATGGGCCAGGGAGGGATGTCGCTCACACATGCATCTTGGGCTTCCACTGTCATGCATAGCTTTCTGGGCTACGTAATTTACAGTCTCTGGGTCATGGGTGTTGGTGTGTTTCTTCCATGTGGACTTAGTTGTCATCTTAGATGGAAACAAGCCTTTCAGACCCCAGACACGGTTCTATCTAATAGCCGAGCACCAAATAATTTCTTCACTACACTTTGTTACAGCGCCCATATCTTCTGTGTTTCCTTCATGAGGGCAAGTATAGAGCAGGGTCATGATGTAAGATCTAATTGTCAGTCAGGGTACAGTGTAGCAACGATGAAGCATACTACTTTCCTCTACTTCTTAAATGCTTCCTCTCCACACTCTCATGATCCCAATTCTACCTCACAAATCCAGCTAGACCAGAAGATGTACATTGGTACAGATAAGAACTGGAAACACAGGGAATCCAGGACAGATGGTCCTTTCAGGATCAGTGGTGAGAGTAGCAATACTGGGAGGATGGAGGGAAGGTGGGGTAGAAAGGGGGAGCTGATAACAAGGATCTACATATAACCTCCTCCCTGGGGGATGGACAACAGAAAAGTGGGTGAAGGAAGACATCAGACAGTGTAAGATATGATAAAATAATAATAAATTATAAATTATCAAGGGTTCATGAGGGAGGGGGAGGAGGGAGGAAGGGGGAAAATGAGATGATACCAAGGGCTCAAGTAGAAAGCAAATGTCTTGAGAATGATGATGGCAACAAATGTACAAATGTGCCTAACACAATGGATTGATGGATGGATTGTGATGAGTTGTATGAGCCTCCAAAAAATGATTTAAAAAGAAAAAGAACTAATTATTCTTAAATTAGAGCTAGGACTTAGTGCAAGCCCAAAATCCATTCTTGGATCTATGTTTTTTAACTGCCTTTGGCTCCCTTTAGAGACTTCCTCATTAATTTATGGTAGAGTCTTATTGCTCACCTCCCTGGAGCTCAGAGATCTTCCATCAATGTTGTCATCAAGTAGCCCTGGCACTAATTTTAAAAACACCGTCGAGAGAGGGATATTGGGCCAGGGGAAGCTAGCTCCATATCACAAGAGCTGAATTATTCATTTGCACAGAATAAATCCTGACATGGCTGGACGCTATCTGCACAACCAGTAAGAGTTGGTTGGCAGGCCACATTTACCATAACATTCATTGACAATGTCAACCACAGGCCTGCTGGAATACAGGACACCGATGCCATCTTTTTTGTTTTGTGTTGTGTTTGTTTTTACATTTCCCACCTTTTAAAAACCGTTTTCTTGGCATATAATTCACACAGCATACAATTCAATGTTCAATCAGATCAAGAAGAGCTGTGCAAGCATCACCAGAGTTGTAGAACATTGTCGTCATTCATATAGTCACCATTAGTTTTCCATTTCCCCAACCTCCCCAGCCATACTCCTAAGGAACCATTAATGCAGCTACTGTTTCTATAGACTTACCTATCCTGATTTCATATACTGAAAATATGTTAAAAACACTAATAACAGTAACAAAATAAAGCAGATAATATCCAATAGAAAACAAAGCAGGAAATATTAAAAACTAAACCAAATTTAGATGGATCATAAGGGAGAACAAATGATAGGGTAACAAATTTTAACTTAACTGCATCTTCAACAGTCCACTTTCCAGTGCATTCTGCATGAGAGCGAGGCTGCTCACAACCCTGGGCCATGGTCAGAGAGGATTCATTAGGGGCTTAATCCACGTGTATTTCTCCTTCACTGTCCCCCACCCCCAACTGGAGCAGCTTTTAACTGGGTCAAAAGGGAGATCAAATGATAAGACATTACATTTTGACCCGACTCTGTCTGCCTTCATAGACTTTACAATGCATTCTCTGTCACAGTCCACAGCTATGGTCAGAGGGGATTCACCAGAGGCTTAATCCATGTGGGGACCCTGAAAATGGATTTTGGCCTTCCACTGTTATTTATAGCCTTCTGCAAACCTGGTGTTCACAAGGCTGCAACCTTCATGAAAGCAGATTGCCAGATCTTTCTTTCAGGGAGCACATGGATGGATTCAAACCACCAAACTTTGGTGAGCAGCCAAACACTAACCACTGCACCAACAGAGCCCTTTGGAAAGTGAATGGGCCTAATAAAGTGGCAAAGGAGAGAGTTAACAACACCAACCAAGTTGAGAAGCTCAACCCCAAAATGGGACAGAAGGGGGATGTTGGACAAAGAGACTTCTCTATGTGTTATTTTCAGCTTTTGTTTAGATGCAAGATCACCAGAGAGGGGCGATTTGAATAAACTGAGAGAGAAGGACTGAAGATCAGATGAACATAGGGGCTAAGCCATGGCTCGAGGTCCTGGAGAAGAGTCAGGAGAAAGGACTGAAGACCGTGGAGAGGGAGCCTTCTCAGCTGGAGGGAGGGACGGGCCCTCCCTTGGCGTGGAGCGGAAGAAGGATGCTGTTGGTAGAGGCGAGTCTGCACAATTTGGCGAGGGAAGACGTGAGAGGTCTCCTATGATGGGCTCTCCTTTTCCTGCGAAATAAGGGAGGCCGGTTCATGTGTGTGGAGGGGGTGTGAGTGGATCGTGTGATGTGGTTCAGAGTGGACAGTCTAGTCAGAGTGGTTGAGATTTGGGAAAATGTTTCAAGACGAGGAAGGTGAACACTCCGGGCTCCTACTGGAGGATATGAATGGGTTCCGTTGACTACTAGTTATGAATTTATAACTAATGTATCTCCTCAGGTGTGTGACTTTTTTTTTCCCTGGAGCAGGCATGGAGAAGTCAGATAGTAGAGCATCTGGGGTTTAGATTTTGTACAACATACGCATTACCTGAATATATCTATACATGCATCTATGTGACATACTCTATTAAGCACGTGGCATGGATCATCTCTAACTTTTACTACAAAACCAGTTGAGTCTGACTCACGGTGTGTCACAGTAGAACAGAGAGCTGCATCGGGTTTCAATGGCTGATTTTTCAGGAGTGGGTTGCCACGCCTTGCTTCTAAGTGGATCCAAACCTCCACCCTTTTGGCTTGCAGCATGCTGTTTTTTGCACTACCCAGGGACTGCTGAGTTGATTCTGAGACTAGGCCACAAACCTGTCTCAGTTTCACCACTAAAGAGGTCATGGGGACAGAGAAACTGAGGAACCAGTTCATTGCACCGAGGTCCCTGCGGCATCCCAAAGGAAGGGCCCTGCATGGGAGCAAGTGGTGGGACTCCTGCCTCAGGCAGCAGCTGTCTACTCTTGTCTCAGAGACTCCGACAGCTGTCGACCCCTGGGAGAGTCAGGTAGACATGCCCGCCCTGAGTCTAAAAGCCATTCCTTAAGCTGTGGCCTCCAATAGGTTGTTGCGAACATTTTTGAGGCTGGTGGCCCTTGGGGGTCACTTTTGCTAAAATTAACTTCTTTAGTGTTGGGTTCAAAGGCATGGGAGGTAGTGACCAGAGGAAAGATGAGCAGAAAAGATCCAGGTGAGCCAAGTGAAGGGGTGTGTGTGTGTGTGTGTGTGTGTGTGTGTGTGTGTGTGTGTGTGTGTGTGTGTATGTGTGTATGTGTGTGTGTGTGTCCCCTTGTCTTACTGCGACGGCTCTGCTGATGTATGCAGTCCAGAGGAAAACTGGTTGCTTGGACTCCAGTAGCAGATGTTATTGATGTGCTCGGACTCTGGGTGGAACCACCTCTTGCCTCTTGGGATTCTTCACTAGAGCATGACTCCTGGAAGGGATCGCTAAGTTTTAGTCATCTTCATCTTCCCATGGCTGATGGAAGTGAATGGCTGCCTGGATGAATTCAAGCATGAGCGAGCCAACATTGACCGAATCGCTGGAATCACACGGTTAGGGTGACTGGTGCTGGGGCTCTTCTGTAGCTTGAGAAAGCAGAGGCTCTGGGTCCTGCACATTTGATTATAAATACAAGTCTGATAGTAAGAGCCTGACCATCTTAAATTGGGTGTTACGTCCTTCGCACGGTGGAGAACCAGCTTCGTCCACAGGTGTGGTAAGACAGAGAGCACCTCAAGCATTGCTGGTCGTTACCAAGGGTGGAAGAAAGTCACCTTTAAGCTGTTACCCAGCCACGTAGCTGATGCTGAGGCTCTCCGACTTGGTATAAAGGGGTTATGCGTCAGAATCGCATAACTCGATGGCAGAGGGATTGCCGAGACAGTTGAGTCAAATGCCTGTACTCTATCTATCCCACAGCCACACCCAAGCAATTCTCCTGGCCATATAGTGGTTTAACCACGTCATCCTCAGATACCGCCCCCATGAAACAAACACCATAAACTGACTTCTCTGCATCACAACCCCCCCACACACACAATCAAACTAACTAAACGAAAACCAGACCCCTTGCCATCTAGTCAATTCCAACTTAATGACACTATAGAACCAAGTAGTGTGGCTCCCTAGGGTTTCCAAGGATACACATCTTTATGGCGGCAGACTGCCACATCTTGTTCCCGTGGAGCAGCTGGTGGGTTTGAACTGCTACCCTGTTTCCCCGAAAGTAAGACATCCCAGAAAATAAGACCTACTACAGTTTTGCCTCTTGCTGAAATATAAGGCATCCCCCCGAAAATAAGACCTCCCTGAAAATAAGGGTTTGGATTGTTATGATGATGTTCCAGAAGATGATGACATGATGTCACTGAATAAATGAGTAAATGTACCATAAATTGTTGTACATGGAAATAATGGTAGTAACAAGAAATTCATGCTACTGCAGGATTCACAGTTTGTCTGGTTATGCTGGTTTGTGATGACAACTACTACCGTACTGTAGACAGGTAATAAATTTCCTTTTTTTGTGTGTTCAACAATAAATGTGTACCGTATTCTTCTTCATGGAAAAATAAAACATCCCCTGAAAATAAGACCTAGAGCACCTTTGGGAGCAAAAATTAATATAAGACACTGTTTTATTTTCGGGGAAACAAGGTATCCCTTTGATTAGTGCTCAAGTACTTTAACTACAGCACTACCGGGCTCCTCCCAGGCTCACAGGGGAGTGTAAATGAAAGATGAGATAGACCAACCCAAACCCAAACCCCCTGCCATCGAGTTGATTCTGACTCATAGCCACCCTACACAGAGTTTCTGAGACTGTAAATCTTTCCAGAAGTAGACAGCCTTGTCTTTCTCCCTTTGAGCAGCTGGTGGGTTTGAACCTCTGACCTTGTGATTAGCAGCCCAACACTTAGCCCACAGTACCATCAGGGCCCCTTGAAAATGGCCCTACACTTCATTATTATTCATGAACATCTGCATTCATCTGTACTATAACCTCTTCCAATCTGGAGGAAATTACCAGGAAATGGTATAGATGTTTTTCTGGGCTTTGCATGGAGATAAGACACCACAGCCGGCTCACGATCGCTTGTTTCCCCTACCCTCCCTCCATGCTCTGCCCTCCAAGCAATCCCTCCCACCCCTCCTCTACAGCTGACAGGCTCCAGGACTGGTATATGAATTAGCGTTCCTGATCCCATACCATAGAAACGCGCGAGTGTGCTGAGCTCCAGTTACATGTGTGGAAAGTATGACGCCATAGATGCAAAAGCAGCTGATGGCAGGTTTGGCAATTCTGGGCTCTGCTTCCATCTGAACATGACTTCGGGAGGTGGAGGGGCGGTTACTCACAGCACATGGACAAAGGCCGTGTCAATTCCAGTTGCCAAGCTGTCACCCAGCCAGCTGTGGCCAAATATGGTCCTTCCTCTGATGTCAGATTTCAAGACGAGCTCTACTTCTGTAAACCCTGCCCGGGAGTTACACAAGAGTTGCATAAGAAAGGGTTTTCCCCCCCTTCAGGACTCAGAGTCTCACCCTTCTTTTTTGCTCCCACAGAAAGGATAAATTAACATCTGGCCCCGATTATGGGATTCTCAAATCTGTTCAAATTAAATTAGCTGCTGCCAGCCGCTACAGACGAGTACCGTGTGTTCTCTTGGGGGAGGAGGCTTGTGGGTAATTTCAGCCAAAAACCATGGGCGGTATTTTGTGGGAGGGAGTACTGGAATCTCGAGGGAGCCCTGGGTAGCATTTATAATGACTTAAACTACGGTCCTGGCGACTAGGGAACAGCATCAGGAAAAAGAATTGGGTTTGAGAGCTGGGTCACCCAGGGACTGGCTCCATTGCTGATGGAAATAGGGACGGGGTGTGAAGTAGCCACGCTGTCTGTGCAGACCTCCTGGCCCTGGCGCTGCTTGCCCAGTGTGCTGTTCATGTTTTACCCCTCACACACTGGGGTCAGGCCTGGGCTCATCATGAGTCAATAATTACTTGACAGCAACTCTTGGAGGTAGTAAAATAGGGTACCAGCTTCACACAACCTTATACCAACTACAGCTTCATCCACCCCCGGACATCCAATAATCCACTTTCAAAGAACCCCCCAAACACACTGCCATCAAGTTGAGCTGACTCACAATGCTTCTGGGTGAGGATGGGGGGTGGAGGGTGGGGGTGGCCGGGACAGATTGAGACACAGAGTGATTAAGTCACGTTAACAAGACCACACACTAATTCATGACAGAGCCGGGTGAGGGTGATGATCCAAGACGTGATTTCAAAGGCAACTGACCCCCAAGCCCATACAGTCATACAGTCGAGTTCTGACTCATGCAAAGTGACTCTATGTGCAGCAAAGTGAAACACCCGCTGGTCCTCAAGCATCCTCACAATTCTCCGTACGTCTGAGCCCATTGTTACAACGATCTGTCAATCCATCTAACTGCTGGCAGGCCTGTATAGCGTTTCTAAGACTGTCGATTTTGCTAGGAGCAGACAGCGTCTTCTTTGTCCCTCTAAGCGGGTGGGTTTGGGCCATCGTGGTGTGTGGTGAGTGTGAAGCATTTGCCATTGCCAGGCCTTCCCTATCAGAAGATGGGCCAGCCTAGACGGGAGAGCCAGGGTCAGGCTTGGTCTGGAGACAATTTTGCCCTCCTTCAGGATGTGGAAAAGCTGGAAGCAGGCCAAATGCATATCACATGGGCCCACACGCCTCACATCTTCATGGTCTCAGTTTGAGGTAGGTTAAGAGAAATTACTTCCCTAGATATTCAATTTCCCACCCCTTCCCGCTTTTATTTATTTTCCTAATTAGAAAACAAAAACATTTTAAATTGGAAGGGAGCTTAGAAAAGGAGAAAGATAAAATGCAGGGTGGAAGAGAAAGGTTTCTGAGGGTATCCATTTTGCTTCAAGTAGAAAATGCTTTATCCTTAACTGGTACGACTTAAAGAGTCCAGCTGGCAGAAAGGGTACTGGTTTAGTGAGAAGGAAGAACGTTCCTCTCACACTGTATCATCCCACTCAGATGTACCTCTTTTGTTCTGGGCAGACCACCCTCATTTCTAGAACAGTTCTCAAAGTGGGGTTCAGAAATACCTGGAGGTCCCCATGCCTCTTTCAGGGGAACCTGAAAGATCAAAAACAATCTATACAAATATATTATATATGTGTATATGTGTGTGTATACACTGTATTAGCATTTGCAACAAGGTGCAAAAGCACAAATGGAGGCAATGGCATTGAGCTATAATGGCTGCCATAGTATTCTCCACCGCCATGTACTTATAGAAAAATAATACCAGTTTCATTTAAAATGTTGTTCTTTATTGAGCTGTTCCTGATGGAGTAGTACAAGTGATTGGTTTTATTAATAATCGAGAAGGGATATTTTTTGTTTCTATGTACTAAAATGGAAAGTCTGCATAAAACCATTCTGCATACTCAAGTATGGTAGTTCTCATGAAGAGATGAAGTTGTGCTTTTGAGTTGCCAGCCAAACTAACCACTTTTTATGGAATATCATTTTTACTTGGAAGAACAGCTGGAAAATGATAATTATTCAGATTTGGATACCCGGAAGACGTGTTTTCAAAAAAAATGAAACAGAAAATTATTTTTTTAAGTTCAATTGAAAAATCTATTGCTAGTGATAGAATTTGAGCTTACCAGTAAGCAAGTGAAGAATAGAAAATCTGTATCTGCCACTGTGAGTTTTCCAGCTTCCCATATGACTTCTGAGGAGGTTGGTGGTGATATTAATGAATGTGATTGTTTGATATTGCATTTCAAAATATGTCAACTATGAACACTATTTTTCCAAATGACCCATGTACAAGATGTACAAGATCCATTCAATGTATAAGACAAACTAATAGGAGTTAATGTGACCATATGAAAGTTCATTAAAATGGTTTCAGATTCCAAAGGCAGTTCGCATTTTTAAAATCCCAAGCCTGTTTTTAGAAGATGATGTTGTTGTTGGGCACCATCAGTCAGTTCCGACTTAGAGCCACCCTCCACACAACAGAAAAGAACCCTGTCCAGTCGTGCACCATCCTTGCCATTGCTGTTTGCGCCCACGGTTGGCGTCACCGTGTCGAACCATCTCGCCGAGGGGCTTCCTACATTTTTATGCGGTATTCAATATCCAAAATTATCCGAAGCAGCTACTAAATATTCCCTTTCTGTTCCAATTACACATCTGAGGTCAGATTTTCTTCGTGTACTCATTCAAAATAAATAAATAAATATACCATAATGGACAATCCTGAAGCAGACAGGACACTCCAGAATGAAAGAGATTTGCCAAACGGCAAAAAACAGCAATGCTGTTTATGTCATCAAGAAGAGTATTTTTACATCAGTATCTTAAATTTTAAATTGTAATGTGGTCCATCTGGGTAGATGCCATCAACAATGTGCTGCTGTTAAACCAACCAGCTTCTTGGGGTAGAGAAGCCCTGATTTGTGGGATTTGACGACGTCCGTGGTGTAAATACCCACTGTGGTGTATCTCAGGGTATGAACATGTCACTAGGTACCCCGGTGAAGCACTCAGCTGCCAAGGAAAGGCTCCATCGGTCACTCTGTGGAAGATGTGGCAGTCTGCTGGCATAGATTCCCAGCCTTAGAGACCCTGTGGGGGCAATTCTACTCTGTCAGCGGAAGATTCTGAATGGGAAGGGATTCAGTGGCCACAGATGTTTTGGTCGGTTTAACACGTTCATCACGGAATGCAGAGTTCGGAAGAGAGGTGTACTCAGTACCACCCTGCCCCGCCCCGACTCCAGCACACGACCGGACTCAAGTGCAGATAACTTACATGAACACACGCATAGATGCCGGCACTCACTTTGAAGAGTCATCCTGAGAATGCAGAGTTTGAGAACAGGTGTCATGGGATTATCATCTCAGCAATGTCAGCAGTTCCTTGCGAGGTCATACAGGGATGTGGACTCAATTAAAGAACACCCGAACCTCACAGCCTCAAGTAACGTTAGAGACATCCTAAAGCTTCTCTGTGGAACATGAGGCTGTCTACTTGTGTCAACGTAGCCTCGGGAACCCTACCGCGGGCTGCGCGGAGTCAAAATTGACTCATGGTGGCAAGATAGGGTTTCGCTTGTCACAAGGACACACACCTGAATCTACCACCAGAATCCCTTCTGGGGAAGTTTTCCAGGTGTACTTTGGGGCATTCCTTCAGGAAGGGCTCATCAGAGCTGATTCATCTGCTATGGTTTACTACTCCGATTTGATTGTTGTATGGCCTCCTGACAACCTAGAGACCCTGTAAACAGAAGAAAACGTTGCCCATTTCTGAGTCATGAGCCACCCCTTCGTGGCTCCAGGCCTGTTGCAGCCTCCGTATTTGCCTTCCAACCTAGGAGGTTCTGTTGGGATCCAGTTAGCATTGACGACATGAGTAGACGGCCAGGTGCTTCTTACTCTTGGGCTGGAATGCTCCCCGGGAGTACCAGGGATGACCCTTGTGATATTTGTGAGCAGCATCTCAAGTGACTGCAGTGCGATGGCCGACAGGTGGCGAGACGTGGGTGTAAAATCAGTTCAGTGGAGGTCTGACTGTCCACAAAGGTTGCCAAGTTGGATCAGGGCTTAAGATCCTTATTTCACCTCCTCCCTGTCAGAGGAGGGTAGGAATGAGAACTATTTCTGGGAGTTTAGGTAAACAAAATGTGGAGACCAAAGAAACGGACCAAAGCACAAACTGTTCATACACAAGATGTTTATTACCATGCCAAAAGTTTATAATGCACCTTAGTTTCCACAACTATTAGGTCGAGTGATATAAAACTGCCAGGTTTTGTCGATTAATGAGAAAAACAGAAGGGAAAAAAATTGACCAATAGCAATGTCATGTGGCTCAGCCCAATATATAATGAATTGATGGCTAAGACTTCTTTCGGCAGAAAAATGTCCCCAGTCCTGTGTCTGTTTATGTGATCAACAGATGGGGGAGTGATAAATACACCCTGCTTATGAAAGCACATCCTATGCTTACACACACCACGGGTCATCTGGTGTGGGCCCGTCAGGAGTCCCCCCAGTATTCGCTTGGCTTTTCCCAGCTTGTCCTACCACCCCAAGTTATCGTATAACCACCCCAGCCGATTTAAGCTTTCTGGACCAGTTCAACAATGAAGCCAACCAGATCTGATAGTTTATTAAAGGTCAAGAGCCCCTGGCTGACCAGGAGTGGCTCTAAAGCAAGTAATGATGTTCCCACCACAAACAAAATATTTTCTTCAAAGGAACTATTGCTGTGCATGCTCCTTCCCGCTTGTTTACCCTCTCTGCCCCCACATAGTGTCCGGGAGAAGTAACAAAATTATCTCCTGCTGGACAGGCAGAACAGCGGCAACAGTAACAAGGGGCTTCTAAAAAAAAAAAACCCACTCGTGAAGTAATGGAGTTAGAAGATGAAGGAATTCTCCCCTGAACTACAAGCTACTTGGTATGTGATCCCAAATCCCTGGGTCATGCTGAAACAGCTGCAGCTGCTAACCGAAAGGTTGAAGGTCCGAGAAAATAAAGACCTGGAAAGCTAATTCTGGAGAAACAAAACTCCAGCCATTGAAGAATCCTGTAAAACATAGTTCTGACACGCTAGGGGTGGAGCATGTTACCTAAAACACGACTGAGGGCCAAGGACAGATGAGCCCTGCTTCACTTATGTGCAAGAGGTTTTCATGAAGGTTCCCCGCCCCCACCCCGGAACCTTCAGCTCTGTTACAATATTTAACTTTACAAGGAGCTGAGATAAAAATAAAGCTTTCTTACAAATTACATTTTTTTCCAGTGAATTACTTTTGCAGTAAAAATAGCTGCTACATAAATCCCTCCTGATCTCTGAAAAGGAGTTGCATGTTTCCAAAAATAGTTCTCTTATTTTAACCATACAGAATAACTAAGGGCAGGGGGAGGAGACAGCAGGTCAAGGGGTAGGTGCACTGGAAGAACACAGTCAAAACTGAAAAATAAAATAAGCTTTGTTTATAAACTGACTTAAAGGCATGCACGGACGTGGAAAACATATGCCATTTGTCAAGAAAAATACTGCTTTGTAACTATTTACTTTTACATTACAATTAAAGAAACCACATGGAGGCCAGGTGGGCCCCCTCAGAGAATATGCCATTAGTTTCTGGTAAAAAGTCCCAAATGTACAAAGTCCTTGCCACATAATAAGCCATGGCATTTAAAAAAAAAATACAAAAGGAATTAACCCTTCTAAATCTCACTCCTGTCGGTAGAGTAAATGTCAATAGACATTTTACAATTTCTCTTCATCGGTCCTGGGCAGATGCAACCTTGTGTGTTCTACTGAACAAAAAGGAATAAACACCGGGTGTCTTGCATTCTTCTTGGAAATACAGTTATATTATTTTAAATTACAATATACAATTTCTGTTAAATAGGACTGGTAGGGGATTTTGATAACAATTACAAGATAACAATAATATATACAAAACTGACTTCTGAAATGGCGTGAATCATTTCTTCCCACCCTCCTACCCCTCTCTAGACGAAGAGAACGCGTTTGCATTCTGCGGTCGCCAAAGGCAAAAGAGAACCAACACGTGTCCGTGCGTGTGCATGCAGCACGCGCACCCTGCGCTCTCCTCACAAAACAGAGCGTAGCTGCACAATCGGGCGCACACAGGACGGCCTTGAGCTTGCACGGCTTCCCGGTGGTTCTTCCCTAACTGCCTTGAAGGAGGCTGGCTGCATCGTCAATTGTGTTAGCCTGTCGGCAGACCCGTGAAGCGAGCTACCCTGCTGCCTGCCTTCCGCCATGCGAGTCGGCTGGAGGGCCACGGTTTCGGAGGCAGGAAGACTACTGCGTCTCAGCGATGTTCCTGGACATATGAAATCCCTTCTGCTCAAGGTCCCTGGAGCGGCGGTCGGGACGGCCTTCCCATCACAGTCACACGGGGCCGGGCCCGCTCAGGCAGTCTGGCCAGCCTCAGTCCTCTGTGTCGGGCTGGACGCCCAGGATGGCGTGGAGCTCCTCCGGCGTGAAGCCCAGCAAGTTCTGGAGGTCGCACACAAAGCGGTACACGTAGCGCTTGCCCGACGTCTTGTGGATGATGTTCTTGTCGTAGTAGTAGCGCAGGCCGCGGCTCAGCTTCTCGTAGTTCATCTTGGGCTTGTTTTTCCTCTTCCCCCAACGGCGGGCCACCTGGGGAGCACCAAAGGACACAGGCATGAACTTCAAGGCGGGAGGAAACATCTAACGACATCGCTCTCCTGCCGATGACTCCAGTTCGCCAGAGAACGGACAACCGCACCAGCTCGCAGAAGCACGATCTGTTTTAATACACGTGCCAGGACCATAGGTCTTTGTCCCTAAGGTGCAGGACAGAGCCGGAGACACCCAGCACTGGCCGTACTGGGCTCAGGCACCTCCTGCCGCAGAGCCTCCCCCCCCACCCCCCAAGACAAAGGACAGGCTGCTGGGGTCTTGCCCCCTGGGTGCTTACTTAACAGGAAGAGCTCATTAACAAGCGGCCATGTGACAGGACTCAGTCCTCAACCTTCCTGTCCCAACAGAATCACAGAGGTGACAGATGATGTTCCCCCGAAGCCGGAGATCAAAGGCAGGGTGCCAGTGCCAGCCCTGCTCAGCTCAGGTCAGCAGGCTGGAAGGCAGCCGGAGAAATGCGACTTGGCTGGGGCATTTGCCCATGGGGCTGGAGAAGGTCTCAGCTCAAAGCGTGGGCTTTTTAAAAAAATCACGCGACGGGGTGAGACGGTGACGCCCTCTCAGGACCATGTGCACACCCAGGACACACTGGCAACGTGCCTATCAAGACATCTCCGATTCCTCGCCTGTGTGCGCCGTTGCCTGAAGGCTCAGGTAGGAAGGTGTAGGTTCACACAGTGAGGCCTTTGCGTGTGAAAGCCCCACAGGATGCAATCAAGTGCTCAGAGTCCAGAGGTCTCCCAGGCCTGACCTTACCTCGTCGGGGTCAGCAAGCTTGAACTCCCATCCGTCCCCTGTCCAGCTGATGAATGGCTGGCAAGACTTGTCTGAGAGTAATTCCAGGAGAAACTGCCACAGCTGAATAGGTCCACTGCCTGGACGGGCGAGAGGAGAATGGCACGTTCCCATCACTGTGAACTAGCACAGGGCTTAGACCACTTTTGACAGCGACCACCCACCCCAGGTGTGCAGAGCACAACTGCTCCGTGGGATTTTCAGAACTGAGACCTCCAGAAGCCATCCGCCAGGCCGGTCTTCTGAGGTACCTAGCCCTCGGTGGGTGTGAAGGGACGTTCCTATGAGCAGCCAGGGGGTTAAAAGCATCGTAACCCAGGGACTCCAAGAATACTCATTCTCACTGGTCATTGCCACCTTTGAATGGATTCGGACGCAGGTCTTTCTCTTCAACAGCTGCAGGGTGAACTCGAACCACCACCGTTTCGATTAGCAGCCGAACCCCTAACCATGGTGCCTTGGGCTCTCAGTCATCCTAATCAAACAAGCTCGTGGAAGGCAGCAACCCAACTCTCTGAATCGAATGCCAACACACAGGTGCAACTCCAGGTGCTGGTGGCTGAAGGAGATGAGTTTGGACCCTAAATATGAAGCTGCCCCGTCAGTGGAGACCATGTCCCCTTGATATCTGGCTCTGGTCTTTCTGCCCAAATGGCAAGCAACAACACCTGTTTGGTTCCTCATGCTAAAGCCTTCACCATTTATTTCCAGAAACTCTACTCCAACGGGATAGGGGCGACCAAGGAAGCATTTCCTCCAGAGAGCTTAGTATGTGGAAAGACCCAGCTGGCGGTGGCTCGGCCTCCCTGAGGCGGGCTTTCTCACGGCAAGCCACCAGCGGCAACACGCTCACGGCCTCCCCGCAGTTGTGCTGGACAAAGCGCTCCCGGCGTGCCTTTGCAGCTATCATTTTGCAAGACAGAGAGCCGCTGGAGAGCAGGCCCCTTGCCGGGGGCCACACACAGTTGTCTTCCAGCTCACCCCCATCTCCTGCCACCTCACAGCCACTACTCCCCCAAACCCGCTGGCGCCCCTCTAAGACGGGCTGGGTAACCTACATCCATGGGGGGAGCAGTCTACCTCCTGCACCCCACCCCACCCCCGGCTGGCAGCCGCCCTGGGAGGTGCAAACACCAGCCATTCACAGACGGGCGGGTGGGGGTTGCAGTCCACCTTGGCTTAGAACACAGGCCTTGGCAACCGACTGCGAAACAAAAAGCCAAACCTAAGAGCCACTGGACACCCTGCTGTGCTCCCTGCTACCCCATGGAAGTACAGCAGGCGCATGGCCACAAGGGGCTGACCCGACGAAAAGTGGACTTTTTTGTTGTCTCCCATTAACGTGAAAGGCAGCACCAGAGCTGTTTGCCGCCCCTGGGCTCCCAAGTTCCACACAGCAGTGTATTCCTTTCCAACCTATTTATAGACTGGAAAACGAGGGGGGGTGTGCCTACAAATGCTTAGTTTAACCAATCAAATTTTGTTTTTTAATCCTTAACGGCTCCATATGGTCAAAACATGGGGGGGGGGGTGTTAGTACCATTTAAGGACACAGCAGGCAATGAAAATAATCCGTGTTTTTGCTGAAGTCCTGGAAACATTGGGTTACAAAAACAGTGTTAATATTTGTCCTGTGCCTAGAATAGCTCTCGCCTAAACTTTCACAATAAGACTTTAGGAGAAGAGGTAAACAGTGCCTGCGTGGCTGGACGCAGGCTTCTCAGCCCCTCCCTGACAGAGCCCTGGCCTGAGTGGCAGGCTTAGCGCCCTGGTCCTGGGAAGGGAGTTCCTCAGGCCAGCGTCCCCTCCCTCCCCACGTCCCTCACTCCTTTCTGGGATGCCCAGAACACCCTGGGCACAGCCTGGCAGTTTTCATGGGCCCCACAGAAATCCCAACACGGGTGGCATTTGTAGGATCCAGCCAGCCTGGCAGAGATCGGGAGCGTCCACTGGAGTGGCCCTTGTTCAGCCTGGCTCGCTGCAGGTCACAGGGGACTCCGGGCAGGGCTGTGTGGCCACACTCACCTGTGAAGCCTGCCAGCACGGCTGCAGGTATAACTGGTTTGCCCTGCTCCGCCGGGTCGCTCCTCTCCTGGATGTAATCCTTGAAGGACATGGTTGGCTTGCTGAGGCCGAGGGGCTGGCTGCAGTCGTCCTCGAAGCTCTCGGAGGAAGGCACCCGCTGCACGTCGAGCAGGGAAGACTGGCTGCTCCAGGACTGCAGTAGCGAGTCGGAGCTCTCAAAGCTGTCTGCGCCACTCTCGACTGAGTCGTGCTCTCGGGGCTTACCTGGCGCAGAAACACAGAACTCTGCTGAGTCCTCCAGGGCAGTGACCGGGACCTGGGGCATCACTCCAGGCTAGTGTCACCTGCACTCTCTGAGGGGTGCAGAACGGTGCCCAGTCTCTCAGCGACTCCTCACACCAGGAGCTGAATCCTTACATTAAGTGTACAAACCACACCAGCCATCAATAGGACACAAAAAGAAGGGGAAAAAAAACCTCATTGCCATCCAGTGCACTCTGATTGGTGGCAAGGCAGCACGGGAGTTCTGTAACTTTTTCCCCCCAAATCATTTTATTGGGGCTCATACAACGTTTATCACAAGAGTCTGTACACTCTTGACAGGAGTGACAAGTCTCCTCTTTCTCTCCCAGAGCACCTGGTAGTTTCGAACTGCTAACCGTAGCCACTGTAGAAGGGGCAAGTAAATGCACGGTAGCTTCTACAACAGAATGCTATAAAGCAACGAGCAGGCAGTGGCGGCTCAATCCTACTATGATCCTTGCCTTCCGTGCAGAATACCGCAGTCCCATTTCCAGCCCATGCAAAGCTCGGGTGTAACCACCCACCCACCTGCCCCTCGGTGGAACCTTGTGGAGAAGCTGAAGAAGCTGAGCAGTCAACTGGCTAAGATGAACGACAAAGAAATGGGCTGTGTCCCTTATCTATGTTTCAGTTTCAATCCAAAAGCCTGTCACATGCCCAAGTCTGTCTCTCCTGAAACACCCGTTCGTGAGAGGACTGAAATCCTCACGAGTAGGGACTCGACTCCTCTGCTTTCCTGGCGCCCTGAATGCGTGTGACAGACTGTGTGTGACAGCTGGAAGAACCAAATGTCTGGTAGAGCCCAAAGCCCCTCAGAATGTGGACAAGTACTCTGACCCCTTCCAATGGTGGAAAAGAGGGTGTATTTATTAAGGGGAGGGGGGAAAATCATTCTCAGATGGGGGACCTCGCCCCAGCTCCCAGAAACAAGCCGACAGCCTGATGTACAGGGACACTTGGATGCAGCCCATCTTACCGGAATTGTTAGGGAGCAAATTCAGGTTGCTTGCCGGGAAGTCCTGGCTGACGGGGCAGTAGTTGACGCTGATGGTGTTGAGTCGGGACTTGGAGTACAACTGGAACTCCTGCTCGGAACTGAGGGCACCGGGCACAGGTGAGGGCTGACACAAGCTGTCCAGGAGACTGCCTTTGGGGCAGCTCTGTGTCTGCATCCCGTAGGGGGCCTGCTCCATGCTCAAACCTGGAACAGGCAGACAGCACTTAGGGAAGATGAGCGGTCACTTTAAGTCCTGAGCACACCACCCGCGCCCAGTCCTGCCTGCTCTCTCCCTCTGGCGCCCATTGCCCCTCTGCAAATCCTACGTCAAATGTGGCTTTTGCAACAGGCTGCCCACTAAGGCCCCCTCTTCTCAAGCCTTATAGCATGTCTGGATGCAAAGCCCGGGCTTCCACCCAAGTTCACTGGGAGTTAACCTCTGAAAATTACAGCTCAGGGAGGCAGGAAGCTCCATATGAAAGGCCCAACTGGTAAACCCCAGGGCCAGCTGATGCTCAGCAGGAGGCCCTCAAGTGCATAGGAGTTAAACCCTGAGGCCTGAGCAGAATCAGAGCTGGCCTGACACCATCAAAGCACATTTCCCGATCCCCACGCCCTACTCAGCCTACCCCTGCCAGCACAGCACCCAGGAGCCCTTTGAAAACTCCAGACCAGAGCAAATGGGGGACGGCTTCCCACACTGGCCTCTTTTCTTTGCAATTTGTGGGTGCCGCCACTATGTGCTGACTCACTGTGATCTAGTCCGACCCAGCAGAACAGCCCCATAAAGGGTCTCCAGCTGTAGTCTTTACCTAGGAGAGCACTTGCCAGGCTCACTCTTCTGTAAAGCCAGTGAGTGGGTTCGAAAAACCAACCTGCTTGCAGCCAAGTGTTTAACTGCTGTTGACACTAAAGTTTCCTCCTTTGTAATTCTGCCTGATAACCTGGCCAAAGCCACTTACCCCGCCCCTTGCTCTCTGAACTCCCTAGACCAGTGCTGACCATATAAAAGGGAACAGCGAGGCACTCCTACAATGTCTAACTCCAGTAAAAGTAACAAGAAATTAGTTTAGCCTAAAATGTCCCGTAGCATTGTTTTTAATGGCCTATCAATAGTTCATACATTATTAAAGCAGTGCATAATAACCATACATTATGATACTGTTTCCAATCAAATCCACTGCCATCAAATGGATTCTGACTCATACCAACCCTACATAGTTTCTGAGGTTGTCTTTACAGGAGCAGCCAGCTGGTGGGTAGTGGATTTGAATCCAGTTTGGGACTAGCAGCCCAATACCTAACCCACAGTGCCACCAGGGCTCCTGCTACACCCCAAAGCTTCCAAAATTCAGATGTCCACATAGACCAGCCACATTTCAAGTGTACAGAAGCTCAGCCGTCATATTCTGCCTCAACTTCAGACCAGGCAGGTCTCGATCCTTCCAGAAATCGAGTCCGAATCTCACAGGAAGACGAACAGCCAAGATCCTAGGGGCTGCGTTCATCAGACTGACCTATTGAATTGCTATTAATCCAATGAGGAACCGAGTTGAGGTGTGAATTTTCTTCATAGTGATCTTCTGTCTTTTCCTGGTTTTCTGAAAAACAGACACAGAAGACCTAAGATTGCAACTCACAGTAAAAACCACATGTGGAAAAAGGAAAGGTACTTTCCAAATGACTGGTCTCTAATAGTTTTATAAGCTGACAAGCATGTGGCGTGCAAAAGAACGAGAGTTGGCGACACATGTTTCTAGTTAATGGACAAAAGGCCCTGGAAATGAAGATGGCTTATTTTGCATATTCTGAAAGGTCTAAAGTTTATGGGTAAGCCTCATTCACAATCTACAAACAGTTGAATGCTTATGAAAGCACTCTCTTCATGCTTATGAAGCAATCCCACGGGGCAGTACAGTACAAGACAGACACAGTTCCTGACCCCATGGCGTTTACGGCCCAGCACCGTCCACCCAGAAGTGTCTCAAGTATAGCACGGAGAGTTATATGATGCCCTGTGCGTGTGTCACAGGGTCACATTTGTCCAAGGACCTCGAAGCGGAGAAACATGGACCTTCTGTGCATATTTGCTTAACTACAAATACACGTACACACTCACATACTACGTCTGATCAACAGTAAAACATGCCAGGTTTGCCAATAATCAGGTTCAGCAGAACCTTCTCAGATTAAGACCTGTTCAATTTCAGAGAAAATAGGAGGTCTTTAAAAATAAGGGGGGAAATTATATATATATATACCCAGAGTCCTCAGATTCCTAAGGCTGCCAAGTCGTTGAGTCTATAGTACCCATGGACACTCAGCGTGCTTGACTCCAATTCAATCAGGGTACTTCCCTGCGTCTACAAAGATTTAGGGTTGCTCACTTTAAAATTCAGTGATCCATCACAGTAACTCTAACTCAACGCACTTTTCACATCGCTCTCCTAACTCTTTCAGGGTCTGGATCATGATTATTCTCCATTTGTCCGGCGGCCACTGCAGCCTCGCAGTGCGCTCTGGCGTGCTCTTTCAATGCACCAATGTGCAGACACGGGCCAAACACTCACACGTTCGTTTACACAGCCTGCAAACCAAGAGCAAAAGGAGGGCGCCACTTGGACTTTGGAAAATTTACTTTGGAATTCAGAATTGAATGGACTACAAGAAATCCTTTGTCTTCGGCTGACTGATTTTCTGTAGTCAACCCCTAAGAACAGGATGCCCTGTATACCCAACTCAACATGCATGCCCTCCCACAACGAACTGGGTTCTTTGTGAACAAATCAGTGACTCACTCAATTGCCTTGTGGCTATACTTGATGCTTAATACACACACACATATTCTTAAGTGGAAGAAAAATAATCTATAATCACTGCCATATAGCTGACTCACTAGGGTGGTATTTTCAGGCAATTTACTTTAAACTATTTGGATCAGCCAAGCCTACAGCTGAAAAGCACCAATGGCCCGTCACCCTTCCCGGCCCCAGCTGACCCAGATGAGGAGCCACGCCATTCATCTGGTACCTTTAATCATCTGCTCCAGATGTTCCCAAAGAATGTCGCCCACAAAGTCAGGTGCCAGCTCCAGAAAGCGCTCCTTGCCAAGGTTGCACAAGACTTGGCCAGTCATGCCAAACCTCTGGAGGTTCACGTTCACCAGGCTGAACTCATTGATAGCCCAGAGAAGCCACTGGCACACCTGCTGCTCAGTCCACAGCCAGGGATCTGGAGGGGAAGGAAAAACAATGGAACAAGGGCCAAGGATGGAAGGCGGCACCGGGCCAGAGTCACCCTGACCTGTGCTCATCAATACACGAACGAGACACCTCTGTGTCCAAGGACAACTGTACGATGCTAACAGATTCCCTCTCATGTGCACTTAATAAGAGCTGGATTACAGGTTCAGCCGAGTTTTGGAGAGGAAAAAAACCTATAAACTGGTTCCGATGTGACTAGTTAGAAGCAACTCTTTGCAAGACATTCTGAACAAAAGTCCAAAAAATACACCATGACCAAGCAATTCCTGTCAAATGTTGTTCATGGAGCGCACTCAGAAAACAAAACCGAAAAACCAAACCAGCTGCTACGGAGCGGATTCCAACTCATGGCAGCCTGTTACCTTCTTCCAAGGTACCTCCTGGGATTCGAACCACCAGCCTTCCCGCTAAGAGCTGAGTACTTAGCCACCCGAGAAGAGCGGCTCTAGCTCCCACTTACTCTTTGGGATGCCGAGGCGGCGCTGCTCCTTCTGGAAGCCGCTGAAGGTAGCTTTTAAGGCCTGACTCATCACCGCCTTGCTGCACGGCGTTAACAGAGGCAGCTCGCAGTTGGAGGGCTCTGCAGAGAAACCCCGAGGGCCATTAGTGCTTCAAGCATCAGATGGGGCGAGGGTGAGAAAAGTTTCCAAGAAAGACCCATTTTGATCTCAAACCTTTACCTAATTAATTGCTTAAAGGAGTATAAATATTTAACTCAGACCCTTATTTCTGCGCTCCCCCCCACCCCCCGTAAGTGGTGTTGAGACAAGATCGTAGACCTCGTAACTACGTAAAGCTCCCTGGTGCGTCGGCTTCCTTCCGGTTCGCCTAGGTTCCGTTTCTACCTAGGTCTACTAAACATTTTTTACACAATGAAAGAAATGAGCAGTGTTTGATCCAAGGGCTTAATGGGTTGTAAAAGCCTACTTTGAACGTCCTTCCAGTGAACTAAGCGACAGGTGGAAAGAGTGCAAGCATGCTAGGAGAACACACGACACTCAGCACCCTGAAGTTACACCGGACGGCATGCTCAGATCTTACAGCAGCGACACCCCTGCTGGCTGCTCCTCAGCCATGCCCAGGGATGAAACCGCCACGTGACAGTGTGCCTCTGGAAGCCCACACGTCATTATCCACTATCCGGACGGCGTGCTCCAGCACCTACTGTATGTGACACAAGGTCATCTGTGGAAGGTGTCCATCACTAACTGCCATCATCACTGCAGAGGCGCCACCGGACAGGCTCCAGGGGAGAACCCATGACCAGAAACAGGCATGAGCCACATTACTGTGGCTCCCAAAAATTCTACGTGGGGAGGATCTATCCAACGATGTGAACAGAGATATTAACTTGGTCTGCATCCAAGGTCCACTGGCTCATGGCTGGTTTGCGAGTGAATCGCGGAAATAAAGACCCAGTCTGACGGAATGCTGGAAGTTATCAAGAATGGAAATCTACTGCAATCCAGCCACAACCGTTTCTTTGCTCGGGTGTCTGGCTTGGGAAGACACTGGAATGACGTTCTGGTGGGAGAGAGAGCCGCCTTGCCTTCTCCTAGGGCCAGAGACTGGATCGGACTTTTGATACCAAAGGTTCAGGCTACCAGCACTCATCACAGTGAATTGTCATCACTTTATTCACTCAACCACTTCAGGGAAATCACACATAACTTGTCAAGGCGGAGTAAATAATTACCATGAGAAATGGAATCCAAGCCTGTTGGCACCTCTTGGAGTGTTTGCTCTTCGCTCAACGAGGGGAAAACCGAAAACAGGGACCCATCGAACATGTCGAAGGCTGGCTGGCGCTGGAAAACAGAGGAGAAAGGAGACTAAAGCGCTCCGCTTCAATGTCCTGAGTGACCCGATTTAGAAGTGGTCCACGCCTAACCTCGATGAAATGCCCCAGGTCAGCCTGGCAATGATAGGGCAGTAGATGGATTAAGCCAATCCTGTCTCTAAATAGATTTCCAAGCGGCTCAAAGTGGCACACACAAGGAGATGTCTATGATTAAAGAAAACAAAATAACAGGTGCTGGTGAGATGTAGAGAAACTGAAACGAACCCCCCCCCCCTTCTCTCTCTCGCTGGTGGGATCTGTCACTTTGGCGCACCTTCAAAAAGGTAAAGACCCTGTGACCCAGCAATGCCACCCCTACGTATATACCCAAGGGGATTAAAAGGAGGTACATACACACAGATATTTGTACCCCGATGTTCACTACACATCACAAAAAGGGGGGGAAATACCCATCAACAGGTGAATGGATAAACAGGATGTGATGTATCCATTCAAGGAAATGTCACTCTACCGTAAAGAGAGTGAAATATTGATACTCTACAGCAGGGGGTCCTCAAACTTTTTAAACAGGGGGCCAGTTCACTGTCCCTCAAACCAGTTGGAGGGCCAGACTATAGTTTTTAAAAAAAAACTTTGAACAAATTCCTATGCACACTGCACAAATTTTATTTTGAAGTAAAAATCAAACGGGGCAAAAACACCCAGTGGGCCGGATAAATGTCCTCGGTGGGCTGCATGTGGCCCCAGGACCGTAGTTTGAGGACGCCTGCTCTACAGTATAGATGAACCCTGAAAACATTATGCCAAATGAAGTTAAGTCAATCACAAAACACAAACATTGTATGATCCTCCTTTTTGAAATATCTAGAACCAAAGTTTACCACTGGTCACCTGAAGGAGCCCTGGTGGGGAAGCAGGAGGAGTGCTGGGTTGCTAACAGCCAGGTCAGCAGCTCAGACCCCCATCTGCTCCAAGGGAAAAGATAAGACCGTCTGCTCCAGGAACAGCCTGAGAAACTCTAAGGAGCAGTGCTACCCTGTTCCATAGGTCGCTGTGAGTCGGAGCAGCTAGATTCCAGGGCGTACAGCCTGGGGTTAGAGCAGGTGGGTGGCACAATGCTGAAGGGACACTGAGCTTCTGTGACGGGTGATAGAGAAGTCCAGGCTGAGCCACGCAATGAATTAATTCATATCACTGAAGATTAATGACATGAAGAAATGGAAAATGGTTCAAAACCCATACATTTACCAAGAAAAAAAAGACAAAAACCTTCCAAATCTGCTAAGGAGAAAGAATGCCCCTGGAAATAGGTATAATCTATCTACAGCTTTAAGGGTCAGCACCCCAAACCACTAGACAGCACCCCAAACCACTAGACAGGAGAAATTGGAGGCTTTTTACTCCCTTCGAAGGTTCGAAGCCTCAAGAACCCACAGGGGCAGTTCTACTCTGTCCTATAGGGTCGCTAAGAGTTGGAATCAACTCAATGAGTTGATTCAGTGAATTATTTAACTATTTTCCCGTTACAGCTTAAGGGAGTGGAGAGACACACGAAAATATAAAACCTCAATATTGTCTTGATTTCAGACAATCTGAGTAACTTTTATGAAAGTAGCTCCCTTTGAAGTTAAGCTTCATTGGCAAGAATCAGATTCTTAGGTTTTGATTCATCACTGGTGCCTCCCTTGTGCAGGAAAAATAAAAAGCGAAGAAAGGTTCTATTTTTCCAACATAAATTGGAAATCCCATGTTATGTGTAATACAATGACCCATCTGTTGAATCATCAATTAAAAGAATGTGGAATACATTTACCAATAAAAATTGATTAGCGTACTCTCTTTTCACAAAAGCAGAACCATGAGTGACACACTGCAAAGGACAGTGGTCAGAAGACAAGAGCCCAGCCCCCAAACCCAAGACAATGGCGTCTGACTGCAGAATACATCTCAAACCCAAGAGGGGAAAATCAAGCAATCAAGTACAAAAGACTCATCTTATCTCGCAGGCAGCTTTACAACAGGGCTCACTGTGGTGAAATACCTATCTATTCAATTCTCACGAACATTGCCCTGGTGACTTAAGAAATGCCTTCATGACTGTCAATTTTTGTTTCGCTTTAAACCAGGAAGCCAAAGAACAATACACACCTGTGTAGCCGATTTAACACACCTGTTTCTGAAAGGGTCATTTCGATTCTAAGTGCAGAAATTGCATAGATAGCGTCAAATGTTTATAGAAAACTTGTTCTTGGGAGTGTGGCCTTGACTTCAAATTCTCTTTTGCTTGCATTGTTTCTGCCATGCTTGGAATCCTGATCAAATCATGCAAGAAAGCCCAAGAGCTTGGAGATCAGTCATCTTCTGAACACAAGAAGAGCCAGTCCCAACTTCCAGCTCTTCGGGTTCTATCACTGAGATAACCGCGTGCTGATCTTCAGAAGAATGTGTAACACACCTGAGACAGTGCATCACTACCTAAGACACTAGGTTTGAGGAGGCTGCTCTTCATAAGACTGCTTTAGAAGCACGCTCGTCCCATCATGCTCAAACACACCTTCCTGCCGCATTTGGAGAAGGCATGTGGAAACATCTGGCTGCCACAGCATGTCCCTAAAAGCAACTAGGAGAGCAGCTCTGTGGGCCGTGTGTCCACAGAGAAGAGCCTTTCATCTTTGGGGTTGTTAGGTAAACAAGACACCCTTGTTTTCTCCCTACGGAGAGGCCCTTTGGCGCTCTTCGGACAGAAGGGCAGCCTGCAGCAGTGGGTCTGTCTGCCTCTTCGAATTCTTTTCGTTCTATTCTTAAATCACGCGTGTCACTCAGGAGACCTCCTGAGCAGCTAAGACAGAAGAGAGAAGCTCGCCAGCTCTGCGCAACTGAGAACCACATTTTCTGCCCTTGGCTGGAGCCTCAGAAACAAACCACAGAGGCCTTGCCACCCACGAGCTGAGCGGCTCTCTTTCTTGGGGAACAAACTGCGCCAGCATCAAGACACCCATTTTGAAGACTACAAAGCTGAGGTCCGGAGCAATTAAGCCAAGAACCCAGAGCCCCACCCAGCAAATTCAAATGACAACACTAGAACTTGCTTTCTGGGACCCAGCCCATCATTCATTTTCCCATTCATTTTTTTTAATCTTTTAAAGTCTTGACCACCCACCTTGAGGATCCCTCTGTAACTGTTAGACACAGGTGCCACTTGATCCATGTTCTTGATTCCAAAATCATTCATCTGGAAAGAGACAAAAGAGGGTCAGAGGTGAGTAAGTTTAAACAAGCACGTCTTAAGAGAAGTCATGGCGGGCAGCATCCATCAATACTTGATTCCGGCTGTCCAACTCCCACAGCCCAACAGGTAAGTCAAAATGTAACCCCAGCTCTTATTTTAATGGCCTTTCTCGCACATATCGTAAAAGCCAAAACCCCTACAAAGGACAATAACTGGGTATACCATTTAGATTACTGAACATTACCTCATGCTGACTCCTCTGAATTCCACTGCCAAAAGGGGAAACAGACAAGCAGCAAGTCCCTTGCTGACGGCTACCCAAGGGAGCCTTCCTGCGGAGTAGTCTTCCTGGGGTTGCTACAATGAGGCAGACTGTCTTGTACTGGGGGAGGAGGGGAGGAGCTTCCCTTTACCGTCAGTCTACAGGCAACTGGGAGCATGGGCCTAGGCAGTTGCCTGTCTACACACGTGCACAGCCAGCCCCCAGAGGGCCTATCCCAGGGAGGGCTGCTGGGAATGCTCTCCCTTCCTTTCTCCTGGGTTATGCTATGAGGAGGAAGCGCACATCTAGCAAGGGAATAAAAGAGAACCAACTGTTCAGCCCAAATGCTTTTGCAGCGCCCCAGAGCCTCCTGGCCTGGGCATGCAAGTTCACAATATGTCAGGCCTTGTGTGTGGCTCAGCTGTGTGTTTCTACAAGAGGAAGTGATTCTGATGATGGCCCACTCTTATTCTCAGCCTGCGCTGTCCTCCGGCTGTCACTAGGCAGCAGCCACGCACGACTTCTGGGCATTTCTGGCCAATGGGGACAGAAATGTGTCTCCCACCCCACCCCCTGTGTTAATGGACCTAAGGGCCGGAAGTATGATCCCTCCCAGAGGTACCTCTGAAGGAAGGCCTGGCAAGCTGTCTTCAAACAGATCCCTGTGGAGCAGCTCTCCGAATCAGGATAGACTGGGGTACACAGGCTTGGTGGTGGTTGTTTTTTAACTTAGGAATGCACTGACTTTCACAATGACCTGATCACCTATATCTCCATAACAATGTGCAGACCCGCTGCGCACTTACATAACCAATACATTCGGTTACTAGAGCTGGGCTGAAATTCACTTCATCTGTGTCGCTCTTTTTAACACAAAAGGGCACGCGTGGTTCCGGGTTGGCTTGTTAACCACAAGGTCGGCAGTTTGAAACCACTGGCTGCTCCTCAGAAGAAAGCGTTCGTCTTGGGCCCCCACAGCGGCAGTTCTGCCCTGTCCTCTAGGTCGCCACGAGTCAGAATCAACTCGGTGGCACTATACCGAATCTACCAGCTGCTCCATGAGATAAGGATGTGGCTTTCTACCCCAATAAGCAGTTATCGCCTTGGAAACCCACTGAGAGAAGTGCTACCCTAGCCTATAGGGTAGCTGGAAGGTGGAATCAGCTCGATAGCAGTGAGTTTTCAGGCTTTATAACAAACGGGAAGGATGATGGACGCGTGTTGGGGGCTAACCGCGAGGTCAGCAGTCAGAGCCCACCAGCTGCCCCTCGGGAGAAAGATGAGGCTAGCTGCCCTGATCAAGGTCTGCAGCTTCGGAAACCCCCTACAGAATCCCTGGGAGTTGGCATGCACTGGACAGCAGAGAGCAGCCTGCACACGTACTTGGAGGCCCCCAAATGCACTTGCTGGGCCAGGTTAAGTTCTAAAGACATACAGGGACCTTCAAAACGTTTGTGGGACAATGGTCTTTTTTCCACCCCATGTGTCCACAAGTTTCTGACGGCCGCTCGTAAAACGCACTGCCAGAGTGCTGAGCAAAGAGTGACTGAGACTCAGCTTCAAATAGGTCAGGGGAAACTCCGTTGAAGGAGCGCCCAAGTGGTGCAGAGAATGGACTCTTCCCATGCGCAGCTACTAAGAGGAAGTGTGAAGGTTCAAATCCAGCCAGAGAGGCCTCAGAATAAAAGGCCTGCTGACATGCTGTGGAAAAGCAGTCCCTGAGAACCCCAGGGAGGACGGGGGTCCTCTGACACCCACGAGTCAGAATCAACTCCATGACAACTGGCCTCACACGGGGCCGGCAACCTCTGCCGAGAGGCATTGCTCACTCTCCTCCCCTGCGCCATGGCCATGAGCTAACGGCCCATCACAACACTGTACACAAGGGTACGCCTACCGAACCCGCCCTTTAGTAGGTGTCTCCACCTCTAACACCCAAGAACCTCACTGCGAAGAGGCTGCCCTTTCTATGACTTACTGGAAGCTGCAATTATCGTATTCTCGTGTTCCTATTTAAATGCAAGGGTGTGCTTGTTTCCTCTTTATGATCAACATGAGAGCTAAATCAGACCGCCCACTAACCCTGCCACCCAACCCAACACACACACATCGGGAGAGGAGTGTCATTGGAAAGGCTGTAAACTCCCCTGGCTGGCAGCAAATGATCCTGGTACCAGTAGAAGGGGAAGAGGACCGTGACCATCATTCTGGGGTGGGTGGGTGGGGAGAGGCGCTGTTCGGGGATGCAAAATGGACACACTGGATTGGAAGTTCCGGTCTGTCTACCTTGCCATCGCAGGTACTCCCTGAGCCCTCAACCCCAAGCTTCTTAAAAACCTACCAACCCAGTGCCATCGGACTTATTCCAACTCATAACCACTTGGCAGGATGGAACAGAATTGCCCCTTTTGGGTTTCTGAGACTTTAAATCGTGGCGGGAACAGACTGCCTCGGCATTCTCCCGTGAGGCAGCTGGCTGATTCAAACAGCCAACCTTGTGGTTAGCAGTTCAATGCATAACCCACCAAACCACCAGAGAGTTCTTCTTTCAGTACCATGTACTCCCACTTCCTGGACTCTTCCTAACCTACCAGAGGGAGTTGGTATCCCACCTTGCATGGCAGGGAGGCAGAGAAGGCCCAGAAGCAAAGCAACATACCTGAATCGTGCAACTACCGGGCAAGGGGGGTGGGGGGGATCCCAGCCCAGCTGTACATGGTCCTAATCCACTGTGGCAGGCACGAGCCCCTCTACCTTCAAGTCACTAAAGGGCAGATAGCACACAAGTGGTCTGGTTGCTGCTCCTTATGAAAGGGGTCCTGGAGGCGCTGGGCTGCTAGCTACAAGGCCAGCAGTTTCACACTCACACTCACTAGCCAGAGTCCAAACCTATCCTTCAAAGAACGAGGCTGCTCCCATTAAAAAAAACGCCATCTTGGAAACCCAATTTTGGGTTGCTCCGAGTCCGACTGACTGAATGGCAGTAATTACTCCTGACTATGTGAAAGTCCCCCTTCCCTGACAGCTGTGTCATTCATGTGGGTAGAATTAAGCCAGGCGACTTGTTGATGAAATAAACATGCCTCAAACAGAAGGCTGAGACAATGGACGTCTTGGGTTTGTCCAGCATCTACACAGAAGCCAGCAAAACCAGTTGCTGTCCAGTCGATTCCAGCTCACAGAGCCCCACGGGTGTCGGAGTAGAACCCTGCTCCAACCGGATTTCCAATGGCTGAGTTCTGGGAAGCAGCCTGCCAGGCAGGTCTTTCTGCCAAGGCACCTGAGCGGGTTCGAACCACTCACCTTCCCAGAGCAGAGAAGAAAGGCTGTGGACAACTTTGGAAAAGCTCTGTTTGGCTTTTGTGTACAAATACCAGGAGAAAAGGCAGCCTCCTACTCCCACATACAGAGCTATAATTACTGGCTACACAATAGAATTCTTTTGTTGTCCAGTCTTAATGAGTTTTGTAAAAAAAAAAAAAACACCCTGTAGAATCAAAGTGCTCTTTGCCAAATGGTTTCAGGCAGACACATAACTAATCAAATTTAAGTTCCCTCATTTTCCTCAACACAGCTTGTTAAAAGTGACAGGCATGCCAGGTTTCTCCACATAAATCAACTTCAAGTTTAGGTCCTGTTAAGTGTCACCATATTGAAGCCTCAAGGGGCATGGGGGTGGGGGCCTTAACCAAATGGAATGGCTTAAAACCCAGCAGAATGTACTTGCCTGCTATCAGACCTATATTAGCACATGTGATCGGTTATGCAAGCTTAGAATGCAGATTTGGCGTTTGGGAGGATTTGATAATATAAAGCTAACAAACTGTGGCACCCCTTGAAAGGTTAGTTTTGTCTTTTCTCTTTAGAAAGTTTAGAGATGAATGACTAAGCCCAGAAATGAGTGTTTGAATATATTTCCCCGGGGGTACACGGGGCTAAACATTTACAGTACTGTGGTATTACTCAGAACTTTAATAAACCTTAACTTGGAGATTTATCTAAGTGATTGCTCGCAGTGTGGGCCGGCAGATAACACACACACATCGCTTCCACTGTATGGTACACACGTAATCTCTCGCTGGTGAATTAAAATAAATGACTCCTATCTCCAAAGGGGCCTGCTCACTTACTTTCTAAATTAGTAGCACAACTGCTATTTTAGTCTACCTTGGAATTTAGTACAGATCAACATAAAAATGCACTGAAGTCCCCAAACGCACACACAAATACTCAATTTCTCCTACATTCAAAGTACTTGAAAAACAGGGAAATAAAAGCAGTCTGGCTTCCAGGATCCCTCATTGACGTCGGCGAGCCCCCCCCTCGAATCCGGCGGTGTAGGGGCACCCGAAATGGTCTAGGAAGGACGGGGGGCAGGGGGGGGGCGCCGGCTCACTCTCCTGAGGCCTCCCTTGGATCGCCGGGTGGGCCCGGGATGTCGCCTGGCAGGTGACGCGGGAACCCTAAGCTCCCGCACGTTTTCGAGGTGCCACCTTCCAGCTTAGGCGCGTGTCCCCCGATCCGGCAGCCTCCATCTCGGGCCCTGCGCCGCCCTCCACTGTCGGAAACCGGATGAAGTCTCGGTCGAATACGGAGTGCGCCCGAGGCGCACGGCCCGCGGACAACGCTCCGGGGCCACCCCGACGTCCTCCGGCGTGGCGGACACCCTCGGCGCATTCAGGCCCCAGGGGAACCCCCCAGGCAAGAACCCCAGCAAAGAGCAGCCACTCGGGCCCGCACAGCCTTTTTAGAAAACAAAGCCAAAGCAAAGTGAAACAAGCTCTGCGCCCTGCCCGGGAGGCCGCCTGGCGACCCGGCGGCACCGCCCGAGTGCGCCAGGCCCGGGAGCCCAGACTACGTGGTCGGGGCCCTGGGCACGAAGGCGCCCGCCAGGCCCTCCACCACCCCTAGGGCCATCCGGTGCGCGGGGTTGGGGGGAGGTATGGCGGGGGGGATCATCCGGAGAGCGGAACCCAGACGCGCGCCCCTCCGCTTCTAAAGAGCCGCCACCCCCACCCAGATCCCCCAGGCTCGCCGCGGGATCCAGAACTCGATGTCCCCCACGACCCGCTCCTGGGTCACCCCAGCCAAGGAGTGGAGCGTGGCACTGCGGGAGTCTCTCCGCGGACGCCCAGCCAGCACGCCCCGCACGATCTGCGTAGCGGAGGGGGGCTCCAAGCGCCCTGGCCCCCGCAGACACCGCCCGCCCACCCAGCCCGGGACCCCACTCTTACCGCTGCGGCTAGGCCAGTGCGGACGGCGGCGGCTCGGGGCGCGCGGGGCGAGGCAGAGCGCGGGGCGCGGGGCGCGGGGGCGCTGCGGGGGCGGCGAGCCGGGCGCTCAGGCTTGGGTACCCTGCCCTCGGCGCCGCGCTGGAGGAACTAACCGGCCGGTGCCCCTCGCGGCGCGGCTCTTCTGGAGCGCGGGGGGGAGGGACTAAGGGGGGGAGGAGACCCAGGGGAGGGGAGGGGAGGGCCGGGGGAGGAGACAGCAGGAGGGAGGAGGATGGGGACGCGGGAGAGCTAGCGGAGGAGGCGGGGAGACTGGCGAGAAAGGGGAGGGGAGAAAGGAAGGAAAAGGTGGAAGGAAGACGGGAGGGGAAAGGAGACGCGAACGGAGAGGACGTGGGGAGAGCTGCAGAAGTGGGGGTCGGAGGAGAGGAGAAGCGGGTTCTGCCGGCGGGCACCTCTCTCCCGCGCCCGCTGTCACCTGGCTCGGTCCCAGGGCCCGGGTGGGGGCTGGGGTGCCGGCAGAGTTCCTCCCAAGACAAATTGGTTTCCTTTCCTGGTCCTTGAGGCTTTCACAGGAAACCTGCCATTCGAATTCAGCATGGATGGAGGAGTGGCGAGAGCTGGTGGCGCCGCGTGGTCGCCGCGCTTGGGTACTAAGGTCTTTCTGGGTCGTGCCCTCTAAAGTAGATTCGACTCTCTTCTTGGATCTCCCTCTGGATTTAAGATTTCTGGTTATTGTATGGTGCAAAGGCACTAAGTGAGGTTAACAAGTGCAATCTGAGCCCTCTGCTGAGTCACCAAGGTGATTGTGCTCAGCGATCTGCACTGCTCAGGGATGCCCCATTTCCCTTAGTCCGGTGTTAGAGGCGCCCCTACAACTGCGCCGTGTTTTCTCAGTAACCACCGTTGTCAGAGCTTTTACTCCTTGGGAGCAGCCTTCACACAGAGCCTAAACCAAACTCACTGCCTTCCAGTGGATTCCAACTCAGGGGATTCTCTATTGGGTCTCCCAGACTTTGTAAATCTTTATGGGAGTAGTCACCCTGGTGGTCGAAACCACCATCCACACACGGGTTTCCATTTTTCTCAGAAGGCACTGAGCCTCAGTATTTTGGAGAAAATTGTAGATCCCAAAAGGTGTGCATGAGATTAAATTTAGATTCCCAAAACAAAAATAACACTAGTTGAGGCAGGACCTTGGAACTGAAAGTATGAGGGTGAGTCAAAAAATACTGTTCCTACATTTTTCCAGTTCATGCGCACACAGGTGTATTCTAAACGAACGCTGCATTTGAACACGGCTCCGGGCTCAGCGAGAGTCTGCAGACAAGTACGCTAAGTTATATACTTGTCTCGGACTCCTTCGGATGCCTTCTGGGAAAGGGCTCAACCGTGATTTTCAGCAAAGGTCGATCAGAAGGTTATGGCGACCACTTTGGGGCAATACAGAGGGGTAACCTTGATAGATTTTCTCAAAGGTCTTCAGTCGAGGGGCTTATTTCAGAAGACGTTTGAAGAAAATGGAACACTGAATTGCTGAGGGAAAGTTGCACTTTGGAATGTTTTTCCTTCACACTTACTACCCCACCTACTCCCCCCACCCCCGAGTTTCCGGGACTGTAAGAGTAGGAAGCCCTGTGTATCTCTTGAAGAGCAACTGGTGGTTTTGAACTTCGGACCTTGTGGGCAGGAGTAACCAGGACTCCACCAAGGCTCCTGGATAGACCTAACAGAGAGGCTATGTTGAGAAACAATAGCTTCACATTTTTGTTTAATTAAAGTTTCTAGGATTCTGTAGCAATACTCTTTTGAGTTGAGTTTATATCATAAAGACAGGGCTGCTTCGAAGCAAGGGTGGCAGTCCAGCTTCTCTCTGTTTCCATAGCAATCCACAGCAATCCTGGATCTGGGGATTATGTCGATAATTGAGATCCTGCCGCACCTTCCTCTGTCTCGATACCTGAGCGCGTCCAGGTATCACCGTGGCATGTGTCAGAGGCAGGGTCAGACTGTGAGGGGAAATCAGTATTGATTAGAGATTGAATCGACTCTGATGGCTTCTCAGTGTACATTCAGGCCCAGATCAGAAAGCCTAGATAGGTCAAGAAGGAGTTCTATAAATGGAATACAGATCCATAATAAGTTACCATGGAGACATGAGGAATATGCCCCCGTCCTTTTTTTTTTTTTTTTTAAAGCAGAAAATCCTGACTCATCTAGGCTGCCACTTCAGCTAATGCAGGGTCTTCTCCCTCGGGCTAGTCCTGTTCCCTTGATGGCAGCTGAGAAGCTTGATGCCGCAGTGAGTTGCAGGCAGTTCAGTGCCCTCAAGTAGACTGCCTCGTCCTATATGCCCCGTGCTCCCCACACACGTCCGGTGCCAGATGTTCCTTATGCAGTTTTGACCTATGCTGCCTCATGGCAATGGAACAACACAATGCCCAGTCCTGCGCCGTGCCCATGGTCAGCTGCATAAAGGTTTTCATTGGCTGATTTTTTGGAAGTAGATCACTAGTCCTTTCTCACTGGGCTCCCTAAAGAAGACCAATGGAGACCTGTTGGCTCTTTGTGAAGATATCTTTCTTCTTTTTTTGAGGAAGAGGCACTTGGCTCACTGGGCATAGAAGGAGCACCAGAGTTGAGAGATAAACCTTTCTAAGCAGCCATGCCTCCGCCGCTTGCGAACTCAGGAATCCCTGGGCCTGTTATTGAACCCCTTTGAAGGTTAGTTTCCTCTTCTTCAGACTAGGAGGCAGGAGTGAACCTTATCCTCCACCTGACTGTTAGTTTGCTGGACTGTGGTTGTGTGTGTGTGGCTGTGGTGCTGGACGCTGTGCAGCAATAGTTCACATACCTCGTCATGCCATGGGCAGGTTACAGCAGAGCTTCTGGACTCAGACAGACTAGAAAGAAGTAAGGGCTGGAGACCTTCTGAAAATCAGCCAATGAAAACCTCATGACTTACATCAGTCACATCGGAACACTGTCATATTCGCTTGCTGTGTACATGCCAGCAGGAGAGATCAATCAGTCAATGCAGGACACCATGTTTGGTGAAGCAGAGGGCCAGCAAAGGTGCAGGAGACCCTTAGAAAGACTGACAACATAGCCCCGGTGACATACTAAACGTGCATTGATCTTGTGCATGTCACAGGATTGGGCAACATTTCTTCCTGTTGTACATAAGGTTGCCATGAGTCCAAGTGAACCAGCGGCGTCCATCCCTTTGTCTATGACACCTATGCCAGAAGGTTGTGGTGGACATATAAGAAAAATCCCTATATTTATCAGTATTGTGAGAGATTCTCAAAATGACAGCTACTAAATTCCTTTCTCTAAGCTCCCTCCTTGAATCATCTCACGAGAAACACCTTGAAAAAAACTGTCACACACATAAGAAGAAAAAAATTATCCTTATTATCTCATGTCTCAATGGGAGAACCTCTGTTAAAAATGATCAATCGTGGCCCCAGAGACCAGGCTTACTGACTAAATAGAGACTGGTGGGACCCTTAAGGCTATGGCCCTTAATCACCCTTCAGGTCTTGAAATAAACCCACCCGCATGATTCTGTTTGCAGCCAAAACATAGACAGGTCTGAAACGGGGGTCATAAGAATCTTACAAAGACTTCCAGCTTGGAGATCCACAGGGGCAGTTGTACCCCGCCCTGTAGTGTTGCCATGAACCAGAATGAAGTCAATGCCAGTGAGTCAAGTTTTATAAGGAGAACAATAACATCAGTAAAGTATGAACACTGTGGAGGAATCCACCATTTGAGATCAAAAGGGCAGCAGTTATCCAAGGAGAGAGTTGTGAAGAAAAGAGGAAGAGCAGCAGGAGACACAGGAGGAAGTGCGATACGTGCTGTTACACTGTGTAGACTGCAATGGCAGGAAGCAAAATGTTTATGAGCTGCTGAGGGGAACGGATCTGCTCTCAAATGTTCACCCAATCTGCAATAACAAATATTTTTAAACATCATAATCTTGTGAGGGGAAAGACAGAAAAGAGGAGCTGATACCAAGGGCTCGATAGAAAGTAAATGTCTAGCTGCCCCTCCCCCCAGAAGAATTTACTTCAGAGGACAGCAATGAAGCTGCAGCTCAGAGAGAGGGATATGTCTGATCAGAGCACACGGGAGCAAATAAAGGGGGAGGAAGAGAGAGTGGAGCACATCCTGGCCCACCAAGCCTTGACAATGAGATTCCCACTCAGAGCAGCCAATCCATAGAGAAGACCATATGGCTGGCCCCACTATGAGACACTACATCCCTCACTGACCCAAAATCCTATGGGGGACAACACTGGAGGTACAGTGTGGAAATTGTGCCCACCCATCTGATCCCACCACACCGAGGCAAAATACTAGAACAGCAAGGGGAACAGAGCAGCGAAGTCCGCAGGGAAGACCAAAAATAGACTTTGGGGTCAAGGCACCCCATCAGACTTGACCAGAAAACACTCATAAAGGCCAGCAAATAGTCCTTGGACTTTTCTCTTTTGTTGCTGTTGTTGTTGTGTTTTTTGCTTTGTTTTTATTAGTCATTGGCTTTTTGTTGTTTTGTTTTGTTGCTTGGTTTTGCTCTTTCTTGTTTTTGTGCATGTTATTATCTCCATGGGTCTGTCTAAATAAGATAGGCTGGATGAACAATCTGGAGGAGAAAACAACAGGACCAACAGTTCCAGGGGACATGGGAGAGGGGAAGGTGGGGGGAAAGAAACAAGAGAACGACAAGTGATCCAAATCGGTGGTGAGGAGGGTGTAGGAGGCCTGGTAGAGTTTGATCAAGGGTAATGTAACCGAGAGGAATTACTGAAACCCAAATGGAGGCTGAGCATGAGGGTGGGTGAATAGGAAAATAAAAGGAAAGAGAGGAAAGAGTTAGGAGGCAAAGAGAATTTATAGAGGTCTAAATATAGGCATGTACCTATGTAAATATATTTATATATGAGGATGGGGAAATAGATATTAATGTGTGTGTATATATCTAGATATATAGGTTTCGTATCAAGTTAGCTGATGGACATTGGACCTCCACTCAGGTACTCCCTCAATGCAAGAATACTTTGTTCTATTAAACTGGCATCCCATGATGCTCACCTTCCCGACACAATCACTGAAGACAAATGGATGCATAAGCAAATATAGTGAAGAAAGCTGATGGTGCCCGGCTATCAAATGATATAGTATCTAGGGTCTTAAAGACTTGAAGGTAAACAAGCGGCCATCTAGCTCGGAAGCAACAAAGTCCATGTGGAGGAAGCACACCAACTTGTGTGATCACTAGCTGTTGAAGGGATGAGGTATCAGGCATCAAAGAACAAAAAATCATATCATTATGAAGGAGGGGGAGTGCAGAGTGGGAACCCAAACCCATCTGTAGGCAACTGGACATCCCCTTACAGAAGGGTTGTGGGGAGGAGATGAGCCAGTCAGGGTGCAGTGTAGCAACGATGACACATACAACTTTCCTCTAGTTCCTAAATGCTTCCTCCCCACTACCCCCACTATCATGGTCCCAATTCTACCTTACAAATCTGGCTAGACCAGAGGATGTACACTTGTACAGACAAGAGCTGGAAACACAGGGAATCCAGGACAGATGATACCTTCAGGACTAGTGCTCAGAGTGGCGATACCGGGAGGGTGGAGGGAAGGTGGAGTAGAAAGGGGGAACCGATTGCAGGGATCTACATATAACCTCCTCCCTGGGGAAGAGACAACAGAAAAGAGGGTGACGGGAAACAATGGACAGTGTATGACAAAATTATAATTTATAAATTATCAAAGGTTCATGAGGGAGTTGGGAGGGAGGGGGGAAATGAGGAGCAGATGCCAGGGGCTTACATGGAGAGCAAATGTTTTGAGAATGATGAGGGTAATGAATGTACAAATGTGCTCTACACAATTGATGTATGTATGCATTGTGATAAGAGTTGTATGAGCCCCCAAGAAAATTATTAAAAAAAAAGAAAACAAATGTCTAGAAAAGAATGACGGCAGTATATATCCAAATATGCCTGATACATTTGATATATAGATTGTAACAAGAATTGTAAAAGCCCCCAATAAAATGATCTTTTAGTTAAAAAATTCATCATCATCATCATCATCATGGCCAGAATCACAAAGTGGCTGGTTGAAAGAGATGTGTTGGTCTCTGGAAGGGAAAGCTAGGTCAGCGTGGCCCACCCTGATCTGGGACACAGAGTCCACCCAAGCCTGCTGTCCCGACTTCCACCCAGGGCCATCCCTCCACCCCTCGACTTCCCACAAAGACCCCTGCCCTGGGCCCTTCCCTGCGCTGCGGCTCCATTACCACAGTTAGGTGCTCATGTGCTCTTCACAAAATGACAAATAATAGTTTGGGGATGACATCAGGGTCCTAAGACTTTTTTTTCTCCCCTTTCCTGTTGATAGTTAATGTCCTAGTTACTGAGCCTAGTTACTACACTCCTGCCTGATTATTCACTGACTACTGAATGCCATACTACACAAGGATCACCAGCCTTTACAGCAGATGCAAACCTGTTTAAGGATCACCCTTGTGCTCTAAGACCAAAAGTCAAAGGCGATAGAAGAAGATCAGAAGCCAGGAGGCACAGCGGAGTGGATGATCAGCTGCCTTATGCCAGGTTGAGTTTAAGAGACCTCTTGATTATTTTCTTTTGGGATCAAATAAAGCTCAGAGAAGACCAGAGGAAAGAGAGACCACAGCAGATTATGTGTAAATACTAAATTCTCTAGAGAGTGAAATACAGATAAGGAGTTCTTTAGAAACCAGACACTATCATTAAAAATGTTTAGCTTACCGCCCTAGCCTTTAAAAAGAAACCTCTAACCTGAGACGCACCTTCGTGTTTGCCTTGCCCATCAATAAAGTCAACAGACAATTCATGGGGGTTTCAAGTTCAACAGACGTCATTCGGTCTGATGAGTGTCGCTTATTCACTCAGCAAACACGGGTTCTAGGACCAGGAAGACAAAGATGATTGAGGTTTTTCCCTGCCCTTAAAATGTAGAGAAAGAAATGCACAATGTACATACAAACGTCACTCAAAACAAACAAACATACAAAAAGCAAGCGAGAAACTGGAACCTCTAGGGTCAGGAAGGTGGGGTCGTGGAGGAAAAAGAACACCCTTGGACATGCCAAAATACTCCAGACTCACTGCCACCATACCCGTGCCAACGCATAGTAACCCTATGGGACAGGGTAGCTATGAGTCCCTATAAGACTCATAGTGGCCCCAGTGAATTTCCAAGACTGTCACTCTTTACAGCAGTGAAAGAGCCCCGTCTTTCTCCTAAGCAGCGGCTGGCTGTTTCAAACTGCTAACCTTGGATTTAGCAGCTGAATGCGTAACCAGGCAAAAAAAAAAATCACTGAATTCCTGAATATTCTGGTATCTTACTCATGGTATTGACAGTTTCCCCGGAGTGTCCCAGCAAGGTCCAATGGTAGCACTGATTCCACTGAGGAGTGTGGGAACTGATAAAGGCCAACTTTGTTGCCCTCTCACTCCCCCCCCTCCAGATATAGATATACAGTAACCATACTGCCCAACCCAGCCGACACTCAGGTTCATTTGCAGGTGGGCACAGGTTTAGGGCTGTGATGGGATCCTTTAGCATAGCAGTTCTCAGCCTATGGATCGTGACCCCTTTGAAGGTCGAATGACCCTTTCACAGGGGTCGCCTAAGACCATCGGAAAACACATAAATATTTCACAATATATAATTACATATTGTTTTGTGATTAATCGCTATGCTTCAGTTGTGTTCAGTTAGGTTCAATTCGTAACAATGAAAATACATCCTGCATATCAGATATTTACATGGCGATTCATCACAGTAGCAAAATGAAAGCCATGAAGTTGCAACGACAATGTTATGGTTGGGGTCACCACCACCTGAGGCGCTGTCTGAGAGGGTCTTAGCACCAGGAAGGTGGAGACCCACTGCACTAACAGTCCCGCATCCTCACTGCAGGATGGTTGTATCCAGGCAGCTGACACTTGACCAGTTGCCATCAAGTATGACCCTGACTCGTGGTGACTGCACAGGTGTCAGAGCAGAACTGTGCTCTAGAGAGTTTCCAATGGCTGATTTTTTGGAAGCAGACTGCCAGGTCTTTCTTCCTAAGTACCTCAGAGTAACTTGGAACCTCCAAGCTCTCAATCAGTAGGCAAGCCACTTAATTGCTTGTACCACCCAGGGATCCCACCAAATGTAAACGAAAAGAAACCAAACCACTGCCCTCTAAGGATCTGCCCTCTAACTCAGCTCACCCCCTGCCTGGGAGTTGATTGCCACTCGGTGACCGGATAGTGCAGAGAGGAGACTGTCACTATTTAAGGAGCAGAAAACCTGAGGAGCAGCTGGTGGGTTCAAACTGCTGACCTTGTGATTAGCGGCTCAACGCAAAACCAGCTACACCACAAGGGCTCCTTTTCCAACTCATAGCAATTCTACTTATGGTTTCCAAAACTTTCGCATCATCATCTTTCTCCCAGGGAGCAGTTAGTGGGTTCAAACGGCTGCCCTTGCCATTAGCAGGGCTCCTTACCCAAGTCTCAAGCTGTCCACACTCAAACTCACTGCCATCAAGTCGATGTCGACTCATAGCGACCCTATAGGTTAAGGTAGAACTACTCCTGAGCGTTTCTGAGCCTGGAACGGTTTAAGGAACTTTGAACCTCCAACCTTGCAGATCGCAGCCCAACTCGGAACCATTATGCCACCAGGGTGCCCTCTGGGCAAGAGGACATGCTAATGAGAGTGTCATGTGTGATGAGAGTCACTTATGGGGTCTTGATTGCTGAAGGGCAGCCTTGGGGAAAGTGTGATAGCAATACATTTCTTGGTGAGGATGAGAAGAGTACCTATTTGCTACGCCCTCAGACCAGGAGCCCTGGTGATAAAGTGGTTACGTGTCGGGCTGCGATCCGTATGGTTGGCAGCTTGAAACCATCAGCCACTCCACAGGCGAAAGATAGGGCTTTCTACTCCTGCGTAAATAGTTAGAAGCTTGGAAACCCACAGGGGAAGGGGGGTGACTATGAGCTGTCATCAACTTAATGGCAGTGAAAGTTTGACTCACACCAGTCACTGGTCCAACATGCAGTCCAAGTGTGTGCTGATTAAAGAGAAGCTCCCTTACCCCAGGAGAACCTGCAACTCACCCCTTGAACACTGTCTCGCTCTAGACTCTGAGCGAGGTTTGGGTTCACAAAAATGAATAAACGCAAGCCCGATGCCGTCACTGAAGCCTATGGTTTCTTGGACTGTAATTTTCTGTTCTTCCGTGGTAAGATAGCAGGGGGCGAAACGCTGCACGTTAAAACTAGTAAAGGATCTCCTTAATGTTCGTAGTCTCCTCAGCCCAGTTCTGATCCACGGCGACCTTACAGAACCATGCCTCTTCCTGCGTCTTGTTCCTGTGGTCTTGATTGCTGAAGCGCAGCCTTCATGCTCACTGGTGTGTGTTTGAGTCCATTGATGGGCTGTTGTGTGAATGCCTCTCAGGGCAGGGTTCCCACGTTTTCTCTGGCCTTCTATTTTACCAAACATGATCGAGTTCTCCAGAGATCAATCTTTAAGGATGACGTGAAAGTAAGCAGGTTGGCATTGCTCTATCCTTACTGCTAAGTCTTCTGTATTAATTCCAGTCTTATTTCCTCGATGCCTGGCTTATTTGTTCTTCCACAGCACCCCAATCCAAGCACATCAACTCTTCTGTCTTTTTAAATTCATTGTCCAATTTTCACATGCACAGAAAATGTATTCATAGCAAAGTGAAAGACAAACAAATAGATGGGGTAAACAATCTGAAGGAGAAAACAACAGGACCGACGGTTGCAGGGGGACATGGGAGAAGGGGAGGCGGTGGAAAGGAAGTGGGTGTTAACAAACCCAGGGACAAGGGAACAATAAGAGATTGAAAATCAATGGCAAGGAGGGTGTAGGAGGCCTGGTAGGGCTTGATCAAGGGCAATGTAACAGAGAGGAATTACTGAAACCCAAGTGAAGGTTGAACATGATAGTGGGACACGAGGGAAGTAAAAGGATGTAAAGGAAAGGACGTGGAGGCAAAAGGCTTTTATAGAGGTCTAAATACAGACATGTACACATGTAAATATATTTATATATGGTGATTGGAAAATAAATCTATGTACATATATTTATAGGTTTAGTATTAAGGTATCAGGTGGACATTGGGCCTCTACTCAAGTACTCCTTCAATGCAAGAACACTTTGTTCTGTCAACCTGGCATTCCATGATGCTCACCTACCCGACAAGATCGCTGAAGACAAAGCAGGTGCATAAGCAAGTGTAGTAAAGAAAGTTCATGGTGCCTGGCTATCAAAAGAGATAATCTAGGGTCTTAACGTCTTAAGATAAACAAACAGTCATCCAGCTGAGAAGCAACAAAGCCCACATGGAAGAAGCACACCAGTCTGTGTGATCATGATGGGTTGATAGGATCAGGTATCAGGCATCAATGACCCAGAACAAAAAATCATATCATTGTGAATGAGGGAGAGCGTGGAGTGGAGACCCAAAGCCCATCTGTAGGCAATTGGTCATTCCCTTACAGAAGGCTTACAAGGAAGGGACAAGCTGGTCAGGGCGCAATGATATAGCAATGATAAAACATACAACTTTCCTCTAATTCTTGAATGCTTCCTCTCTCCCATTATCATGACCCAATTCTACCTTACAAACCTGGCTAGACCAGAGTATGTACACTGGTACAGATAAGAGAAGGAAACACAGGGAATCCAGGACAGATAAACCCCTCAGGATCAATATTGAGAGTAGCCACACCAGGAGGGGAAGGGGAAGGTGGGGAGAGAAAAGGGGAACCAATCACAATGATCTACATATAACCCCCTCCCTGGGGGACAGACAACAGAAAAGTGGGTGAAGGGAAACATCGGTCAGTATAAGACATGAAAAAATATTATAAATTATCAAGGGTTCATAAAGAAGGGAGGGTAGGGGAGGGAGGGGGAAAAATGAGGAGCTGATACCAAGGGCTCAAGTAGAAAGAAAATGTTTTAAAATGATGATGGCAACAAATGTACAAATATGCTTGACACAGTGGATGTATGTATGGATTGTGATAAGAGTTGTATGAGCCCCCAATAAAATGATTTTTTTAAAGCTGGAAACAAAATAAACAAATAAACAATAAAACTCAGAGAGTTGCTAACTGAGACCAACTTCTGAGACCCAAGTAGGTACAATTACTAGCCCAGGGATCACTTCTTCGGAGCTCTTTCCCAGAGGACAACAGGAGTCTTTGGCACACATGTCCACCCAATTCTTCCTCGACGCTGTCGTTTTCTCCTATACGGCAACAACACTGTAAGAGAGTGTAAGCCTCCCTGAGGATCCACCATGTTACTCAACTGCATGACGACATGCTTTAGGCACGTCTGAACGACCAATGCAGTCATAGGGCCCGAGGCGTTCTGGAAAATTGATAATCCCTAAATAAATATGTCTGAAACGTGAGTCAGACCCGTACAAATACATGAGTTTGTAGCTGTGTGCTGTTTTCTAAATCACAAAACGGTTCCCGGAGTATGCGCTGAACTGATGAATGTACCCACCGTGGCTTTGAGGGCTCATCCTGCAAACTGGAGCACTGAGCCGCTCACCTTCACACAAACCACGAGCTAGTCATTATTGCGCCAGTCAGTCTAGCAAATGAGTAAGTAAGGTGAAGTCACACGCCACTCTTGAAGATAAAAAGGGGAAAAAAGGAGACGCATTGTTCCAGGCTAAGTAATGCAACAGAGTCAAGGAGACAAGTGAAAAAATCATTAAGAAATTTCAGTATTTAAATTCGACTTGATTTTTTTGGAGGAATGCTTTCCAGTTGTGTCTAGACACCCTCTTTGTGTTTGTGCGGCTTTAATTGTTTATGAAGACTTCTAACCCACGAGGCTGTGAGGAGAGTCCCTGGGTGATGCGGAGGGTTAACTCTTAACTACTAACTGGCAGGTGGGACAGGCAGATCCACGAGAGGCACCTCTGAAGAAAGGCCTGGCAATCTACTTTTGGAAGAAAAAAAAAAAATTGGGCCCTGTAAGTGTCGTAACTGGTCCTGAGTGGCTGTCTTGGGCAAGGATTCCCTTGTATGCAGGGGCCAGCGGGCACGTCCTTTCACAGAGAACTCATGGCAGACAGGGAGTTTGCTCAACCCTTGTTCCAAAACCAGGGCCAGGCGTCTGAGTCAATCCCATTTATTGTCTTCACACTGTGCTTTCTTAATGGAAAGTGGGAGTCAAGATGGACTTTGCAAAGACTCTTCAGGATGGATGTGAACCTTTGAGCCTGTGATTAATAACTATTTTCAGATATTACAAAAGAGCATGCGCTTGTGTGTGAATACACATGGATATATGTTCACGTTTTCAGACATCGTGAGGTACAGCTCCCCATGCCATCCATCCATTTAAAGCAGGCAGTCCAAGGGTTTTTAGTGTATTCACAGACACGTACAATGATCGCCATGACCTTAATGGTATTGTCATCACCCCCAGAAGAAGCCCGTAACATCCACTATCACTTCCCTAAGCAACTGCCGCTGAAACGCTTCTTAGCAGCAAGGGGGGTGAAGCGTTCATCTTCAATATGGTGTCAGGAGAGACTAGTCTCTGGAGAAGGACGTCATGCTCACAAAGTGGAAGGGCAATGAACAAGAAGGCCCTGGATGAGATGGACTGACCCAGTGCCTGTCATGAGGGACTCAAACATAACAGCAATTGGGCGATGGCGCAGGACCGGGCCGTGTTTTGTCCTGTGGTGCACGGGGTCGTTATGAGTCGGAACCGCCTCGATACCCTTGCAACAGCAACAAGTAACCGCGTCCCTCACATCTGTCTTCTCCCATCCAGTTGCGCTCCAGTCCGCCCTGACTCAGGACGCCTCGGCGTGTCAGGGAAGGGCTGTGCCCCCTAGATTCTCAATCACTGACTTTGCAGAAGAACATCCTCGGGCCTTTCTTCGGAGATGCCCTGGGGGGCCCTCAAAGCTCCAGCTTCTCAGTTAGCAGTCACGTGCGTGAGCCATGGCTCCACACAGGAACTCCTGCTTCGATGGCGTTGTTGAGTTTAGGTGACGTTGTTGAATCGGCTTAGACGTCTAGCCACCAGGTGTGCAACAGAAGGAAACACTGCCCTGTCTTCCTTACAGGTGCTGAGTCTTGGTATTTCATCTACATGGTATCCTATAAGGATGGTGGTGGCAGTTACGTAATTTCATGTCAACTTGAAGTTATATAAATATGTAGGGGTGGCATTCACCTGCCATTCAAGTCACAGCCTGATGGTGTCTCCTAGTGGGTGTGGTCTTTTCATAAGGCAGGCCCTGAAAACATCCCCCCTCTCTGCCTTCACCTTCCTGCTGGCTGACCCTGGTTGCTGCCAGAGTCCTGGAGATGTGTCCACCGCCACTGGATCCACAAGACTCTGCAGCCACCAGCCTGTGATCTTCCTTCATTCTGCATTATTACAAGTGGCTGCATGAGTCTGAAGAGGGTCTTAGGGACTAACAGACTAACATTGAACTTATGGACTTGACTTGGACTGCGCTGGGATGTTTTCTTGAGATACAACTACTTCTTGATATAAAGCTTTCTTACACATATACGAATGCCCCTGTTTGTTTATCTAGTCAACCCGGCCGGATGCAATGGTCTTGCTCATCTAGCATCTTCCATTTAATATGGTGTCTTCGAATTTTAGCATTTCATTCCTTTTCATGGGTAATGTCTATTGGTATTATGTCCAATTATCCAATTTCTGCTTGCAGGCCCATGTTTAAGTGTTGACCTGAGGGGAGAGTCGATCTTACCGTGGAATAGAGAAGATATGCATTTAAAATACAGTGCAGGCCAAGAATGTTGAAAGTAGCACGGAGTACCAAAAGAACCAACACATCTGTCTCAGCAGAATTACGGCCAGAATGCTCCTTAGAGGCAAGGATGGCAAGACCTCATCTCACATTCCTTGGACATGTTATCAGGAGACACCAGTCCCTGGAGAAGGACATCTTGCTTGGTAAAGTAGAGGGGCAGCGGTAGGAGGAAAGCCCTTGATAAGATGGACTGACACAGTGGCTGCATCAATGGGCTCCCGCACAAGACCGGTGATGAGGATGGCACAGGAATGAGCAGTGTTTCGTGCTGTTGTACACAGGGCCGGGGACCGGACTCCACGTCACCTAGCAACAGCTAGCACAATGGAATGCGTAGCAAGGCCCAGAGGGACCAGCCTGAGCCAGAGAGGAAAGGGTGAGACTACCTGGCCAGGAAAGGTCTGGGGCAGACCATCACCAGACTCGCTCAGCCCGTACCTGTCCCCTCCTGGTCTCCCAGGCTCATGTAGGCCTGCACCTTCCCAGCCGAGCAGGCAGAAGAAGATTCTCCAGGTATTGGCTCCTGCACAGACCGCCAGACTCCCCTTGTAGGAGGAAGACAGAGGAAGCCCTCTGCTCGTTCTCAGCTCAAGCACATGTGTTGCTTGGTTGACAGAAGACAGTGTGCCTCAACTTAGCATGTCAAGCCTTCTTGTGTCTTTATTTTCGTCCCACACTTTGGTATTTGTAGAAAAAAAGAAAGAAAAGAGCGAACGACTTCTCTGTAAGAGCCGCCCACTCTAGCTTAGGGGAAAATAACAACGCTTTGACATTTCCAAAATGACTTGTTCGGTGCCATCTGTGAATCAGACTACTTGCCCTGATGCCCAGAGTCTTCTGAACTTTATGTCTATGGTCCACACAGCAGCCAGAGGGGTCCTGTTAAAACCGAAGTCAGACTTGGCCCTCCTCCGCTAAGCCACTCAAACCCCAAACCAGTGGCCCTCCAGTCGCCTCCACCTGATGGCGGCCCCAGGTGTTGGAAGAACTGTGCTCCATCAGGTATTTCAGGAGAAGACGGCCAGGCCTTCCTCCAGCCTTTTGGCAATTTGAGGTACTGTAATCCACCTACCATACAACTCACCCCATTAAAGTGTGCAAGTCAATCCAAAGACGCCACTTGATTTAGAGAAAGCCCTGGCCAGATCCCATAAGCCTCCTGAAGAGCATCCTTCTCCCTCAGGGATTCCTCCTCCCCGCTCTTGGGGTACCAGTCCCACAGGCCTCCAGAACATTCCCCCAAGGACAGATTCCTTCCTGTGCGGACCGCTCTGTGGGGAAAACGCCAGCCACGTGGCCTGTCTGCCCCCCCCCTTCACTTCTGGTCTCTAAAGCCAGCTCTGGGAGGCCTTCTCTTCTGGAAGCCCCATCAGGCACAGCATGGCTTCCCCCCTGCCCCTTTAGCGTAAATCATTAACTAGCCTAGTTTCTATTTTACTTTCTACCTCACAAATTCTACTTTCAGTTCTACCTCTCCTCCTGGGCACGACTCCCTCTCCACCACGTGCGGGCTGATCAGAGCAGTTCCGCGGGCCTCTGTAAGACCACTGTCACGCAGTCCTCCGTGCGGGGGCCTGGGGGGGGGGGTTCCCCGCATGAGTTATCACCACCTCCCCAGCCCAAACGTAGGCTGCTTGTTAGTAAATGTGCACCGACACGTGAAAACCGGTACCAATCAAAGGATGGAAACGCACCGCACAATCTCCTGGAGACTCTGCGGAAACACTGGCAGCAATCTTCATAGTCCCCTGTGACCGTCATGTTTCTTCTGATTCAGGACAACCCTGGGTGCGACGAGTAGCACTGCTCCGGAACATAGATCCCCAGCCCTCGCTTCCAACGGGCCTGTGGGTGGGTTTGGACCCCCACCTTTTATGACAGGAGTTGAGCTTCTCAGAATGATCATAGAAGCTTGCACGTGTGCAGTCCAGTCTGCAGTTCCCAGACGCGCCCTTGTGCTGCAGTGCCCATCTTGGATCGCCTCACTCTGACCAGTCCGAAGGGCTGGCCACAGGTTACAGGCAAATGTGGCCGCAGATTCGGGACTAGCATCCTGTGGAGATTTTCCACTCAAACCAGCAGCATGGCACTTACATGCATACAGCTCTTCACAGTTTACCACCATGTGCTTTCATGGACGCCGGCTCCCTTGACCCTTGCCCTGTGATACTCAGGTGGGGCCCTAGTATTCCAGGTAACCATGGAAGAGACGGTGACTCAGCCTGGCCCACTGGCTTGCACATTGGCCTGATCGGCTCCGTGCAGAGACAGGACCAACCTTCTGTTCTTTGTACCCATTTTACTGCCAGCAACAAACAATGGCAGTCAATTTGGTTCATAAAATGACTTCCTTGTGCTTTGCAGAAGGAACAGCTTGACCCTGGGCATTCGAGGCTGTAACGTGGGTTGCTTCTTTCATCACTGCCAAGTCAACCAAAGGCAAGGGTGGCCAGGTCGGTGTTTTGAAATCTGGATGAAGGTCATCTCCATTGTTCAGCAGCGTCGTCTGTCATCTTGGCTTGGTTATGCAACACTTGTCACACACAGTGATTCTCGACTAGGGTAACAGTCACATCCCTGAAGTGGCTTGGGTTGTGAACCCCAAAAAGATGTATCCGCATCTTGACCCTGGAAGGTTACCTTTTTGCAAAACACAGTTCTTTGCTGGCATATTAAGTTACGGATTTCAAGTTGAGATCACAGTGGATTGTCTAGGTGGGTCCTAATCCCAGTGCCAAGTGCCTACACAACAGGACCAACAGGGAGGACAAGAGGCCACGTGAAGATGGACGCTGAGGTGGGAGGGAGGCGGCCACAAGGCCAGCAACTCCTGGAGCCACCAGAAGGTGGAAGAAGCAAGGACGCAGACTCCCCTAGAGTCTTTGGAGGGACACAGCTGACACCTCGTTTTCTGACACCTGGTCTGACAACGATGAGAAAATAAAGGCCTGTTCTAATTGTCCCTGAGTTGGCAGTGCTCGGCTGCAGGAGCCAGAGGAGACCCAGGTGGAGCCTCAGGAAACAACTTAGCACGGACAGCCTAGGCAGGAGGCAGGGGACTCTCGGCTAGACAGTGAGGCATGGGGGTGGGCTGGGTTTACTGTCTCCATTTGTAAGAGAAAGGCGACAGATGGGGGTTTTAAAGAGCAGAGATTGGTTTTCTCACAGGTCGAAAGGCTAAAGGAGAAGATTGGGACTCCTGGAGCACTAGGTGCTCATGCAGAGCTCGTGCGTGACCCAGAGGCAGTCGCAAAGACAGAGCAAGGCATACAGTGCAGTTTAAGGCCCCGAGAGGTGTGCGTCAAAGTTGCATTCTTTCGCCGCACTCATTCAATCTGCATGCTCAATACATAATCAAAGAAGTTGGATCATATGAAGAAGAACACAGCATCAGGACTGGAGGAAGGTCTATTAACCATCTGAGATAGGCACATGGCACAACCTTGCTTGCTCGAAAGTGAGGAGGTTTGAGGCACTTGCTGATGAAGATCAGGAATTACAGCTTTCAGTATGGATTTCAACCCAATGTGAAGAAGATCCAAATCCTCACGACTGGACCAATAGGTAACATGATAAATGGGGAAGAGATTGAAGTTGTCAAGGCTTTCACCTTGACAATCGGTGCTTATGAAAGTAGCAGTCAAGAGATCAAGAGATGCATTGCAGAGTAAATCTGCTGCACAGGGCCTCTTTAGAGCGCTGAAAAGCAAGGAGTTTACTTTGAAGACGAATACGCACCTGACCCAAGCCATAGTATTTCAATCATCTCCTTGCATGTGAATGTTGGGCGTTCACTAAGGAAGACTGAAGAAGAATGGATGCATTTGAAAGACGGTGCTGGCAAAGGATATGGAAAGTCGCATGGACTGCCCAAAAAACAAACTAATGTGTTTTGCAAGAAGTACAGCCAGAATGTTCCTGGGAGGCATGGGTGGAGACTTCACCTTACGTCCTTTGGACATGTTGTCAGGAGAGACCAATCCCTGGAGTAGGACATCATGCTTGCTGAAGTAGCAGGACAATGGAAAAGAAGATAACCGTGGACAACATGGAATGACATGGTGGCTGCACTGATGGCTCAAAACATAAGCACAATTTTGAGAATGGCACAGGACTAGGCTGTGCTTTCTTCTGTTGTACATATTGTCGCTGTGAGTCAGAGCCACCTCGAGGACACCTAACACCAAGAATGACAGCAATGCTGTCAACTTACCTATGAGCCAGCTTGTGGGAGTTTCAATGTGGACACCGGGTGCTGATGTAAACATGAGGATTTACAGGTGCTGGGGCCAGGAGTGGAGGAAGCAGGGAAGCCAGCACGCACACTGCAGTGTGACTAGAGCTAAGTACGGGCGTTATTTCCCAGTAAAGACAGATGGAGCGGAACGTTTCCATCTCAGGAAGGGACACCACTGTCTAGCCAGCCACTCATGCCTGGGCCTCAGGAGCCAACCAGGGTTTCTCTGGTTCCCTCACTCATCCAGCCACTTCATCAGAGCCGTCCTGTGGGCTCTGCATTTACTGCATTTCCCCAGCCTAGCCAGCAACTTCCCTGCTGTTCATTGCTAGCCCGGACCAGAGAGCCAGCCCCGAACTGCAGCACTCTGCTCTGCTCCAGCCCTGCTGTAAGGCATTCTCTACACACAGCCTCCATCGCCCTATGATGGAAACTCACTCCTTCGAAATCCTCCAAAGCCATTTCCCCCACATCAAAGAAAATCTCCACTCCTTACAATACCCTATGAAATCCGGCTCCTGTTTTCCTCCCAAATTGCTATGGGTTAAATGGTCACTCCAAAAAAAAAAAAAAAGGGGTGAAAAAAAAAGGTCACTCCCAAGCAGGTAAGTTGAAGTACTAAACTGTAGGAATGTGACTTTTTTTGTTCTTCAGAAATAAGATCTTTGAAGATGTTATTAGTTAACATGTGCCCCTACTTGAGTACAGCGGGTCTTAACACCATGTAAGTGGTATCCTCATAAAAGAGAAGGCACAGGGCCAGAGGGCAGATGACCATGTAACACCACAGCTGCAAACCAGGGTGTGTTAGTCTGGGTAGACTAGAGAAACAAATCCATGGACACCCAGAGGTGTATAAGAAAGATTTATATATAAGAGCAATTGAACATTGAGAAAACATCTCAGGCCAGTCCAGATCAAGTCCATAAGTCTGATATTAGCCCATATGGCTGATATCAATCTATAATGTCCTCTTCAGACTCACAAAACACATGCAATGACGTGGAATGTAGAAGATCACAGGCCAGTGAGTAGAAAGTCTTTGGATCCAGTGTCATTGGAAACATCTCAGCGCTGGCAGGGGTCTCTGCATCAGGGTGGGTCCGTGTGTCTTGTCAACTGCTATGTCTCCCAAGGAGTATCAGAGAAAGAAGTGTCTCCCGCCTCCCAGGAGGAAGTAGCAGATTTCCCAGAATTCTCAGGAGAAGGCCATGCCCACACAGAGGTCTTATTGGCTATCTCCAGATTGACAGGCTAGACTCCACCCCGACACATTTAGTCCTCAAATTGACACCAGATTAGGACCACAAGGACATCTAGAGCGACCAGAAGCAGCCAGGAGCATGTCTTCCCTTGAACCCTGCAAAGAGAACATAGTCCTGTTGACATTCTGAATTTGGACCCTCAGTCTCCCACACTAAGGGATTCCGTTTCTGTTCTTATACATCCTCCAGTATGTGGTGTCTTGTTAGCGCATCACTAAGAAACTAATAGGCCCATCATTATTTATTCCCCTGACTCAGTATATTCCGGCACACCAAGCTGTCTGTTGCAGGGTATACCCCAAACCTCCTCCCCAGTCAGCACCTTTGCATTGGCTTGTCCCAGTGCCTGGAATATCCTTCCATAATTTCTGAGCTGCTGGCCATTCTTATCTGCCAGAATAAATGTCCCTGGCTCAAGACTGTCTTCCCGATCCCTGATCTCAAGGAACCAACTGCCCTGGGTGGGACAAAAATGTTAGTGATTTGCATCAAAGCAGCAACGCCTTGGAAGACCTGACCATCTGCTTTCTGTCTTGAAACCCTGTGGAGATGCAGTTTTCCTTGGCTTATCTGAAGGCTCCATGAGTCTGAGCAGACTCAAAAGCCACAGTTCCCTTCCCACCCCACCCCATCCCCATGTCTGGTTACTTCATCTGTTTGTCTTCTAGGCTCCTGTATTAGTCTGGAGAGACTAGAGAAACAAATTCATACACACTCATATGTGTATGAGAAAGGCCTTTATATACAAAAGCAATTGAATATTGAGAAAACATCCCAGTGCAGTCCAGATCAAGTCCATAAGTCTAGAAGCCCGTATGTCTGATACTAATCTATAAAGTCCTCTTCAGAGTCACAAAACACATGCAATGACGCAGAATGCAGGAAGATCGCAGGACAGTGGATGGGAAGTCTTGTGGATCCAGTGGAGTTGTAAGCATCTCAGAGCTGGCAGGGGGTCTCCATGTGGCTTCTCCAGCCCAGGGCACTATGGTAGTTCCATGTGTCTTGTCAGCTGCAATGTCAGCCATTGAGTGAGCAGAGGGAGTGTGTGTCTCCTGCTTCCAAGGAGGAATACAGGAGTTCCCAGAATCCTCAGGAGAAGGCCATTCCCACACAGAGGATTCATTGGTTATGACCTGATTGACAGGCTAGACTCCACCCCATGCACTCTTAAGCCTCTCAAATTGACAAACGATTTTGTAACTACCCTACTTCCCCAGGCTCATACTAAACAAAAGCTCAGTGAGAGTGAGAACAACTTGTTGGGATACTTATCATATAAGTATCCCAACACCTTCAACAGCCTTGGCATGTTGTATGCAAATGGCTGCGTCTGGTGGATAAGGGAATGGACTAATGAGTCAGTGACTCTAGTTTCTCCAGGCCTTTATGACTTCTGCATTTTCTTATAAAGTATCTGTCATTGCTACCACATTGGGGTCTCTATACACTTGGTAAGTACCATATATAAGTTGAGTTTTTCAGCGTTTTTTAAATGCAGTTTTTGTGGTAAAATTAGGTGCCTCGGCTGATATTCAGGTCGGCTTATACTTGAGTGTATGCAGCAGGCCTTCTGACAAATGTTGGCTGAGGCCAAGACTGTGCTTGTCTACTCAGAGACCCCCTCTGGGAGAACATGAGCACAGGGAAGCTTGACTCCTTTTATATAATTACCCTGGACAATATAAGATAGTGTGCAAATGTCCTGCAGATGAGCTTCTAATGATCTCTATTCCTGCAGTGCAGTGCATCACTTACTATAGCTCTTCTAGCTATAGTCTTAGTAGGTCCCACCAAATGATTGATTGGAACTATGCAGATGAGGTGCGGTGTCCCAGCAAAGGGATTGGACGGTTTGTTAATAATCATGTAAATAAGGTTCATAAAATGACTGTGTGGATGAGACCATGTATATGACCCAAATGAGGTGATTAGTTTGGGCATCCCACTGGGCTTAAAATGAGCCACCCCAGAGGCGGAAAAGGGTGGGGGTAGGGGACTGACTACTAGCAAGAAGAGATGGGAAGGAGGTGCATTCTTTGGATTCAGGATCCCTGTGTTAGGAAGCTTCTAGACTCAAGAGACAGATGATGGCAGCCACGTGCACTATTTGTGCCCCCTCCCTCTGCCACCCTTCCTCCACCCCCAGAAGGAACTCCTTTTGACCTAAGACACCTTCGAAAGGGCTTCAGGTGCCTCAAGAATGCAGCCTGGACCACACTGAGAGCCACTCCCTGCTCTGGTTGTTTCCACACTTCGGCAGGTTAGAAAACCAGAGGCCCAGAGGGGCGGTAACTTGTGGAGGTCTCACAGCTGGTCCGCAGTAGGGTCTGAGGGCCAGAACCAAGACGCTCCCCCTTACACCCCCCAACACCGTGCTTGCTTGAGGTTTCACTGTTTCAACACACAGTGGCCAGGCAGTTCACTACCCACGTCAGGCAGCAGCGACCCAGTGCGGTGCCAGCACAGTGGCCCCTGGAAGCCTGAGGTGAGTCCCACGGGGCGGCTGGGTTATCATTGCTGTGTCTGCTGCCCCAGAGGCCTCCCAGGACGGTAGGTCGAACAATGCCTCTTTGTGCTTGCTGAAAGGCTGAGTGTCTGAGGTGTCGCCTTGTGTACCTTGAGAAGAGTCATTACAATAACAGTAAATATTCCCTTTGGATGATGGGGACAAAGGTTGTTTAAGCTAAGTCTAGTCAGCAGTGAGGGAGGTAAGTGAGCAGCTGGGCCAGTCCAACTCTAGAAGAACAGCCAACTTTCTGAATGGGTGTCTTTGATACACCTTGACACCCTCCCCACCCCCCACCCCCCACTGTTGTATCTACCTGTCGACGCTGCATTCTTGGAAGGCACCTAGTCAAATTAGTCATGCGCCAATTAGTGTGGCCAGATCAACGTCTCTCTTGGGGGTGCCCACAGAGCTGGAGCAATGAATGATTGTCTACCTTTGAGAAATTCTTTCGATTCCAGGAAAGGCCCGTGGAGTGAGTGTGGTCCGAACAAACAGTCCCTTTACGGAGCTCACCAGGTGTCATGGGCATGAGTCATCTAGATGTTATCAGATTGTGGCAGTGAGTCACTTGGTCTAATAATGGCCTGTGTGACAAACAGACACAAAGCAGAAAAATCCACAAGGTGGGCTTTCCCCAGGGGGCTGGGCTGGGCTTGTGCAAGTGATGACTTCTCCCCCTGGAATGTTGTACCTCGGTGGCCTCCGGACTGATGAGCCCCCCCTTTCTGGGCCAATGCAATTCCTAGGGATCAGTAACCTGGTGCCCACCACCTACTATGCGGTCCACTATTAGCATGTCAATCTTTCCTGGTGGTCCTCCTTTTAGGATGTAAAAATGTAAAGCCAGCTTCCTGGGGTAGGGGTGAGGGGCTTCTGGAAAGGAGGCTAGGAAAGGGGCTGCCCATAAAGGACAGGATTGCCATTGGATATAGAAAGACCAGATCTGAAGAGTGTATTATGGTAAGGAACAGCTTTAAAGATGAATCCGAATTTTAAGATTTCAGTTCGTTCACTCTTCAGACTTTTGCTTTTTTAGAATATTATAAAAATCATTTGGTTCATAAGGTTTATATGACCATAGTACATTTGAATGAATAAATATTTACCATTATACCTCTGGAATATGTTCAAGGGACTGTTGAATGCACCGTATTTATTGTATCACATCAAGCATTCATTTCCATACCTCCCTTTCTAAATTCCCAACTATTTGCTTTGGTCATAAAACAGTCACATAATTAAGCATGTATGGGGTGGGGGGGGTTCTCTAAGTAGCTCACTATAGGGTGCAACACTAATGCCCAAAAAAGAAAAAGTTGTTAAATTAAAAATCTAGAGAATTCCAGAAGCAATAATGGGAGTAGTGATACCAGGAGGGCAGGGTGAAGGTGGGGGAGAAGGGGGAGAGAGGGAGAACCGATCATTGTGTATAAACGTCCCCCCAAGGGAATGAACAACAGCAGAAATGTGAGTGAAGTGAGACAGCAGATGGTGCTAAAAATGAAAATAATAATAATGTATCAAGGGGTCACAAGGGTGGGGGGTGGGGGAGGGGAAAAAGAGGAGCTGATACCAAGTGCTCAAGTAGAAAGGAAACATTCTGAAAGCGATGATGGCAAATGATTTATTTTAAAAACAAAATAAATTTTTTAAAATTATGACAGCAACATATGTACAAATGTGCTTGATACAATTGATGTATGGATTGTGATAAGAGCTGTAAGAGCCCCCAATAAAATGTTTTTTATATAAAAAAATAAATCTAGAGAATTCAAATAAATAGAACTTAACCCAAAAACCAAGCTTACTGCCATTGGGTCAATCCGGACCCATAGGGCAGCTTTGGGCAGGGTTTCACTGCCCCTCTGAGTTTCTGTGGCTGTCACTCTGCTGTCCTACAAAGCTTCTTCCTGATCCCAAAGAGCAACTGGTAGTTCCCAATTGCTGGCTCTCTGATTGTCAGCCCAACATGTAAGCCACTAGGCCAGTGGTTCTCAACCTTCCTAGTGCCACGACCCTTTCATACAGTTCCTCATGTGGTTGTGACCCCCAACCAGAAAATTATTTTCATTGCTACTTCATAACTGTATTATTACTACTACTGTTATGAATCGGGTGTAGCTGTGAAAGGGTCATTTGACCCCCCCCAAGGGGTCACGACCCACAGATTGAGAACCGCTGCACTAGGCCATCAGAACTCTGAGACAAAACTTAGGACAGAGAAATGATTTCATAATCATACCATAGTTGTGGTGTGTTTTCCGAGTCCTACGCCCGGTAGGATCTTCGAGGCTGCAATCGTCCCCTGAACAGGGGGCAGGTCTCCCCGTCCCCAAGCCCATCCTTGCACCCCAGCAGTCACTGGTAGGGTCCAACCACCAACTTTCTGAAGGGCAGCCCAGGACTCCCTGAGGGCTCCTATTCCATCCCAGACTGAAGGCCCAGGAGAACTGAGTTCTCTCCAAAGCTGTGGCTATTTCTACTGAAATAACCCTAAACACCCTCACCTCCCTCATAATGAGAATTCGTCATCACTAACACAGAGGTTTTGAGCTTTCAGCACGGGTTCAATATTGTGGGTGTGGATATAACACAAGAAGCTTCCAGTCGGTTTGGATTGTTGCTGCTGTTGGTGCTTTGGTCTGACCTGATGTCTTAGAAGTTAAATCCCAAGCACCAGGTTTACAGAGCCCTAACTCCATTCTGGACCATTCTGGAGTCTCGGCCGAGATTCAGCCTCCCTTGAACTTTCTGTGACCAGTGACCAGCAATGTAAAAAAAGTTTTTCCCTCAGGCAGAGTGTTTTGAAAAGTGGATTGCTGCCACTCCCTTAGCCTGCCCTGGGAGGGGCAGCCTAGCCCTTAGGGATTTGCCTGGGTGTGCCCTGATGGAAATTGGGGTACTAGGGTGGCACAGTCGTGAGTCATGCCCTGACTGTCTGGTTGGAGGGCCCTGAACCACTCTGTGGTAAACTCTACTAACTGCGATAGTGTACCTATCGTCATCCGGGTCCCTTTCCCCCTTCCATAGTCTTGCCTGCAACCATGAGGCATTGATCTGCCTGCCCCCAGCCATGACTTTGTCATGGTTTCCATAATACTCCCTATAAGTAGTCAAATTTCTATGAATTTTTGAACAACAGTAGGGCCTATGCTAATGGTTTCCCTCATCTGGGTGATTTGGCTTTGTCCTGTTTAAGACTTAATAAATGTCTCTCCATAAATTACATTTGAATGGGGGAGGTGTTGATTTCGGTCTGTTGCTCAATTCTCCCAGGTCCGTAAGTACAAATGACATCTACTCAAAGCTCATGTTTTCTGAAACTCATACAGCGAGTGAGAAAATACAGTCTTCATCGCTTGTCGGCCGTTTGGCTAAGATCAAGCGAAGAGAAATTGCAGTCTTCTGAATGATGCCCGTCATCATTCCCCTTCCCACCCACCTGTCCGCTCTCAGCCTGTGCTCCAGACATGCGTGGTGAGTGGAGGCTTCAGGAGGCGATTGCAGAAGGAGAAAGAAAATGCATGATGTCAGCCCAAAATAAGCTCCCTGCCATTGAGTGGATTCCCACTTAGAGTGACCTCAGATGTGACACACACACACACACACACACACACACACACACACGGCTTTGGGTTTCTGAAACTTTAAATATTTTTTAGATCATTTTATTGGGGGCTCATACACTCTTACCACAATCCATACATTGATCTATTGTGTCAAGCACATTTGTACATTTGTTGCCATCATCATTCTCAAAACATTTACTTTCTACTTGAACCCTTGGTATCAGGTCCTCATTTTACCCCTCCCTGCCTGCTCCCCCCTCTCATGTACCCTTGATCATTTATAAAGTATTATTATTTTGTCATATCTTACAGGAGCAAAGGGCCTCATCTTTCTTTCTCAGTGTACACTGGGGGGTTGGAACTGCTGAGCTTGTAGTTAGCAACTTGTTGGGGAGCCCCCTGCACTACCCAAAACAAACCCCCAATTTACTGCCATAGAGTTGATGCCAACTCATAGAGGTGGCCCCGTGAGTTTCTGAGACTAACTCTTTGCGAGAATAGAAAGCCCCATCTTTCTCCCTTGCTTGAGGCTGGTGGTTTTGAACTGCTGACCTTTTGAATTGCAGCCCAACGTGTAACCACTACACCATCAGGGCTCCTCTCAACTTGATAAGGAACTTTATTTTCTTTCTCCTTTTCAGTGGTGGCTTTGTGGTTGTTTCAAACTTGTCAAAACACTTGTGACTTTTAAGGGGATACGTGATAAAAGCTAGGCTGTCAAGATCGAGATGTGGCTGTAATACTCCCCCCCCCCAAAAAAAACAAACACCCTGAGGTACCCTCAATCTTTTTGGCCCTGGCTGTCCTGGAAACAGTCCAGAGGGCAAGGTGACTGCGTCTTGGTATCTCTGGACATCTTGTTATCTCTGGAGCTGCAGCTGCTAATGCTGGAAATCCGAAGTCAAGAAAAATGTCATTTCAGGACCCAATCGGATTGGGCCAATCCTAAAACAAAAAAGTTGACCCAAAAAAGTCCCGTTTAAGGTAATGTGCAGTGTGCAGGTTCTTTTCTTTTTCTGCAACTGGATATTTTGGTTTGTGTGACCCTGGGGTGTAATTCAGTTCAACACTCAGGCATGTATGACAACCCCCCCACCCCCCCCACTTCACAGAGTGTGAGTTCTATTCTGGGTGTGTTTTAAAAGGCAGCCAGACAGCAGAGTCAGACCCCTGGTGCTGCCATTCACTCTCGCTGTGCGATCTCGCAGGAGGTGGGTCCCTGTCTCTGGGTCCCCGTCTTCCCATGTCTAACATGCAGATAATTGTCCCGCCTCGGGGCTGCCGGAAGAACAAGCAGATGTGTCTCGGAAGAAGGACAACCCTATGCTTCAGAAGGGAGGCTGGTGAGACTTCATCTCACATACTGGGGACATGTTATCAAAAGAGACCTGTCTCTGAAAAAGGACACCATGCTTGGTCAAGTGGAGGGTCAGCAACCAAGAGGAAGACACAGTAGCTGCAACAGTGGATTCCAAGGTCAGAATTATGAGGACGGGCCAGGACCACGGAGCACTCAGTGGTGGTGGAAATGAAGACCAGGAGCAAACATGCACTATCTCACTGCTGTCGAGTAGATGCCAACTCATTATGACCATATGGGACAGAGTAGAAATGCACCTGTGGATTTCCAAGAAGGTAAATCTTCATGGGAGTGGAAAGCCCTGTCTCAGTCAATCTCTCTGGAGCTCCTAGGGACAATGAACAGATGGCAGGATTCATTGTTAACTGAGAGGTGCCTTGGTGAAAAGACCTGGCCATCTTATGTGAAAAAGAAACCATTGAAAATTCAGGGACACATAGTTCTGACGTTGTCACATCCCGGATCCCCACGAGTTGGTGTGGATGCCATGGCAATTGGTATCCGTCTATCCATTGTAGTCTACTGAGCAAGTCACCTCAGCATACAATCGGTCCAGGAATCACAGATGCTGTCACTCCATCCACAAATGAATGATCTGATTTTATGCTTTGGGGTAAGCAGGATTGTTTTCTTTCTGAATGGACAAGTCTAATCGTTGGACACGCTAGTAGACACAGAGAACTGAGTATAAAAATGAAGAGCTTAATTGTCCTGTTTTGCTCTGTCCCACTGCCTTGGAAGACAGGAGGAAGGACGTTGTCAAGTTCAGTTTAATCACACTGGACAGTGGAATGAGTCCACCCACTGTGGTGTGTAGGATGGCAGCCCCTGGTGGCGCCTTGAGCTGCCAGCCTTCAGGTCAGCAGTGCTTTCTCTGTGGGAGAAAGACAGGGCTTTCTACTCTTGTAGAGGTCATCTCTGAAACCCCGCAGGAGCAGTTCTGCCCTGTTCTATAGGGCGACTGAGTCTGAATGGACTCAACGGCAGTGAGTCTGGTTTGGGTTTGGGTAATGTGCAGGATCCTCAGGCCTTAGGATTGCAGGTGGCCACTGCAGCCCACCGACTAGGGAGTTCTGAAACACTCCCCCCCCCACCCCCCTTTCCCGCGGTGGGGAGGATTAACCAGACAAGTTTGCGCAGAGCCAGGCAAGAGCAAATATTTTCGGCAAGCCAGTTCCTCCCTCCTCCCCAGACCCTCTTTGTGTTATGTAAATAGAGAGGATTTTGATTTAAATAGAGCCTGACTGCGTGGTTAACAATGAGCCGGTTTTTCTGGCGGGCCCAAAGTCAACATTTAGGTGAAAGTGAATTGGATCTGAGAGCGGCAGTGGTCCCACGTGACAAAGACGTTATCAACGTGGTGACCCGCCCACAGCGAGCCAGTTCCCCGTCTTTTCCCTAAACAGCCAAGCATTTGAGTAATGAGTACCTGATTCGGGACCCAGTTTAATCCCTTACCTAGTGCCGGGGCTCTGGCGGGACTCCCTGGGTTTGTTTTTCCTATTCTCCCGGTCTCTCAAGCCTTCTGCTTGCGATGGGTGCAGTCTTCACCACATTGCTATCACTCACTATGTGTAGAAAACATTTTCGTTTCCCTTCCCTGATTGCGTGCCACGTCACACAGCGCAGCGTTGACTCTAGTTTTGTACAGGCTTTAGTTTACTTGCACGAAAGCAAACTAGCTCAGAGTGCTGTAGTCAGCTCATGTCAGTCAAGCTGGAACTCTAGGTGTGTGGGGGGTGGGGGGTGGGGTGGTTCTTAGACTTTCCTGGAGGCTCTTACCCTCTTCCCAGGGAACCTCTCCTGCCCGGACTGGGGTCAGGCTCAATTCTGAGCAAGGCGGACTAGGGAGGCTCAGGTTGTGGGTAGTTGGCGGGCATTTGGGGTAGATTACAACCAGACCAAAAAGCCAAATTCACTTCCATCAAGTTGATACCAACTCATAGAGACCCCAGAATACAGAGTAGAACGGCCTCTGTGGCACCCCCGAGGCTCTTCGCAGGACTGGGCATCTCCTCTTTCTCCTGTGGAGCAGCCGACCTTGTGGTTAGCCAGCCCTCTCTCCTCTGTCCCCGATGGGAACACCAGAACTGCTTAGGCTCCAACCCAAACCCCCAAACCTCACTGCTGTGACATCCATCTCAACTACTGTGACGCTAGAGGACAGGGTACAACTGCTTCGGTGCCTTCCAAGACTGTACATCTTTACTGGAGTAGACAGTCTCATATTTCTCCCTCAGACTGGCTGTGGGTCTTGAACAACCTGTTGACCTTCAGGCTAGCAACCCAGGGCTCCTCTGGGCTACAGCAATGTTAAGGAATTTTTGCAAAGTAATTTGATCCCAGTCTGTCCCCTTCTCCCTACTCCCCCCTTTCAGCCCAGAAGGAAGTAAAAACATCGCTATCATGACCTAAGTAGTGATCTTTTCAACTGCCTGATATGCATATCAAAGCTGGATAATTAAAAAAGAAGAAGAAGAATTGGTGCATTCCAATTGAGGCATCTGACAATGAATATGGAAAATACTGGCAGAAGAATCAACAAATCAGTCTTACAAGAAATCCTGTCAGCGTGACCCTTAGAAGCTACTGGGGAAACAAACGTTGGGTCATTTACTTTGCATGTGGCATTAGGACAGACCAACAGATTGAGGACATCATGTTTGCTATAGTAGGGGGTCAATTAAAATGAAGGAATCCCTCAGTGGGATGGATTGACCCAATAGGCACAATAATGACCCAAGCATAGTGAGCAACACTGTGTTCTGTTATCCAGAAGGTCACCATGACTCAGAGCCAACACAATGGCAACTAACCACTACAAGTTGTTCCTCCTCCACGATCCTTCATCCCTGCTTTCCCCCTAGATGGATGACTCATACCCACTGGCAGTCCACCTTCCCCCCAAAAGTTAGGCTCTGTTACATGGTGTTGTTGCTAGGTGCCATTGAGTTTGTTCTGACTCAGAAGGACCGTGTACAGCAGGCAGAACCACACTGCTGGTCCTACACCATCCTCACAATTGTTCTTAAGTGTGAGCCCATCGGGGCAGCCACCGTGTCAATCCATCTTGTCGAAAATGTTCTCTTTTCACTTCCCCACTATTTTACATGATGCTCATGTCCGGGGACTTGTCTCTCCTGGCAATGTGTCCAAAGTAGGTGGACGACATATCATCATCCTTGCCTTTAAGAAGCATTCTGGCTCTACTTCTTCCAAGACAGATGTTTGTCCTCTTGGCAGTCCATGGTGCTTTCAATGTTCTTTGCCAGCCCCACAGTTCAAACACATCGATTCTTCTTGGATCTTCCTGACTCGAGGTCCACTATCAAATGCGCATGAGGCCATCATGGTCATCTCTACTTTGAGTCAGTAACTCTACCTCGGTCATATTTTGAGTGCCTTCTGATCTGAGGGGATCATCTTCAGACACTATCTCTGACAATTCTCTGCTGCTTTTCACGAGCCTGCAATAGTTGACAATGCTTTGGTTCTGTCTATAATGTTTTCAGTGGCTCATTTCTCCGAAGTGGACAGCCTGCCCCTTATTTGTAGTCTGTTCTGAGTCTGGGAGCTCTGCTGAAACCGGTTCACTTTGAGGGACCCTGCTGGCATATGAAATACCAGTGACACAGCTGCCAGCATCACAGCCACACACAAACCCCCACAGTACAACCAACTGACAGGCAAGTGGTGGCTCTCTTACATAGGCACATCCTTCTTACAGTTTGTTAGTGGGATGCTGGATCCTGAGAGCCAGGAAGGCAGTGTCAGTCATCAAGTTATTGATCATTGTTTCTCCACCTTCACATAGTGCCTATTGCCAGGTGCCGATAGCAAATTATTAAATAGTTCTATTCCCTGACCCTTTTAATTTTTGGGGAGCTTGCCTTGGCCACTCTCATCCTAGCTACCAAGGAAAGCTTTCGTCTTTCCCTTCAGCCGGTCACTGCTCTGAGTAACACAAGCCCACGGCCAGAGAATCAGTTCTGGCTCCTATCGATCATATATGGGGTTTCTGAAACTGGATATCTTCACAGTAGCCGAGAGCCTCATCTCCCCTCTACAGAGTTGCCTGGTGAATCTGAACCTTCGCCTTCAACTGGTGATGATATCACGTATTCAGTTCTAAGCGGTCACACTTACCGGTAGGGTTAAGACGTCATCAGCTCTTTCTGGCATACACAACTCAATTTATAACAGCTCCCAAATATGATTCTTTGGGATCCATTTTGTACGACACACCGGATGAGGAAAATACTGGAAAGGATATTACTCATACGCACCCTGATTAGCGATTCCCACCTATGCTTCCCAGAAACGAGAATCAGGCAAACTGCCCCACCACACCACCTCCAGAGGCCCACGTCTTCGCATCATCAAGAATAACTTCATGTATTTTCCACATGGTGTGGGCTCGGCAGGGTCACCATAGAATAGACCGAAGGTGCGTGAAAAGCGCTGTAAGGAGCTCTATGTCCAAGCCTAAAAGCAGCACCTACTACTCTTGCCCAGGGGACAGCAAAGGAGGCTAGGAAGGAAACACAATTCTCCTACGTGCGGAGGAAGAGAATGTGGGTCTGTGAGCATTTGCCTTTCTATCCCATCTCAATCAATACTTATCTGATTGTTTGCTGAACACAGCGATACTTTATCCGAACGCGCAGCTGTCTGGCTACATGGAGACCAAACTTCAGATCTCTGACGGATCGAGATACTATATCAACACAACCAGAAATTGCTGTAACCATGTGAGACAGCTCGCCCAGCTAGTGTACACAATTGACTGATAGTCTCTACAAGTAGAACCTCTCAGGTTCCGGAAGGAATAACGTGCCCTAACGTAATTCAGAGGAGCCCTGGTGGAACTGTGGGCTTAGCGGTTCACACCCACAAGCCCCATTTGCAGGAGAAAGATGAGGCGCTCTGCTCCTGTAAAGGTTGACAGTCTCAAGAACCCCCAGGAGTCGGTCTTCTCAGTCATACACAGAGTTGCTATGAGTCTGTTTCAACTGCATGGGAGTGGGTTTGGTGGATTGAAAATCGGTTCCCAATAGGTGTTCTTCTTTGATGTTCTTTTCAGATACTCAACACAAAAAGAGAAAGAACCAAGACAGGACACACAGACAGACCTAAGTTTATCAGTGGTTATCAGGGAGCTAGAGGGAGGAGATAAGGGAAACTCATTGCTAAGGAGATGCCGAGCTTCTGTACCGGAGATGGAAAAACTTGATAAAGGATCTTGGTGATGGTCAATCCCCAAGGGAAACATAATGGATGTCTCTGAACTGTACACATGAAGCATGTTGGAATACACATTTGCCACGATTTAAAATAGAAGCGCCAAGTTGCAGACCATTGGTTTCGTGATGAACAAAGGAAAGGTGGACCTGGCTACCTTTGTGGCCCTCCCTCACCGAGCTGAGCACCGCTCTTCTCCTTAGGACCTGGACCGTGGGGCCTGGATCCTCTGTGAGGAAGGGACTGTCAACAACGACCTCTGGGTAAGTATCTAGTCTGCTTCATTTTCCAATATTAATGCCACCAACTTAATCCTACATAACCTCCAACCCAAGGACAGGTCCCTACAGGAAGTTCAGCACGAAAGGCAGCAAGGCCTTGACAAGCCCTCCTGGGAGGAAGTAAAGCCCTGCTCTGTCAGGGTCGGGTACAATCTGTTATGGTGTAAACGCGCTTGACTTGAGGTTAGAGGGGCCTAGAAAAAGAGATCTTCTGATCAACTTCTGAAAAATCACTGAAAAAACCCAACAGTCTCCTCTGGTAGACATGAGATCCCCAAAAGTCAGAATCGACTTGAGGACAACTGTGATTTATGGTCAAAATACACAGATGTTTTCAGCCCCGAATTTCTTTGATATTTTAAATCCTTTCCTAAAACCTTTACACTTCACTGAAGGGATGGATGGATGTGAAAATACTTCCTACCACAATGACACACGCACACACATGCACACACGCACCCTTGAACTTCTCTATTGATAGTGGCTCTCTTGTTCTAACTTTTTGACAGCCTCAGTGAGAGTGTCCCTTCCACTGGAGTAGATTCTACAGGTTCTTCCATTTTACAGATGTTGACATCAGAGACCCAGAAGGATTAAATACCGTCCCTGAGGTCACTCTGTGACCCTTAACTCTTTCCCACTGCCATTGAGTCAGTGCTGACTCAGAGCGACCCCCTGTGGGTTTCCATGACTGCAATTGTTGATGGGAGTAGAAAACCCAGTCTTTCTCCCTCAGAGCTGCTGGTGGTTTTGAACGGCGGACCTTGTGATCGCAGCCCAATGCATAGCCCACTCCACCACCCGTGCTCCTGTGGATGAAAAAGGGGGCTGAAATCCACATTTAAGTGTGTCTCATTCCAAACCCTGGGGCTCCAACTTCTCTACATGCGTCCTCCAGGCCAAGTGTGCTAGATGGCCAGGTGTTTTAAAGTCGCATCTGTCCCAGAGCAGTTAGCAACACCCAACTTTCCAAACCTCTGAACACCTAACCTGGAGTAAAAGAAACCACTCTGGAGGAAAGGCTGATGAGTGGGACTGAGTTTCGGTGGCTGCTCAAACAGTATGTGAGCTGAATTCCGTGTGCCTCTGTGAGTAGTACCCTGCCTACTCTCTACCACGGCCATAGGCTGTCTCCGTCTGCATGTTTAAGCCTTCTCGCTCCCAAAGCTCCTCCTGTAAGAAATCATTCATTCCCTAAAAAGAATTGAAAACATCTGTCTTCGTTCCTTAGTGCTGCTTTAATAGAAATACCACAAGTGGGTAATTTTCAAAGAACAGAGATGTATTTTCTCAACTTTCAGGAGCTCTTCCATCTGAAGGCAAGGCGCTAGCCCCAGGGGAAGGCTCTCTCTGTAGACTCTCTTTGCCTCAACCTCTGTAGCCCTGGTGTCCCGCAGTTCCTTGACCAGGTCCCGGGCCATGTAGCTTGCTCTCTACTTGTGCGTGTTGATCTCTGTGTCTACTCTGCAGGTCTTGTCGCCCACAAGACATTAGGATGGGAACACAGCTGACACTAACACGACCCCACGAACCTCAAAGACACCCTCATTCTCAAATAGGATTGCGTTCCCAGTTATAGCGGTCAGGATTCCAACACATACTTGGGAGAAGGGAACACCATTCAACTGTTAACACCTTGGTGTTAATCCTCGGTGATGCAGTGCTGGGATGTGCTCAGATACCAGGCACCACAAGGGCATCGCAGCCAGCACAATTCAGATCATCTTTCTGATCTGGGTTCCCTGCACTGAGGACATGTGAGTCTGCCCTGCGCTCACGGAGGCTCCTCCCACCCGGGGCCTTCTCCTCCACTCCCGAATCATGTCTGCTTCCAACCTCCTCTCTCACTGACATCAGCCAAACTCTAGTGATTTGTTTCTCAACTCCTCCCACTGAGCCCTCCCTGAAATAATATTTCGAAGAGGTCTGAGGAGAGGAGTTCTGGAATGTTCTCAATGAATACCATGAGAAAGTATGAATAAGGCAAGGGACCATGAGAAGCCGCGAGAGCAGGTGGATGCTCCTCTTGACGTGTGCGTCACACACCTGTTTCCCAGGGACCCACATACCACCTCACTGGGAAACAAAGCATGCTCTCCTCCATCCCTCACTGCCATAGCCCAAGAAGAGTCACCTATTGGGAAAGAAATGAAATACAAGTCGATGTCTTTGAACTTTAACTATGTTTGTGTTTTCTTAACATTTTCATCGGGAGGCATCTGTCTTTGCTTAACAGCACATCTATTTATATCCACAACTGTTCACATCGAGTCCTTGGGGGCTGATTCATGCAGATGTTGCATGATGTGGGTTTTAGTACAATTTGTTTTAGGGGGGAAAAAGTGGAACTTCTTTTGCCTCTGCTACTTCCCCAATAAAATGAAATCCCAGGAATTTGCAAACCTTATATTTCTGTGTACGAAAAATGCCTCATTTTAGCTCCTCATAATCGGTGACTCATGGGTTTGCTGTGCTGGGTGGACTACTGAATCATTTCTGTACTTTGAGGCCCGGGAGGCTGTGCTCCTGGGGGAACAGACTTGCTTCGAAGGCTGGTAATGGTATTGCTCATTTCAATAGAGACGAGGGTGAAGGTTGGGCGTTGTATGCACAGTGACGTGTAGACAGCCACTGCCTTGGCATCTGGAAGTTATCTGTGCAGAGAGAAATTAGAAGTGGGTGGGGAAGCTGAGGAGTGGCACTATGGAGCCAGAAATGCTCACAAGTCAGACATTTATGACAAACGAGAGAAGTAGAAGTGGGGGGTGGAAGCACTCCGTCTGCATCTGGGAGCCTTGTTCGTACTATGGGATTTCTCACCCTGATCCAGTGTGGTTGGGCTTTGCCAGGCACTAGGTCACAGGGTTCTCTGCTCTTTGAGATTCCAAGAATGTCTGTACCTCCTTCTAGGAAAGCAAATTCCTTACCAAAGCCCTCAGTTCTCCGGGGGCCTAACGAACTTAGGTAGTGAAAACCATGCTTGAATACAAAGTGATAGGTTGGCGGTTCAAACACACCCAGTGGTGCTGTGGAAGAAAGGCCTGGCATTCTGCTTCCACAAAGATCACCACCAAGAACACTCGATGACACTCAGTTTTAATCAGTCCCTTTGGGGGTCAGAGCCGACTTGATGGTGACAGGTTTGGTGCTTCTTAGTCCAGGTCTCCCACTCTGCCTGCCTGTTGGATGCTTCATTTTGACTTAATCTCTTGCTTGTCTTGTCCTATGATAAACCTACTCCTCAGTGGTACCTGAGAGATTCGGTCCTATGTATATCCATTTCCTGGGTCTGTTGTAACAAGACACGATAAACTGGGTAGCTTATGAGAACAGGCCTTTGTAATCTCAGAGTTTTGGAGGCTAGGTGTCTCAACTAGGCTATCTGCCTGATAGTGATCCCTGGCTTGTAGATGCATCTCTCTTGTCTCTGCCTCTGTTGTTATCTGGCTATCTTTGCTCTGTTTGTCTCTCACTCATCATGAATTAAGGCCCACACTAGTCCAGTGTGAGACAGCTGGGTGGGACATACGACGAAGCACTCATCTACAAGCCAACAGCTCGGCAGTTCAAACCCTTCCCAGAGGTGCTTTGGAAGACAAGCAGAGAGGGGTACTTGGGAAACGTCACCGCCTGGAAAATTCTCCGAGTGGTTCTGTTCCGCACACACGGGGTGGCCGTGAGTCAGTCAGCTCAATGGCAGCCAACAACAAGCAACAACTCCCCTATGACCACAGGTGAGCTATTAACATCTTCAAAGAGTGACTGATTCGATGTGTTTATCTTACATTTGTACCTGAAGAGAATTCATATTGATGGGATATTGTTTGTGAAGTCGTTTCTCCCTTAGAAGCTGAAACGACACATGTAACTTTATATCTACAGGGATTCCTTTGGGGAGGGAGGATCATTGAGACCGAGTAAAGAAAGGCTCCTTAAGAAGCCCTGGCGGAGCAGTGGTTGAGCACTGGACTGCTGCTCAACCGGTTGGTGTTTGACAAGGAAGCCAGGGTGGATGATCTCTCAGGACCAGTGGTCAGAGTGGCGCTGCCAGGGGGGTGGAGGGAAGGTGCGGTAGAAAAGGGGAATTGATCATAAGAATCTACATATAACCCCCTTCCTGGGGGACGGACAACAAACAAGTAGGTGAAGGGAGATGTTGAACAGTGTAAGACATGACATAATAATAATAATTGATAAATTATCAAGGGTTCATGAAGGAGGGGAAAGTGGGGAGGGAGGAGAAAAAAATGAGGAGCTGATGCCAAAGGGCTCCAGTAGAAAGCAAATGTTTTGAGAATGATGATGGCAACAAATGTACAAATGTGCTCGACACAATGGATGGATGGATGGATGGATGGGTTGTGACAAGAGTTGTATGAGCCCCCAGTAAAATGATTTAAAAATTAAAAAAAAAAAAAGGTTGGCATTTTGAGCCCACTGGCAGCTCAATGGGCGAAAGACAAAGCAGGCTGATTCCATAGAGAGTGTGGCTTTGGAAACTCTTGGGGCAGTTCCACGCAGCCCCATAGCACCACAATGCATCTGAATCAATTCAGCGGCAATGTTTTTTAAAGACCAACGCAAGTGTCTCACTTCTAGGAGGACACTGGGCAGGGGGAGCAGTGTGACAACTGTTACCGCTGTGACAGTGGGAACTTCATCCGGACAAAAAAAATTTCAAGTGATAAAAATAGAAAGATTTTTAATGGATAAAATTTAGCTTATTATTGCCTTCTCCACACAGAGGACAATTCTGGTAGTTTCCCAATCACTTTATTAAACTTTCCAGACCTCTGACCTTCCAACCTCAAGTAAAAGGGATCTCTTTCAAGCAAAGATTGTGGGTGGGACCCAATTTAGGGGACTCCGGAAAAGGGATGTCATTTTAGATCCTTGTGCCTCTTTGCATAGTACCTGTCCATTCTCTACCACGGCGGTGGCGTGTCTTCGACCGCACATGAGGACCAGGCCCCTCAGAAACCCATTCCCCTAAAGAATCGTGGCTACAAGCCACAGAACCCTGCTTTTGAGGAAGACAGTCTCGGTAAGTTATTTGCGTTTTGCTACTGGGTTTGACGCATTGCTCCCTTGGCACAAGGCACTGACTACCTCACCATCACCACTGCACCAAGTTTCAGGTGAACGCTCCACCGAGGTTGTCCGCTTCTCTAGGGTAAATCAGCCGATCCAGACGTGCGCAGCGCGCTGCACCGCTGGGGGTTCTCTCTGCATTTACTGTGTTTATTGAAAGACCATCAGTAATGTTTGCATCCTTCAGAGCCATAGCTGTTCATGGCAAGATGACACTGGATGGGTGGAGGAAGGCTGACTCACTGGTGTGTGGTATGGAGGTCCATGATTGAATGGAGGACTGGGCTTCCCCGCCCACATGCACATGATGAAATAAGAGGCGATGGTTTCAATAAAGTAAATCAGTTCTCCATTGCAAGTCAGATGCTGGCAGGGTAATTCTCAAGCAAGCGATCCTGAAGTTCCTATAATTCTAGGGAAGGAATGAGATGAACTGGTTGACCTTGGACGGAAGGAGAAGATGGGTACAGAGAGGCATTCGAACGTAGAGTCTTAAGGAGACATCCTTTCAGGGATCTTGACAGCTGTGCCTACAATTGATCATCAGAGACCAGTAGTAGATGAAAACCCAACTGACTCTAGTCTCATAAACCACCCTCGTCGCCATCGTGGCTATTAGAAAATTACTTATATGATGCGTTTAAGTTTGATATACACCAGCCCACTGCAAACTCATACTTAGTGAATGAGCTAAATTCCAAGCCTTGCTAATCATTCATGCAGGGTGTGCATTTGGATGTGACGTCGTGACAATTAGGCTTAATTAAAACCACCCACTTAGAGCATGCTGAAAGACCAGCATTTAAAAATAGGAGCTGGATAATTAGGGTCATTAATAGGCACTGATTATTTATTTTATGATAGCTTAAAAATAAATAGCGATCAGCACTTTTCTCATTCCTGATTCTGAATGAGCGTGCGGAGGGCAGAGCAAAGCTTCTTCAGAGGGAACCCCTTATTAAACCCCTTATTATGCCTCCAAGAATGGCTGCTCTTCGTGTTTCTCGTCTTTTATGGCAGGCTGCTCATCAGCGCATTTGCGCAAAGGCAGTTATTTGCAAGTGTACACCGTGCTGTGTAAGCGAGAGAGAAGCACTCCTTTCAGGGCAGAGCAACGCCAGCCAACTGGAGAGTGGATTTTGAAGCGACCTTTTGGACCTCCCTAAAGTGGATAGCCATAAGTGGTGGCCCTCCCTTTGGCAAGAGGTATGGCTGCTAACTGCCATAAAGTCGGTCCTGTCTCACGGCCGTCTGCTGCATCACAGAGTGAAGCGCGGCCTGTCCTGGGCCATCGCCTCAATCATTGCCATCTTGGACTCTGTTGTGGCTTCTGTGCCAGTCCATCTCCTTGAAGGTCTCTCTCATTTTGGTTAATAGTAATCTAGTGGAACCCATTCTTATCACCTCTAATTCTATTATTTATTGCATGCATTTTTCTGCCGACTCCGTAAATCCATTTGTAAAACTCCTGCCTCATCCAAAGCCTATTACTGCCTGCCCTTCAACAAACAGCTAAAGTACACGAGGCTGCAGGTGGGGATGTTTCACATTCTCTCACCCTATTGGTGGTCTTAGTGAGTTTGCTAACTATTAGGACAATGGGACATGTCAAAGCAGGGGTGAGGCAAGGAGACATCCACCCCCTACAACCATGCCATGCTGACCCCCCCACTAAAATGAAAAACCCTCAAATTCATTCCTGTTGAGTTGATTCTGAGAGTAAACTGCCCCACTGTACAGCGTTTCTAAGACTAACTCTTTATGGCAGTAAACAGCCTAATTTTTCTCCGAAGGAGCGACTGGTGGTTTTGAACTGCTGACCCACACCACACAATTTCCACAGCTGCAACCTGTATGGGGCAACTGTGAGGGAAGTGTGTGGGAAAATGGGAGGTTAAACCCACGTCGCTCACTGGGGGTTAGAACCGAGTGGTGGTCCCAGAGGAAAAAGAAGAGAGTCTGGCCCCGATTTTGCTGCAAGGCTGGAGCTGAATTTTATTAACAAGAATCCAGACTAAATGTGTGTGTGTGTGTGTGTGTGTATGTAGGATTTTAATAACAGAATGATATGTGTTTCTGATGTGTCTAAAAAGTAGATGAAATAGAATTTCAAGTTTGCTTTAAGAGAAAAAGCTAACTTTCTCCCTGGGCATTGTTGCTTGTTGGCAGGATAAGTCTTTTCTGTCTCTTGGCCTCCACCCACAAGATGTCACTCCTTTGGTTGTGACAATCAGAAATGTTTCCATACTTTGCCAAATGTCCCCTGCAGAACAAAACGACCTCGGCTTAAAAACCACTGGTATAACATGAGTATCGGGGTAGCAAAAATGGATTCTGCCTTCCGAACGTGCAAAATCCCTTGAATAATTTTATTTTTCTGGGTAATTCAAGACCTCGTTGAATCCCACAATTATTTATGGTCTTTGAGAAAACAAATGAAGTTATTCACTTTCTTAATCATGTAGTTTGTCTGTTTGCTCTTTATGATTCACCTCAAAAACAGTTTGGGGTTTGGAGTGAAATGAGAAGTTAGCCATCCCTGCGTCACACAAATTAGGTCTACCTTCTACTAGATTGAAGATGCAAAGACACAATTTCTCCTACGAACATTGATAAAAATCACAACAACTAGGACTATGACTATTTCCTCTCATTGAGACTTCTCTAACTTTGAAGAAATGCTTCACAAACAGCTGGCGGGAATTCTTGGCTTTAAAACGGATGGATTTACACACACACACACACACACACACCTTACTATTTATCTGGACTCTTATAAAAGCGAGTGACTTGGCCTTTGTGGTAGGCCAAATGAGTGTGCAGCCAATTGTGCCTGTAGCTTATAAAACACATGCTATTCCTTCCAAGGCATACTGTACATTATCACCATCAATATAACCCATGGGCCTGCCCTAAGATTGGCGCACAATTCTTCAGAAATAAATCTGTTGTAGTCACTTCTTAGGGCGGCTGTCATGAAGCCCGGACAATGACTGCCTGACAAGAACTGACATGTGTTGCCTCACTGTTCTGGAAGCTAGAAGCTGGTTGATTTCCTCTGCTTTCTCTGAAGGTGCCTCTGTTCCTTGCCTTTCCCCTAGCTTCTGGTGGCTGTTGGGAGTCCTTGGCTGACCTTGGCTTGAAGTAACATAACTTCAATCCCTGTTTCTGCCATCACATGCCTTCTCTTCTCTGTGTCACTACAGAGTGACTCTTCTCTTTTCATAAGGACCCAACTCATTGGATTAGGACCCACTCTCCTTCAGTGTAACTTCATGTTATCCTAGTTGATAACACCTTCAAAGGTTATGTCTCCAACTAGGTCACATTCCTGGGTCCCAGGGGTTAGGACTTCAGTCTGTATTTTTGGGGGGTGGGTAGGGGGCACATAATGTAACCCATAACGTCCATACTTACTGATTTGGAGAGATGTCCATCATGTCTCACTGAGTGGACAAGCCAGTTTCAGAAGTCTATGGTTCTAAAGGAAAATGAAACAAAACAAAAATGTGGGTGAGTATGTTCGTATGGCCAATAGAGGAGATTCTGCACAGCACACACACATGTGTGAAAAGTGATTGCTTCTGGAAAGTTTGAATGTGGAGGGAAGGTTTGGGGTAGGGGTGCAAGCCCTTCCATTTTTCACTGGATACTGTTCCATATGCTTGCGAGATTTTCAGTCAGTAGGTACTACAGAAGTAGAACTTAATTGCCTTTCTTTTTCTTTCTCTCTGTGGAAAAGTAACACAATCACTACACCATCAAACTCTGTGTTCTCATATTTGTACCTTCAGTCAATTTTTAATTTCCTTAGTCTTAACAAGATTGGATCGAAGATGCCAAGGACTACCAAATGTTTCAACAGACTGTCTAGTGTAAAAGATAAAAAATACATTATAAAAATATTGTATGTATTCCAATAATTATTGTCACTGTTGTGAGATGCACCAAAAATAGGATACATTTTTAAAAAGCAACACTCAGAAAACAACACAGATAAGCAAACAAGCCATGGGAAATTAACATCGCAGCAGCAATAAAAGATCCAATTAAAAACCAACAACAACTGTGATGCGTGGTTGAAAAAGTCTTTCAGAAATTGAACAAAATGTCAAAGAGAAAAAAGGAGATTGTCAGAAACGAGAAGCCTGGGATTTGCAAGAGTATTTGGAAGGGAGAATAGAGAAAATGCTGGAAGTTCTTTAAGCACAATTGACATGTTTCCAGAGATAACGGGAAAAAATGGCTTGTAATCAGAAAGAAAGGGAGGCAGGCCCTCAAGGAGATGGGGTGAGGCAGTTGCTGCGACAGCGGCTCCAGCATAGGAGCGATCGTAAGGTGGTGCCGGGCGGGGCAGGGCTTCCTTCCGCAGTGCGCTGGGTTGGAGCTGACCTGATGGCACTGCACCCAACACCAACGACGATGTGAAAAGTGCTCAGCACCATGGATAAAAGTCGACCCTACCCTATTGTGACATGTCACAACCACCTGGGCAAGAAAGATTTCATAAACTTCCAGGGAGGGGAAAATGGAATGGTAGCATGCCAAGTTTCCAGGCTGAGAATGACGCTAGGCTTCCCAACAGCAGCGCTAGGTCCCAAAGGCTGATGAAGAGAAGAAATGGAGCTCTCAGTGGGCTTTCACGATGCCAAAGGTGTTGGACCACTACTCAGCATCATTATCTGGAGGAAGATAGTTTTGAACTTGGAATTCCATACTTATGGAAACCATCAGTCCAGTGTGAAGGCAGAAAGGCATTTTCAGACACTGGGTGAGGGGCGGGGCAGCACTTCCAAATGACAGTCCCAGGGGGTCAGGCGGGGGGGTGGGGGTGGGGGGGGGAGTGCAAGCGCTTGTCGGAAAACTGAAAGGTTGGGGTTTTGCGGTCACTCACCGGTGCCTCTGAAGCAAAGCCTAGTGAACTACGTCTGTGACAACAGTCACTGTGGAGCGCAGGACAACGTTGACACACACGAGGTCCCCAGGAATTGGGGCCAATTCTATAGCAACTGGTTTGGTTTTAATGAGAAGTCACAAGAACCAATCTGAAAAATCACCTTGAAGGAAAAGGGAGAGAGAAATTACACAACACTAGTTACATAAATGAAATACGCTCCCCTTAAAACATAACGTGCGTTTTGCAGATTGCTGGCAACCGAAGCCCTTCGTCTGGAGGAATGAGAAAGGAAAAGGCGACTGAAACCCGCCAGACTCACTTGCGTTGACTTGCGTTGATCTCATTGTGATCCTCTGAGGCACAGCCACTGGGGGAAAGGTGCTGGCAGGTGAGAGGATGGAAGCGCGAGCAGGCGGCACAGGGACCTCGGCCTCTTTACCCCCATCATCTCAGGGGGAGCTAGCTGCCTGATTGCAGAATCAGAAGCCCTTTATTCCCAACACAGCGGAAGCCCACCTCTGCCCTGGAAGACCTGGTGCTGGGAAGTAACATCTCAGAGATTCTGTTTCCTCACCTCGAAGGTGTAAAAACGAACAACATCAAGCTCTCAGAGGTGTGTGAAAATTAGACCAGCTTCAGCTGGATAACGTATGTGAGAAGATATGGAGCTAAACCAAACACACGGGCAGTGAGTTGATTCCAGCACGAGGCCACCCCGATGTTGGAGCATCACAGAGCTTTCTTGGCTGTGACGTTTCAGAAACACATTGCCTAGTGCTTTCCCAAGGCTCCTCTGGATGGGTTTGAACAACCAGCTTTTAGCTTCATAGACAAAGACAAGCTGTTGGCATCACCAAAGGACCTTCAAAGGCACCGGACACACGGCAGTTATTCGTTCTATAGTCAACCACTCCATCTTCATCTCCTTCCTCGCTTTTGTGTGATCTCATTCAAACAACACCTTCCCAGCATAGGGCTTTTATCTTCAAACGCCTTTCCACCATGTCACCTTGTGGTTTGTTGTTCTGATCTGCAAGAACCGAGTTGTTCATATTGGTGTTGTTTTCGCTTCCTGTGGCTGGTGAGTCTGTCCGGCTCTTGTGCTCCTGTGAAGAATGACCTCTCTGTACCTGTGTCCACAGGGAAGAAGCACACCAGCTTGTGTGATCCAAAGATGACAAGAACAGCATTCAAATATGACCAAGGAAAAAGTACCAGAGCTCAAATGGCCAACTCCCAATTTGTAGAAGGTTCTGGAGGACAGAGGAAGCCCATCACCCATCTGCAGCGTATCTAGTCAGATTAAGTCACTGACAGATCCCCTCTAGCCACAGGCAAGGGTCTTGAACAGTTTTACTATCAGATAGAGATCATTGTAATCATGACTATATGGAATCAAACTTGATACTTGGTCAATTGACACCCGCCCCTCACATTGACGCAACCTGAAATTGTTCTGCTTGCAAGTATTTCTTGCCAGTTCCATGACGAAAATTTGCCTTTTAAACATTCACGGTGGTCTTTTTCTTTCTTACTCATTATTTGTATTTTTATCTCTATATCATTATCATTTTATCCTTACCCCATTAAAAAACAAACACCAAAAAACAATGACCTCTCTGAGATCAAATTGAACACAGCAACTTGAAAAGTTAGCTGGGAAGCTTCAGGGCAGTGAGTTTAAGCTAAGAAGAACACAACCACTTGGAAAGGTTAGCAAGAGGAGTTTCCCAAAGTGGGAGAGACTGTCCCTTGGGGGGAGTCCCTGGGGGTGCTGGAACAAGCCAGAGGGGCTGCTGAAGCTGGTGCCTACCCTTGCCCGGAATTCTGGGCTGCAGGACAGAAGTTTCGTATTGCCAGGTGGGTGCTGAGGACTTTATCTATCTATTTATTTATTTATCTGTCTATCTATCTATCTATCTATCTATTTATTTACTTATTTATTCTGAAAGGAGGCAGTAGACTAAATAAGTTTGGGAACCTCTGAGACAACCTCACTAACTGTACGCGTAGAAATTGCTGGCTTGGTGTCTTGGTGAGACTTTCACCTAACCTGAAGAAGCAAGCCTGGCTGTGCTACTTTCTGCGGCTGCAGGGTGATTAAGACTCAGAGGTTGGTCCCCAGAGCGCCTTCCCTGCACTCTGCTTCCTAAGGCGCCTCTATCCAAGGAGACATGGCCTTTTGATTGAACATAAACAGGAACACACCTACATGTTTGGACTTTTTAGCAGGTTGGAAACAAAGAGTTTTATATTTACCAAAGTTGAAGTTTGATGGTAGCCTAGGAAGGCGCGCCTCCTCCCCGCTGCATCTCCTTAGAAGCAAAGCCCCTCCCCTGCCCAGTCCCCTGGGCATCGGCGGGACATGGTGTTTAATGAAGATTTTATTAGAGTCAGAGCCTTTGTGGGACTGTGTGGGAGTCAGAGGCACATCTAAGGTATGGCAGATATGGCGCCTGCCCTGGGCGACACTTGAAGGGGGAGCATGGCTGAGTGGTTCCTATTAACCCAGTATAAGCAAGGGCAGGGAGAGCAGGGGAAGTGGGCGGGAAGGGGGCACGTCTTGACTCTCCCCGGGCCAAAGGGGCACCAGATGAAGGGCTGCAGGACCTTCAGAGCACCACAGACATGAAAGGGACCTGACTGAGACCACCAGGCAAGAGAGGGAAGGGGAAGTGCTTCCCCGACCCGTCATCACTGTCAATATGTCTATTCATCTGAAATTGGGGGTGGGGTCTAGGCAGGACGACACAATTTATAGATTGCCAGGCACTCCTTCTCTTCCCTAGGGTAAGTTTGGGAAGCACAAGAGCACCTTCGGAAGAGAAATTGAGTCAAAATTTGTTGACCTGTGTCTACATGTAAACCTGAAACTCAACCAAACAATGGCGTGAAACCTCCTAGGGCCATAAGAGGTCATGTGACAGAGCACCCAGCATACTCAGAGAAGCAAAAGGGCTGTTCAGAGAACCTCAACACAAGCCTTGTTGACCGATGCAGAAGGCAGAGACTGCTTAGGGCAAGAGAATCTCCAGAACTTTCCAGACTCGTCCAGAAATTACCGTGGGATAGCATTAAGTTAATAAGATGCCCTGAACCACTTTTGTTAGTTTGACAGAATTGTGTCAACTGGGCATAGGGGCTGTGCCAAGAATTGTGGGTGCACAAAGGTGAGTCAGATGTTGTCACTGCTGCCAGTTGATTTGTATGTGGGGGTGAGCGTACGGTGTATATGTGTGGTGTGAGTGTTGGTATATGGTATACTTCTGGTGTGTGTGTATGTGTGTGTGGTAAGTGTGAGAGTATGTGGGGGGTAACTGTGTGTTGGGGTGGGATTTGTGATTGGGTGGTGTGTGTGTGCGTGTGAAGAGCATGAAGTGGAAGCTGCAGGACAAGGCAAGGAGGAGTGTATCATTCTGTTCAGTGTTGTTTTCCCCAGGCCCCTTTCCCAGTCAGATTTTACCTCCTTCCTCCTTCATTTTCCTTCATTCTGGCATTACATCACATGCCGTCGTCACCTTCTGGTGTCCCCATCAGACGGAACTCATGAAAACACAGCTTTGTTTTATTCTCTGTATTTACCACAATGGTTGGCACGCAGTGGGCACCAGAGGTTTGTTGAGAGATTCAGTGCACATAGTGTAAGAGCACCAGTGGTGGGGGTGTTTAAATCCACCTGACGGGCAGGGGCACAGGGTTCAGGAGATGCTGCCTCACAGGGTAGAACGAGGAGCCCCTAGTCTACCAAAGAACGGATGGTTTCAGTGGGCTGAAAAAACAGGTTGCTATTACATATTATGATAAAGTTGTCTTATCTAAAGAGTGTTTTCCAAATTGTTGTTGGATACGTGCTACCAGCATACAAACTATACATACATAAATGAAGCCACCCCAGGACACTGAGTCAATCAGATTGCCAGCAACCTGACATAGAGTTTCTGACGCTGTACGTCTTTATGGGACCAGATTCTCTAAATGTTCTCCCTTGCGGTGGCTGGTGGTTTTGAATCGCCAGCCTTGCAGTTCGCAGCACCAGCAGAGCTCCTTTGAACAAAAGAATACATGCAACTAATAACTATACTTAAAAAATTAAAGTTGTTAAGGATTTTACTTAACTTGAATTGATAATCCAGGTCTATGGACGCAGCAGTCAAGAAATCACATGGCAGGTTGCGTTGGGAAGAACTGCAGCAAGAGAGATCTTTACGTGTGAAAGAGTCGAGATGTCACTTTGGGGACTGGTGCACATGACCTGAGACATGGTGCTGTCAACCATCTCCTATGCTCATGACAGCTGGGCACTGACTGGAAAGGGAAACGGAAGCATTCAATTATGGCCTGGGTGAAGGTTCCCAAAGAAGCCCAAAGAATGAGCAACACTCTCTTGGAAGAAATACCAGACTGCTCCTGAGAACAAAGATGGCCAGATGTCATCGCAGGGACTTTGGGTATGTTATCAGGAGGGGCTGGTCCTTGAAGACTCACTTTATGTTTGCTGGAGTGGAGCGTCGATGAAGAAGAGGACGTGTCTCGTGCGATGGGTTGGCGCAGTGCCTGGGACGATGGGCTCGTACATAGGAACTGTGAAGCTGCCGCGGATCGGCCGGGGTTTGGTTCTCTTGTACGTGGTTTCTATGAGTCCGAACCTGACAGCAATAGCAACAAGTTTAGGAGAAACGTTCCGTCTTAATAGCACTTTACAAAAAGGAAATTTAAGGGGGAAAAAAAATCAATGTTTTTCGTGTGAATTAATAATAGCAACATAAGAAGCAAAGTTTGTTGCTTTTTTTTTTTTAAATGCTGGCAAGGACATTGTAGGCAAAATATTTTTTCCATATAGACTTTATTTTCTAGCTTACAGAAAAGTTGTTGAATATTTCATGTGAGGGTTCCCATATGCCTTCATTCCCCTGCACCCCTTTTCTCCTGCCACTAACATCTTGTGACAATTGACAAATCAACAATCGTTACATGTGTGGTCGTTAGCTGCCAACTCCTCCAGAGACCCCGTTCACAAAGGAACCAGGTTGAACCTGTCAACCAGACTCACAGAGGGACCCTATAGGCAGGGGAAAGCTGCCTCTGTGGTTTTGAGAGTAACTCTTTATAGGAGTAGAAGGCTTCCTCTTTCTCCGCCAGGGTCGTTGTGGGTTAGCACTACTGACCTTGTGGTTAATAGCCCAAAGTATAATCCACTACACCACCTGAGCTCATTGCCAACTCTTGCGACCTTCTGTAGGGTTTCTAAGGCTTTGTGAGTCTTTACAGGAACAAACAACCTCACCTTTCTCCCATGGAGTGGCTAATGAGTTTAAACCAATAACCTTGAGGTTAGCCGTTCAATGCTAAACTACCAGAGCCACCTGGCCTCCTTATGGGTTATGGTGGGGGCCTCCACTGAGTTCTTCCTGACCGCTGTCGGGCAATGTGAAAAACCTCAGGCAGAGGGTTGAAAGCAGATTACCACCACTTCCCGAGGCAGCCCAGAACGGGGCAGCCTGGCCCTCAGAGACTTGGCTGGGTGTGTCCTTGATGGAAGCTAGAGTCCTGGGATTGAACAATCGTGAGTCATGATCTGACTGTCTTGGTTGGAGGGTCGTGAAGCAATCTTGTAAACTCTGCTATCTGCAAGTGTATCTCTATCCCATCTTGGTCCCTTTCCTCCTCCTGTAGTCCCGCCTGCAACTGTTGTATTGACCTCCTGCCAGTTACGCTTTTACATGGTTTCCTTTGTTCTCTCTAAGTCCCGTTTAAGTGGCTGAGCTCCTGTGAATCCTTGGGCACCATTATGGCCTCATGTGTATGCTGGTTTGTCTCTGTCCTGTTTAAGGCTTCATTACTGTGTCTTTCTAAATTGTATCTGAATTTGGAGCCTCTTTTTCTCCTCTAGCACCAGACTGACAAAATTGATAAATCTCTGGCAACACAGGTGAAAGGGGTGGGGGCAGGGTAAGAGAGAAAACACAAGGGGCCACAATCGGGAATTAAAGAGACAATAATACTACAGTTTCTAAGATAAGAGAATAGGACATCTAACTTTGTTGCTACATATTTAAAAATTAAGATGATAAGGGACAAATTCTAGAAAGATACAACCCATCTAAGTAACATTTTTTTGAAAAAAAGAAGTCAAAATAATCCACAATGGATGAGTCAGTCCATATTTGAAAAGGCATGATAGCAACAGGGAAGCCACTAAAACATTATACGGCAATGAAAATACAGCATGTGTTCCTTCGTGTCCACAACGCAGTCTGTGAAACAAGGCACTATGTGATTTGGATGTTGTGCAAATCACACCATATTATATACAGTCTCGCGATTAGAAACAGCTTTGGTTCCTACATCTGTCTTTAAGTTCGCCCGGGGGTGTAGTGGATGATGTGTTGGGCTGCTAACCACAAGGTCAGCCATTCAAAGCCACCAGCCATTCCAATTTTGTACCTCTGATTTTTTGTATAACAGACTTTTACAGATGGATCTATAGCGGGTCAGATGTTACCTGAATAGACCATATGTTACACATGACTGTTATCAAGCTACAGTTATCTAAACTTCAATGATTCACAAACGATTCTGAGCAGAAGCCAGACACCCCAAGAAAACATGCTGTGCGATTCCATTTATAAAGTGTAAAGAGAGGCAGAAGTAAACTGTTGTCTGAAGGAAGGCGTGCTTTAAAGGTGCAGCTAGAAAGAAGCCAGGCAGTGGTTAGCAAGAAAGTCGGGCAGGGGTAGTGTAATCATTACTCATTGGGCGGCTAATCTCAGGGTCAGCAGTTTGAAACCACCAGTTGCTTTGAGGGTGAAAGATGAGGCTTTCGACTCCTATAAAGAGTTACAGTGTCAGAAAACCACAGGAACAGGTCTACCCTGTCCTATAGGGTCCTATGAATTGGAATCGACTGGAGGGCAGTGAGTTTGGAGTCTGAATCTTGGAGAGGAGGGTGTTGTTGTCCTGGGAAGGGCACCTAGGGGCCACTGCATGCTTTCTGCTCTGCCTTTGCCCTGGGCAGTGGTTATGCAGATATATGCTTTGTGATCTTTGCTGAGCAATTCAATTTTGATCTTTCTTTTTAAAAAAATTTATTTGTTAGCTGGGATTTAAGACATATAATGCATCATACCATATTTCACTCACGTCAAGTAGAATTATACAATTGCTACCACAATCAGTTTTCAACTATTCTTTTTCTACATGGACTATTTGATATCATCTCCCTCCCCCCCCCACTGTACCCTACCCCACCCCTGAATGCCTTATTCTTTTAAAAAATCATTTTATTGGGGGCTCATACAACTCATCACAATCCATCCATCCATCCATCCATCCATGTGTCAAGCACATTTGTACATTTGTTGCCATCATCATTTTCAAAACATTTGCTTTCTACTTGAGCCCTCGGTATCAGCTCCTAATTTCCCCCCTCCATCCCAGATCCCCCTCCCTCATGAACCCTTGATAATTTATAAATTATTATTAGTTTGTCATATCTGACACTGTCCGACGTTTCCCTTCACCCACTTTTCTGTTGTCCCATTATCACCACTCTCAGCACTGGTCCTGAGAGGATCATCTGTCCTGGATTCCCTGTTCCTATCTGTACCATTGTACATCCTCTGGTCTAGCAAGATTTGTAAGGTAGAATTGGGATCATGATAGTGGGTGGGGGGAGCGGGGGGAGGAAGCATTTGGGAACTAGAGGAAAGTTATATGTTTCATGGGTGCTACACTGCACCCTGACTAGCTCATCTCCTCCCTGACACCCTTCTGTAAGGAGATGTCTAGTTGCCCACAGATCTGAGCTCCTTATTCTACTTGCTGTCTGTCTCTATAGGTGCATCAATCCTGGGTTTCATATACTCAAAAATGGAAAAGCATTTAACACAGCTTCAAGAGGGTAATCTCCATTGATATAGCATCTCTGAGATACGCTCTATTATGAACGAACAAAAACCAAAGCAAACAATACAAACCAAAAAGCACTGCAAATCTGAAAACCAGCTCCAGTCAAGCCTGCATCATAGGGGGATCTGCTAACAAAATTTGAACTCTTCAGGCCAGATTTATGCCTTTGATTTTCTATGCTCCTCTCTCCCAAGCACTCACTCTGTTTAGTGACCACTCTCCTCCCATCCCTCAATGTCAGACAGGGCGACTTCTCCAGAGGCTGATTTCCTGTGTCGTCCCACGAGTGAATCCTGGGCTCCCACTGTCCTCCATCGCCTCTGCACACCGGATACTCACAATTTAGGCTCTGATCTTGATCCCTCCTTCTACTTCAGATGATCTGGATTCCAATCCTCTGGTGACTGATGATGGTGTGCTTCTTCCACCTGGACTTTCTATGTGTATTATATTTCACAACGGGCCTGGGTAAGTACAAAAGTATTACTACAAAATAATCAACAAAAATATTGACTGTGAAGCGATTGTTTCTTGATATATCTTCTATCTACGACTATACACTTCCATCCCTTACCCTTACCCGGAATAATTCTGCATGCTTTGATTTACACCATACTAAGTTTGCAGTGGTGTATGCTCAGTGGCTCAGGTCATGTTCCATTTAAGTGCTCTTTGATTTTTGTGAACAAAAAGAAGTCTGAAGGGGTCCCATCAGGACTGTAGGATGTACTTTGCCAGTCAAATTCTCATGATACTTGTGATGGAAAACAATTCTTCTGTTCAACTTTGCTGGCCCCTTTCTCAGTTTTCCACTTTCTTTTTTGAAATTTCTTGTGCATTGGATAAAAGTTTGCAGAACAGATCATCAGTTTTACATTCAACAATTCATTCACAGTTTACTTCATCTCATTCATTGCAACCCCCTTGAGGTAGTTAGACATCATGTCAACTAGACACTGCTGGCTCAGGGTGGGGTTCAACCTGTCCGTTCGGTCACACTCTGAGGATGCCTTTTCATGAGGAAGAAACTGTGAACTTCCCTCTCTCACTCTCTAGACCACTTCTTCTTGCTTGCTGGGACGCTGCCTGGCTCCAGGGGCAGCCTCATGTGGGCCGCCGGACCCTGAGGACTATCACTGCCCTGCCATGTTTCCGCAGATGTTGGATCGATGCGACTGTACCCACTGGCCTAGGATGTCCCTGCAAGCCCTTTACCCTGCTGCGTGCTCAGCCTGCAGCTCTGTGTGTCGGAAGAAGGCCTGGCTTGCCTGGGACTTAAGAACTTGTGTTGGGCGGGGTTGGGATGCCTTCTTGATATGGGGCTGCTTCTTCATAGGCAGTTCTCTCCTGTTCCTAGATGAGTGTCACTGGTCTTGTTTCTCTAGAACCCCCTCTATGTACCCTACGGATCCCACTTCCTCCCTGAGGCGCCAGTTTCTCTTCTCCTTCTTTCCTCAGCCTTCTGACCTTTGTCTTTGAGTTCAGGTATTGAAAAAATAACTTCTTCCTAACAAGTACCCAGGCTTATCCTGCATCCTTCATGAAAATCTATTCAGACGGCCCCTTTGGGGTCTCAACATACACAGACACAGCCTTCTGAGAAGCATATTGAATGTCCTGTGGACTGCCAGAAGAACAAACAAAGCTGTCTCAGAAGGACATGCAACGAGAATGCTCCTTATAAGCGAGATGGCAAGACATCATCCCCCATACTTTGGGCTGGGTAAGTACAACATGCATGGTCAAGTAGAAGTTCATTGAAAATAAAAGGAAGACCTTCAGCAATATGGATCTTGACTCAGGGGCTGCAGCAATGGGCTCAAGCATAACCATTTTTAGAATGGGGCAGGACCAAGCAGGGTTTCATTCCATTGTACACAAGGTTACTATGAGTTGGAACCAACGGAGGACACATAACAACAGCAGTCACCTTCTGAGCTGGTGTCTCCGCCTTACATTTAACTGGCCCAGCAGATCCCCTTGGAAGCCACCGTTTTAATTGGGCCTTGTATTTGAAGGTCCCCTAAGGAGACTAAGGCAAGCAAGCATATAACTGAGAGAACTTGTCCGAGCCGTCTACTGTTGGCAGAGATGTGTGTGTGTGAACGGAAACGTTAGTAGCCGGACTTCCTGACAGACCCTCGGAAGGGTTTCAGAATATTTTTAGTATGTTTCCAAAGTGTATAACCTCTCTACATTCGCAAAAACACACTTAGTTGGGCCACTCGGGGTGCATGTCCAAGCATCCAGAGTGAGCATAATGCCATCAGCTGTACCAGGGGGCTGGGATGAGGCTGGGCTCCCGTGTGTGTGTGTGTGTGTGTGTGTGTGTGTGTGCTGCTTGTTAGGTAGCCATGGTGATGAGGCGTACGTTTCATTGGCCAGAGTACAGGGGAAATAGCCAATCATCACCATCATTGTGTTCACACAGCATCTTTCTCTCACTGTCTCTTTGCACTAAGGGAGGAAGGACAGAGATAAAATATTTCCAACACATTTTTAAATTTTAGTCTGGTCTCAAGCAAAAAGCCATGCTACTGTGAGACAACACCAGAACAGCTGAGAGAGCCTGTTAGGGAACAGATTTCAACTCTTCATGGCTGCCAAGGCTTAAAGACAAACCACATACTCCGGAGTCACAGAATGTCACAGCACGATTCTAATACACAACCACTCTGCCGTATGGGGGCACCTCCATTCAGGGCAGATCTGCATGTTGATTAATGTGAGGCTTTCTTTCATGGGGTGTGGTCAAGAGACCCCAGGGAGAGAAAATGCTCCGGTCACACTGCTGGTGACAGTGCGCCATCGGATCAAGCTGATCAAAGTGACTGAAGCACACATTTCAGCTTTCCCCAGGGAGGTCTCATACGTTGTGTTGTGGGAGGTGCTCCTCAGCCGGTCCTGTGTTCATCAGGCAACATCTCCCCCGGTGCTATACAGCTTATGAAATGTGCTTGCAGATGTTAAGGTCTTTGTTACTTACTGCTACTGTAAGAGAAATACACAACAAACGGCTTTAAAGAATAAACATTAATTTTCTCAGTCTCTGCTACCGTGGCGGTAGCCCTGGGCGCTCCTTGGGTCCTTGCCTTGTAGATCATTTTCGTATGGCATCTGCCTTCCCGCATGTGTGTGTGTCACTGCCATCGTCTATTCTGACTCATGGTGACCCTAGAGGACAGGGTAGAACTGCCCCTGTGAGTTTCTGAGACTGTAACTGTTTTAAAAATCACAGTACTAAGGTGTCACCTAATTGACATAGCAAGGAAAGCCTATTTTCACATGGGTTTACATTTATAGATAGAGGGTTAACATCCCAACATGTATTTGGTGGCGGGGCACATAATTTAATCCATTGTGAAGGACCCTTCTTCCACAAGTAAACAGGGAGTATCTCTAGCTTGGGGGGGGGGGGATGTGGTCATCATTGAAGACACTAGGGTAGCCCTAGCAATCAGAATGCTCTCGCAGCATGGACGCGTTTCCAAGAATATGATCTTCCGCATTGTTATAAGAGTCCCGATTTCCAGAGACGAAATCTCACAGTTCCAAGTTTAAGACGCTGTGTGTATTCAAAATGATAACGAAAGGCTCAAACTCTCTGCCGTCGAGTTGATTCCGACTCAGAGTGTAGAGTCGCCCCCTGTGGGCTTCCTCAACGTAGCTCTTCATGGGAGTAGAAAGCCCCACCTTTCTCCCTGTGAGCAGCTGCTGTTTTCAAACTGCTGACCTTATGGTTAACAGTCGACAGTTAACCCACTACACCACCAGGGTGCTTTCAGATGATAATAAACCTACTTAAAAAGCAAACATTTAAACATTTGACTCTCTTGCCCAAGGCACACTCGTCCCTTCCTGTCCTGGGGACACATGTGAGATCTAACTTGCCTAGTTTCGGCCAAGGGGATTGCCTGCCACCAAGATAGTATCAAAGAAGCCTATCCGTTTTCATTTCATTTGAGAACAATTAAGCACAGACCCTCTTTGCTTTCAGCTAAGGACTTCTTGCCAGGAAGTTCTCGGGTTACATAATAAGCAAGGTGCGCCTCACACGTCAGAGGATCTCCACGTTTGCTTACAAGCTATAGCTTGCTTTCTAAACATAAAGTGCAGATTCAGATTAGAAACTGGAAACCAGGGAACGGAATGTCCTCTTGACTTGGAAACTATGTGCTTCACCTTCTGTTAGGTTTGTTTGCCCCTCCTCTTTTTTTCTCTCCTTAAAAAAAAATATAGAGCTTGTCTGAACACATTCACTTCTCTCTAATCAATCTTATTTGAGACAGACATGGTAAACAAAAGCACCAAATTAAAAATACTTCAGAGGCGGAAAAGGACAAGGGAGAGATGGTTTTATATTGTGAGCAAAATCAAGCTGGCATTGCCCCAGCATTTTCAGAGCGTGCCCACCGTGCTCCTGGTTGGCCAAAGCAAGGGGTGGCCACGCTGACTGTTTGTAGATGGGCTGTGGGCAGCTGCCTGCGAGTGACAGCTGTTCAGCCGCCCCCCACAACACAACCTCTTCTCTCCCTGCCCTGTGCTTCCACCCCTCTCCCGGTGAAGAACCCCTTGTCTTGCTGCCTCCCCGCAATAGCTCTGCTGGTTACCCTGTTGCCATCTGCTTTGTGAGAAACACAGTGCTTCTTCCGGAGATGTCAACAGCAGAAGGGTCGTAGGCATTCAGGAGTCCTGGGTGGCCAGGCATGCTTTGGTTGGGTATTGGGTGGTTTGGATGTGGCCAGTGTGGCAAGCTTTCAGAGGGGCCACCAAGCAAGTGTGCCCCCTCCTGGGAGAGATGGGGATTTGTCCAGCCTTGAACACCCGCGATAAGCTCCCTGTGCGGCTTGTGAATACAGTTATTCATAACCTAAAGATGTGTGGTTAGAACCTGCCTGTCGGACAAATCCTTGGTGATCGGCTTGCATAGGGACCTCTCTATGAAATCCCCACGGACCCGCTCTACGCTGTACGGGGTGTGCTCAGGAGTCAACATCGACTCATCTGACTCCCACGAATCCTATAGCTTAGAGAAGAATTGTTCCCTCGTGTCCCCCAAACCTTATGCGGACAGACTGCTTCCTCTTTCTCCTGGCAGTAAGCAGAGCAACGCCTAACCCATGTTGCTACCCAAAGGTGCCAGCAACTGTGGAATGAGCCTTTCCTTTGCCATCGCTCACATCCCTAGTGCTTATCTGGTGTGATCCTCACAAAGTCTCGGGTTTGAGAGGGATTCCATTCTGTTGATAGGGGCTGTCAAGTCCTTGTGCCCCATCCTTAACACAGTTCTGATGTTTGAGCCCAGTGGGTAGCCACGGGGCCAATCCATCCTGGGGAGCGTCTTCCTCTTGTTTGCTGCCTCTCTGCTTTGCCAAGCGCGAAGTCTTTTGCCCGGGTCTGGTCTCTCCCGATAACATGTCCCAAGTCTGTGAGACAAAGTGTTGGACTCCTTGCTTCTAAGGAGCATTGTGGCTGATGTGTTTGTTCTCGACATGGGTGGTGGCGAGCCCAGAGATGCCATCAGTGTGCAGGGCTGTTGCTTGTAGCCACTCGACTTCTAGGTCAGTGAGTGAATGATGTATGGGGCACTGGCTAGTGGGGTCTTTTCTTCCCTCCCATCCTTTCAGCCATGGGAAAAGGCCCACCACAGTGCACACCCAGGGAAGACACTGTGACACACGAGTCCTAAGTCCGTCCTCCCCCCCCCCCCCACTTCCCCTACATGCAGAATACGGGCACGGAGTTTCAATAGGACTTACTGATATCTGCGCCACTCTCCAGTGCAGTGATAAGATCATTTAGGCTCAGGTGACCAATGCTCTTTGATCTGGCCATACAAGCCAGAGAAAATAACCACAGGGACCTTTGCAGATGTGAGGGCGTCAGCTGGGGAAGAGAGGCTCGGGCTACGTTGAATTGCATTTAGAAATGATGCAACGGACTGGGAGGATCTCAGAAGAGATCGCTGACAAGCATGAAAGCAGTAAGCCAGGTGGGGCAGAAGGAAGGCGTGCCCAGATAGCTCTAGCTCCCAGGAGTCCGAGGAGAGGTGGTAGACCAGCTGTACCCAGGAGGCTTTCAAGACCCTGATGAAAGGAAAATAGCAGGTCCGGGGAAAGAGGAAAGAGATGAAAGAAACCAGTGGAGGGATAATGGGCAGATAATTCTGAAAGCACAAAGGAACAAAGCAAGCTCTGAGGGACATGGGGTCATCGAGTTCCTGCCCATTCCGGCCCCTCCCCCACGTCTGGTTCCTTTGTTCCACAATCGGTTGTTGTTGAGTTGCTTCCAACTCATATGCCAGCAATCATGTGCTTCGCAAGAGAACTCTGTGCCACAGGTTTGGCCATGGTTGATGCTTCAGAAATAGACCCCAGGCCTTTCTTTTTTTAATCATGTTATTAGGGGCTCATACAACTCTTATCACATACATACATACATACATACATACATACATACATACATACATACATACATCAATTGCATAAAGCACATCTGTACATTCATTGCCCTCATCATTCTCAAAACATTTGCTCTCCACTTAAGCCTTTGGCATCAGGTCCTCATTTTTCCTCCTCCCTCCCCACTCCCCACCTCCCTCATGAACCCTTGATAATTTATAAATTATTATTTTGTCATATCTTGCCCTGTCCGACATCTCCCTTCACCCACTTTTCTGTTGTCCATCCCCCAGGGAGGAAATCACATGTAGATCCTTGTAATCCGTTTCCTCTTTCCAACCCACTCTCCCTCCACCCTCCCAGCATCGTCCCTCACACCCCTGGTCCTGAAGGGATCAGGCTCCGCTGGGTGCCTTGAGATCATTTGGATCGCAGTTTTTGTGAGCTCACTATAGACATTCTCTAATGATTTGTACCACGTCAGAACCCCTGCTTTTCTCTAAAACAAAAACCAAAATACCTATTTTTTTGTCATGTGGATTCTGACTCATAGTGACCCCTATATTACAGAAAATAATTGCCCGACAGGGTTTTCTAAGGAGCCCTGGTAGTGCAGTGGCTACCCACTGGGGAGTGAACCACAAGGTCAGTAGTTTGAAACCAGCAGCTTCTCCTCAGGAGAAAGAGCTTTCTTCCCCATAAAGAGTTCCAGTCGTGGAAACTCACAGGGGCAGTTCAACCCTGTCCTACAGGGTCACTGAGTCAGCATGGACTCGATAGTAGTGATTGAGATTGACTCTTTATGGAAGCACATCATTAGACCTTTTTATTAAGACAATACTTGGTAGATTAGAACCACTCACCTACCTACAGTAGACACCATTTGTGTCAATCTAGTTGATCAAAAGGGAAAAACTCTCCCCCCTCCACTCCCTCCCCCGTCCTCCCCCCCACCGTGGACTGTGGCTATGAACATGTGTCCTTGAACTCATAGCCTCACAGGTTGAGACTCTCCTAGGAATCAGTTCATTGTGGTTCTGAGATCTTTTCTTGACATCAGTTCTAGAACCTTCAGTACTCTGTAAGCAGCAGAGTTCCTGTTTTAATTCCTTCTGCTTAAAGTCCCTATAGCGGTGCTGTCTGTGAGCTCTCAGTTCACATCTGTTAGAACTTCCCTCTGCATGACCCAAACCCACCTCTTCTCAGACCTTCAATGCACATTCCTACCTGAATACTTACTCTCAACCTGAGACATCCTCCCACCACCCCAACCACCACCCCTGCCGATTTTCCGTAGCTACTTCTCACCTGCTTCTGCTACATCTTTCCTTCCTGAGCCTTTGTCACCATGGAACACACGGTGTCTTCTCCTCCTTTCATGTGCCCTCCCTCATTGGATGTCAGCGCCATAAGGTCAGGCGTTTGCTCAGTTGTGTTTGATGCTGTTTACCAGTGACTGATGACGGCTGTTGCTGGATAATTTGTTTGGAATGAATGGGTGTACTTTCCATGTGTCAGACCCTAAGCAGTTCATACATTTATGGGTTGATTTTTGTTCCCCAGAAAGAGATGTTCAAGTCCTAACCTCACCCCTCTGCTATGTACCTATGAATATGATTTGGGAAAAACATCTTTACAGATGTAATTAGTTAATTTCTTAACACGAGGTCATATTGGAGAAGGGTATGCTCTAATTCAATACTACTTGTGTCCTATGAGAAAAGAGGAGGCTGGAGATGCACAGAGGGAAGGTGACCTTGTGAACGCAGAGGCAAAGGTTGCAGTGATGCTGCCACAAGCCAAGGGATGCTGGCACCAGTGGTGGGATTCAAATAATTTAGCAGCTGTTAAATGACTGTTTTAAGTACCAAAAAATATATATACTGAAAGGTAGCTTATTCTTTCATACAAACGAACCTTAAATAAAACAATAAAAGAAGTACATGTTAGAAACAGTAAGGAATATAAATTTATGATTTCTGTATTGAGTGGCTGGGCAGCCGCCCTCTTAACAGAGAGTGCTGATTACAAGTGCCATTTTAACAACTGGTTCACGGGGCTGAACAAAATATTAGGTATCGGTTCTACCAAACAGGTGTGGAGCAGCTGAATCCCACAACGGCCTGGGACCACCAGAAGACTCCATGTCTGTCAACCCCAGATTTCTGACTTCTAGCTTCTAGAACTGGGAGAGAATAACTTTCTGTTGTTAGTGCCACTCAGTTTGTAGTGCTTTGACACAGTGGCTGCAGGAAACTAATACCCATTCTGGAGTCGTTGGATGGGTGGGTTATGAGTTAGGCCGATAACCGCAAAGTCAGACACCTGAAATCACCAGCTTTTGGAGAAAGTGAAGGCCCCCGAGAGGAAGTCCAGCCACAGAAACTCAAAGGGGCAGCTCTACTCTGACCTATAAGGTCACCATCTTTTGGAGTCAACGTGATGGTAGTGACTTTGGTTTGTTTTTGGTTTGGAGTGGATAAAGATTCAGTACTTGGCAACTAATCAAAAGCTTGGCCTTTCCAGTTCAATCAGAAAAAAGGCCTGGGGGTCTTCAAAAAGCTCATTGCCAGGAGGCCCTGGGGAGCACAATTCCCATCTGACACACATGGAGTCACCATGAGTCAGATCCATCTCAGCAGCAATGGGGACTTCACAGCCAATTTGTGAGGGAGGCGGTTTTTCTCACCTCCATTAATTAATCTGGCTGAGGTCACATACATAGGAGAGGTGGCAGAAGAATGGGGCCTTGAACTCAGGTGGTCTGACTCCTGGATCTTTTCTTCCTTGAGCAAAATGGCAGAATATACAGCCATCTAAACGAGGTGTCAACGAAGTCCACGTGGAAGAAGCACATCAGTCTGTGTGATCCAAGGATTGTGAATAATAAAATCCATACCCAAAGGAAGGAATGATATTAGAGCTTAAATTGTGAACATCTGGTTTGCAGAAGGCTCTGGATGGCAGTGGAAGTCCAAAATCCATTTGCCGTCTCCAGTGGATTAAGCTTCCCATGAATTCCCTTAAACTACAGCCTTGGATCTGAATCGCCTTGTTCGCAGACAGAAAGCATTGTAAAGTCAATGCTGGCAAATGTCATTAGATTACAATGTAACCCCTTGATCTCCATTTGGACTTATTTTAAAGTTGTTTCACTTAATACAAAACAAAAAAAGTCAAGGGAAAATACACATTAATTAGGCTGTCAGTGAAACCCGTCTGACCATAGACCCGGGATGGGAATAGCCTTACTGTCATCATACAGAGTGCACGGGACAGTGGATGACTGCAGATGCCACTAGGTTAAATCCTAACACCTTATCATCTGCTCTCCCTTTTGATACATTTTCAATTTGCTCTGGCTTTTAATATTTTCTGCTTTCTTTTTGATCGATAGTGTTCTCCATTTCGTTTTGTTATCGGTGTGCGTATGTTTTTCTGTATATGACATCCAGGATAGGCAATCTGTAGAGACAGCAAGTGGAGGAATGGTTTGATGGGGGTGTGGCAGGGGAGGTTGGAGGGCAATGGAGAGCTAATAGCAATGAGTACAAGAACGAAGAAAATATTCTAAAATGTATTGGGGTGATGTCTGTACTACTCTTTTAATATGATTAATATGGATTTGGATCATATATGAGTTATAGATCAATAAAAGTATAAAAAATGGCAGATTATGGACTGCCACCTCTAGGTCACAGGCAAGAAGCTAGAAATGGAGGTGTAGGGTCTTGAAGAAATTGCGGCACGTTTGAGACCATCGATGGACAAGAGAAGTGGGGCCAGGAAGGACTGTGCTGAGATCTCAGCTTCGAAAAGGCAGCCCCTTCCACAGCTCACTGTGCAAATACCTATCGACAAATACGTACATACATATATATGCATGTTTGTATTTGGGAAAGCTATAAGACGATTTTAGAGAATTTTCACATTTGTTTAAAGATTGAGTTGCTGTACGCTGGGCTGTGATTTCTAAGCAATTAACTTGTATATTTAAGAATATGTTCAATGTCATAAGATTGGGTCTATTCATTATTTTAAGCTATAGTGGAATTTTTCTGAATGCCCAATTCAGCTATTTTCAGTGTTGACAAATACGGGGTTATTTGCATACTCACTTAGTTGGATTGGGGTTATTTTGACAGTTCTCATTTAAGCAGTGGCAAGGCTGGCCTTGTGGTGATAACACACAGGGCCACCAAATATAGAGGTCAAGCCCACAGGTTCCACAGCCAGGCCAACAGGATCTGACCCTGCTTGCCCACTCCCGGGGACCTCAACCAGCCACTTTCTCTGGGTGTGCCTCAGTTTTTGTTTTTTTTTTTTCACAAAGGGGAGGTCATATTCATAGCACTCATTGAGGTCTTTGAGATGAAGGCGAAACAAGTTAGAAGTACTTATGTGCTCCACACATTTTGTTAGCTGCTTCTGAGGGGTGATGAACTGAAGCTTCTAGCTGTTTCCTTGCTCTGATATAATGTAGTCTATCTACTGACGAAAACATCTAAGTTTCTATACTAGGGTTGGAAGTTTGCACCCCGGCTTGGCTGCTTCTTGGTTGTATGATTGGGCAGGTTATATAAGCCCCTTGCACCACTGTTTCCTCTTCCATACATGGGCATGGACTGAATCCTATATTCTGGGGGAACTGTGGGTTAGGTGTTGGGCTGCTAACCACAAGGTCCACTGTTCAAACCTACCAGCCACTCTGTGGGAGAAAGATGAGGGTGTCTGTTCCCATAAAGATGTACAGTCTCAGAAACGCTAAGCAAGAGTTCAGCTCCATCTGATAGGGCCACCAGAAGTCAGAATTGGTTCAGTGGCAGCAGATGAGTTAACTCACAAAATGCAGTGACAATATCATAGCTCCCAGCCATCGGATTGTCACCAGTCATGAGAGCGGCTCAGGACCAGGCAGCCGGTGCTTCAGTCTGTTGTGTATAGGACCACCCTGGGTCAGGAGCTGACTCTGCTCTAGCTGACAGCACTTACAGAATATGCATGAGGAAAAATGAAGTAATATACTCTTCTTGGCATTAAGACAGCAAATATGAGCACTGACCGTGTGGCCCAGACAATGCTAAGCCAACACAGGGCATTATCATATCTAATCCTCTCAACAATCTGAAAAGACAGCTAGCTCTCTAATGACCATCTTGCTGATAAGGAGACTGAGGATTGGAGAGATGCTCCGCATGCTCGTGGTCACACATGAAACTGGTAGTTCGATATGAGAATGCTCATCTTCCATGCAGGAGATCCAGGTTCGAATCTGGGCCTGCACACCTCATGCCCAGCCACCACTCAACTGTCAGGGGAGGCTTGTGTGTTGCCGGGATGCTGAATAGGTGGCTTTGGCGCTTTTAGACTAAGATGGACTAGGAAAAAAGGCCTGGCTATCTACGACTAAAAAATCAGCCAGTGAAAGCCCTATGAGTTACTTGGGGATACTATACCACTGGGCAGCGTTTGGTTTGTTTGTGCATGGGGTCACCAGGATTGAGGGCTGATTTGATGGCAGCTAACAACAACAGTAAGATAAATTATACCCCGTGTCATCTGAATGCAAATTATTGGTGTTAGGTGCCACTGTTTCGGTTCCAACCCATAGCGACTCCAGGCACAGCAGAACAAATCTCCGCACAGCCCTGCGCCGTCCTTACAATTGCTCCTGTGCGGGGGCCACTGTCGTAGCCAGGATGTCAGTCCATGTGCGGGGGCCACTGTCGTAGCCAGGATGTCAGTCCATCTTGTCGAGGCCCTTCCTCTTTGTCACTGCCCCTCCCCTTCACCAAGCACGACGGCCTTCTCCAGGGACTGGTCTCTCCTGGCCACATGTCGAAAGTCTGTAAGAAAAAGTCTTTCCATCCTTGCCTCTAAGGAGCACTCTGGCCGTGCTTCTTCCAAGGCAGCTGGGTTTGTCCTGTCAGCAGTCCGTGGTGCTTTTTAAAGGTGATTCTTTAATCATATTGTTCTATTTCTTCAACCTTTAAACTCTGGGGCGATAACTGTTCCTATATATGCAATTGAAAACAAGGCCTTAATGTACAAGACCACTTTGAAATGTTGAAAAGAAAAGATGTTTCTTTGAGGACTAAGGTACCCCTTACCCAAACCTTACTATTGTCAATCACCTCACATACCTGGGAAAGTTGGACATTGACTAAAGAAGACGAAAGAAGGATCAATGCATGTGCATTCTGGTGCTGGCAAAGAACATTGAAAGTACCGTGGAATTGCCAAAAGGAAAAACAAATCTCTCTTCAGAATGCTCCTCAGGAGCAAGGGTGGCAAGACTTCGTCTCACTTACTTTGGCCATGTCCTCAGGAGAGAGCAGTCTCTGGAAGAGGACATCATATTGGTCAAGTGGAGGATGAGCCTCAGCAAGATGGACGGACACAGTGCCTGCAATGATGGGTTCTCAGACGATAACCATTGGGAGGCTGGTGCAGCCCTGGGGGTGTTTGCTCTGTTCTCCAGACGGTCGCCGGGAGGCAGGACTGACTCCATGGCACCTGACCTCACAGTCAGGCCACACCTGCATCCGCCATGACGCTGGTGCCCTCACAGAATGTTTCCGTGCAGATCCTGGAATGTAGACTTCACCACCATCTGCTGTATTCGTTAAAATGTATGTAAGTTTAGGTGCTAGAGTGGTCTACTCATCACCAAAGTATAAGCCTGCCTCAATAAAACAATGGAAATAAATTCGATCCATAATCATTTCCGGGCTTCTTTGGATGAAATTTCCTTCAACCTGCTTTGAGGTGTACATATTTCTCCTGGGAAATCATTAAGTTGGGCTTCTAATTTGATTTGGATACAAAGGAAGTGGAGTCTGCAGGTTTTGTACGGAGAGAGGCGTGTGGGTGCACTGGGGAGATGCTGAGATATCTGTGTTGGTGTTTTTAATAAGTTAGTTCACCT